>NW_004444051.1:6052446-6062523 GCF_000243295.1 Trichechus manatus latirostris
CTAGCCCAGGGGAACACTGAAGAGAAGAAGGCTGACAAAGAGAAAAAGGCTTCCCCTGGAGCTGATGCCCTGAATTTGGACTTTTAGCCTACTTTAACTGTGAGGAAATAAACTTCTCTTCGTTAAAACCATCCACTTGTGGTGTTTCTGTTATAGCAGCACTAGATGACTAAGACACGGGAGGAGAAAAGATTCAAGATTAAAATCTTGAAAAGTTAAAAAAAAAATAATTAGAAAATCAAAAAGCATTAGAATAAATAAATGAATCCAAGGGCTGGATTTTGTGGGGAAAGAATACACAAAACTTATCAAGGAAAAATTAGAAAACACAACTAAAATTTGAAATGACTATGTATTAAAATTTTTATGAGAGAAATTAAGATTATCTAATATATAATTTTATAGTAAAATTTTAAAATCTTATTGAAAACGAAACATCATATTCTGCATAGATTTCAATTCTCAAAAGTAAGCCAATAACAGAGAAAGAATTAATAAATGGAAAAAGTAATTTATACCACCAAAAAGACTCAGCACCAATTTGGTTTTATTGGTCAATTATTTTAAATTTCAAGGACCGGTAATTTCCATGCTATATAAACTGCTACAGAACATTAAAAAGAAAAAAAAAGGGAAACCTCTAAATAGACTCAACAACACATACTTTATACCAACACCTAAAAAACAAAAAAACATAGTGCAAAATAAAAGTGCAGTCCATCCTCCTTTGGACATAGAGGTGGTGGTAGGGAGGAGGTGAATAAATCCCAAAAAAGTTAAGAGATTTGATCAGGATCATATACCCAGTAAGTAGCTGAGTCAGAATTATATTTTACTTCTCTACTTTCATTAACTAGAAATACGTAGTGTAAGACTGTGCTTTTGTCCCTCTAAGTTGCCCGGTAACCATCACTGTAACTTAAGTTCCAATTATGGGATGGAACTTGCAAATTAAAAAAAAAAAATTCCAACTCATAGCGACTCTACAGGACAGAGTAGAACTGCCTTCCAAGGAGCAGTTGGTGGATTCAAACTGCCAACCTTTTGGTTAATAGCCAAGCTCTTAACCACTGGGACACCGGGGCTCAAAAAAAAAAAACTCTAAAAATACCAAACCTAGTATCTACATTTCTTAACTTCTCATGAATCTACCTCATTCTGTTAGTGTAGTTAAGATATAGGTAATAACTGAACCACAACCAGGTATTATACACAGTAGCTATACCCATACTTATGTTACATTCTACCCTTTTGCTTTATGTAAGTCTGGAACATGTATTTGATCCCAAAGTCTTTGATAAAATGCTTTGCCATTCATTATTTTAAATGTAAATAAACTACTGCACCATGTATTGATTTTATTTCAGATGCAGTTTCACTGATGCCCCTAAGAATAGTAAAGTCTATATTACATGTCATTCTCTTAAAGATCATTTTCTTGGAGAGGAAAAAATAGTCAAAAGCTCGATGAATTCTCTTCTTCTGATGGATATGGGGAAACTCACCAGGGTAACAACTGCTATGATAGAGCTATGTAGCTGAAACATTCTCAAATAAAAGAAATAATAATGGGGCATCATCTCTTGCCACACTGTGGTTATAACAAGGTTTGGACTGGCAGAGACTAAACTGAAAAAACAACCCCGTGACTGATAACCTGATTCCTGTCTCTTTTAGTGCCTTAACCTTTAGTTCCCATAAACGTTAGAAGTTTCCCGCAAGTACGCAAAGAATCACCGAATTTAAAGCTAGAACAAATCTTCAATGCATCTCGATTTTACAGATTAGAAAACCAAGGCCCAGAGACTAACCATTTATTTTGTCTACCAAATTTATCAGGGCCGTAAGAGACATCTAATAGTGGTTGCAAAAAACGCATAGAACTTTCCATTTCCTCCATGCTGTCTGCATTAGATCAAAAAAGAGGAACAACTAAAAAAGGGATCCACAAATCATTCTGCTTCAAAATACAGCAGCACATGCACCATGGCCAGAAAACATACCCTAGTTTCACATGCATAATAATTTGGGGATTAAATAAGCTAATTCTTTCTGCATTACAGAAAGATTTTTGGACCCAAACCCTTAAAAGTATTCGTGGGTCTCTGACAAGGCTGATTAAAAAAAAACAAACAAAAAACCAAACCGTTGCCATCAAGTGGATTCAGACTCATACGATAAAGCTGATACTTTATGATATAAATTATTTATCCACTCTCACCATCTCAAATGTCACATGGGCGTTGTAGTCTGAAAGGAAGGTGGCAGTTAGAAAGAGGGGAAGACGTGTTTGCCCTGAGGTCTCCCACAATGCCCATGGGGGCCAACAAGCCATCTCTAAGCATCTGTTTTTGGGCCCAGGCAGATTGCCTCCGGACCTCACAGAGAATTGCACAATCTCTCTTAGTGAGGACTCTATTTCTTTCACCAGAAAGGATGACCACCCTAGGTAAAGGGAAATACTACTGTTACTTTAAATTTTACATTTTCCACTCTGCATATTATGCAATTGCAAACCTCTGTGTCTCACCAATTATTGAATGAGGTAAAAAAAAAAAAAAAAAATTTTAAGCATACAGAATTTTATCACACAAACCAGTTGAAGACAAAAGCTGTGAACCAAATATTGAACAAACATATCAAAATGCCAAGATCTTATTTAATTTATCTACTAAGTTATTAGTAAAATTTAGAGAGACTCTGAAGTAATTGAAAAGCCACAAGAGAAAGCGCTTATAAAAAATGATACACTGTTACACTACAATGTTAAAATATGTGGTATTAAAATATCTCCTTCAGGAGCCCTGGTGACTCAGTGGTTAAGAACTTGGCTGCTAACCAAAAGGCTGACAGTTCAATTCCACCAGCCACTCCTTGAAAACCTATGGGGCAGTTCTACTCTGTCCTATAGGGTCGCTATGAGTCGAAATCCACCCTCTGAAAAGGTTTTAGAAATAAATACTGGTGATTGCTGCACAATATTGTGAATATAATTAATGCCAATGAATTATACACTCAAAAATGGTTAAAATGATAAAATTTATGTTATATATGTCCACAAAAACACTACCTAGATTAATAATATGCACTATTAATATTTAGCAAGTTCGTAGTAAATTATTTTCTTTTAAAATATAAACAAGTATGCATGCACATTCACATACACACACTGAAACAATTAGGTAGAATTTTCTGTAATTTAGAATATAGCTTTTCTATAAATTGAAGGGGAGATTACTTTGACATCATTAAACAAAATCTAATTGTTACAGTCACAAGAATACCTCTGTTTATCCTCTTACTGTAACCACTATCTTCTCTACCATTGAATTGTGCTAAACAACTCAGGTTTCTTGAACTTTTATCGCCCTCTACTTTACACACCCTTTGGGGTAAGTTACCTGTAGAGTCTTCTCAGCCTTCCATTCTTGCTGATGTAAATTTCCAGTCTTCCTGGTGACACCATCTTACCATGTGTTTTCCTCTGGAAATACAATGAAGCCTGGCCTTCCTCCCATTGTTTAACCTGTTTTAGTCATTAAAAAGTAGGAACTGGTATAGAGGGGATAGAGAGTGAAAACAAAGAGGCTGAAGAAGGAAAGGGAAGAGGAACTGGAGGCAACAGAGAGGGAGAGGAAGAGTAGATGGGAAGGGATGAGTTGTTCAAACTCAAAAGATGGCAAGACTGATTAAAGGGTTAATCCCAGGGAAGAGAGATTTCACTAGAGGAAGGAAAGAAGCCCAAGGTCAGTAGCACCAAGCAGTTCAAAGAGGGTGCAGGGCCTCACAGCCAGGAAAGCTGGGGGAGAAGATTAGCACCAAAGGAGAAGACAGCAAATGTCCAGGCTGACGAAGGCCTGCTGCAGGCCAAGGTGGACATTGCCCCATAACTGATGGGAGCCATTGAGAGCTTTCATTTGAGAGCAGATGGGGAAATGAGCAGTAACAATAACAAAAACAACAGCTAACACTGGTAAAGCACCTACTATGTACCCACCTGTTTTAAGTGCTGTACATATATTAACTCATTTAAAACTCATAAGAACCTAAGATACAGATATTATGGTTATGCCTATTTTACAGATAGACTAGAGGCACCCAGAGATGAGGTAACTGTCTAAGGCCACACAACTGGTGTGCATTTTATAGGATATTTCAACAGGGATAGTCAAGATGAGCTGGAAGAGTGAGGAGAGTGCTGTCAGATTAACGATGAGAAAACCTTGGAGTAGCCTAGGGGTAAAAACTGACATGAAAACATTATGAAGGGAAAAGCAATAGATTAACAGATTAGATAGACCTGAAAGTGGGTGTGTGGGCAGGGGAGGCAGAAGAAGAGAGAATATGTGTGAGCCAGTGCATAGATCCTAAAAGACTGGCCCTATCCTTACTACAAGAGTGAATGGGTGGCACAAATACTTAAGCACTCAACTACTAGCCAAAAGGTTGGCGGTCATCTAGAGGCACCTCAAAAGACAGGACTAGCAATCTGCTTCTAAAAGATCACAGCCTTGAAAACCGTCTGGAGCAGTTCTACTCTGCACATATTGGTTTGCCGTGAGTTGGAATCAACTCAACAGCAACTAACAGCAGCAATATCCTTACTACTGAGGTCCTGAAGTCCATGAAATCCATTCCTTCAGGGCAAAAACTCCACTAAAATATTTTTCTTTGTGGTGAAAAGGAAAATAGTATTGTGACTTGCAAAAGGATATAAACCCTGAGTTGCATTTTAACTCAAACTGCACATAGATGACAACTCCCTGAAACAGAATGCCATAAAGTGTCCCAAGTGGGTGGAATTTTTCCTGCTCTTCCACTGCATCCACCAGTCCTGAGCCATCATGGCAGCTTTACACTGTCCCCAAGAATAAAGCCAGTGGGAACAGGAAGAAGAAGTTCAGAACAGGTCCCAGCCTCCCACCTACACCCCATGAGCCCTAATCATTTTGCAAACCTGGAAAACTGAGAAAGTCGCCCCTCCCCAGCAGCCTTATGCATCATTATTGCCAGACTCAATTAAACCACACTCCAATCCCAAAACTGGACAATCCCACAAGGCTAACCAATCTTCAGCCAAACTCTTCCACCAATTTAAAACACATTTCCTACACACTGACATTTTTTCCTAAAAGGTTCCCACTCAACACCTGCTATTTCTTTTTTTCTAATTTTGAGATAAATTGGTAAAACACAGGAAGGTGTTGTTGTTGTTAGCTGCCTTCAAGTTGGTTGTACAAAGCATGACGGCACAATGTGTACATGTGTGCGCAGAGTAGAACTGCTCCATAGGGTTTTCAAAGCTGTGACCTTTCAGAAGCAGCCTGCCAGGCCTGTCTTCTGAGGAGCCTCTGGGTGTAGGTTAGAACCACTAACCTTTTGGCTAGTAATTGGGTGCTTAACCATTTGCCCCAGTGGTTTGCTTTAGAAATCAACGAAGGCTTTAAAAAACACTAGCACACACAGACTTACAGGAAACTACCTTTCAGGAGCTGTCTTCCATTTTTCCAAAAGTCCAATTTGAGACCTTAAGTCCAGTCATTGTGTGAGGCCTGCCACGCCAACACTGAGGTAAAGAAGAACAGCCTAGAAAATTCTAACTGGTTTGTACTGGCAGTCAACACATCATTCCTGATAATGAAACAGAAATAAGACACTGTTTCTAAAATTCCCTGATATTCTCTTGAATATAAAGCTTAAAAGAAGCATTAGGGTGGAGGAGAGTCAAGACCCAGGACTCTGGAAGCCACACACGCCCTTTGTGGGCAAGTCACTTCATCCTCAAACTCCAGGGTTTTCATCTTCTAAATGATGGTGTAGGCTAATACTAGGAAATATAGGCAGGTGGAGATGCTCTTCCAGCTTTGTACTGATTCATTTGGAAGACGGCCCATATTTGGAGGACTTGCGGGAACTCCTTTTTCCAGACAGATTTTTCTTCCAGCCATCACATTTCCAAAATGAAAATGTAACAGCTTGCAACCACTGCAATATACTTAAGATGTAATAATGGAAAATGAGATGTTATTGATTGGAGAGGGAGGAGAAGTAACCACAATGGTGTCATCAAGTCAGAGAAAGAAAGAAAATTAACAAATGAGTTCTTCAAGACTGAGATTTGGTTGCCACCCACTACAGATGGCACAGTTCTGAGTAGCAGTCCCCAGACAGAAAGAGATATACATTAAATATGTGAGGCAGTCCTCAAAAGAATCCTCTGCATCCTTTCAGTCATAAGGGAATTCCACATTCCAGAGTATATCACAGCTAAAATTTATGTGCTGAATCCACTCTGGCAATACACACAGACATTCAACTGATTACCTTGCAATTGTATGTGAGCCAAACAGTTTCCTTCTTACTTCCAATAAAACAATCAGTGTGTACAACGGAGCTCCAATTTTTAAAATGCTGCAATACAAAAGAGTGTTTTTTAGGGAGTAACTAATACTAAGGCATTAGTGGTGGTAAAGTGGTAGAATTCTTGCCTTCCATGTGGAAATCCTGGGTTCAATTACTAGCCAATGAACTTCATGTGCAGCTACCACCTGTTGTCAGTGGAGGCTTGCGCATTGCTATGATGCTGAACAGGTCTTAGTGGAGCTTCAAAAGTAAGATGGACTACCAAGAAAGGCCTGGCAATCCACCTCTGAAGATCTGCCAGTGAAAACCCTGTGGATCACAACAGTCTGATCCCCAACCAATTATGGGAATGGTACAGGACCAGACAGCATTTCATTCGGCTGTGCATAGGGTTGCCATGAGTTGGGGGTGAACTCAAGGGTGAATAATAACAACAAGAACTAATAATAAGTGTGTAAAAATACTACGCCTTCAAGAGGAAGACACTCAAGCTTTAGTTGATTATATATGAAACATCTCTCTATTCTCTGAATTTGCACCCAAAGAATAGGAATGAAAACTTTAGAAATACCTGTAGAATAATATAAATAGGAATACTCACTTGGCAAGTGTTTTCTGCTAGCAATTCTTGCCATTTTATTAGCTGGTCAAAATGTACTATTTACTATTTATCAAGCTTATAGCTATATATGCCTGAGCCTAGTTTATAGAAATCCAATAAATTGATATAATATCAAGTTTTGAATTATTAAAAAAAAAAAAAAAACAGTATCTTTAGGAGTTATGAAATCCTCACTCAATTCTAAATAAAGAAAATTTAGATTTAAGTTTTAAGGTTTTCTTCCCAGAATAAAATAGGCATCCTTTCTTGACACCAAGCTAATACATTTATATTTAAGAAAAATGACTGATGGATGACCAGGGACTCAAGAAAACAAAGATTTTTCTGAGTAAGTCCTACATGAAAAGAGCACATTATGCCCCAGGCAAGGATGCACCAACCATTCAAGAAAGAAGTAGGAAACAACAGTGGAGACTTACTTTGCTGTAGCAAATTTTAAAATTCTACTATTTCAGCTCTTCCCTCACCCTGAGCATGGCATGATCAATTCAATCAGTATCTTACAGTATCTTTCAGCAAGCAGCCATGTGCTTAACCACTGTGGCCACCCCACCCCCACCCCCGCCCCGGGCAATGGTTACTACAGAAGTATAAGGTGTATAACAGTGGGAAGAAACCAGGTTTGGAGCAAAGAGCATCTGATTTAGACTCAAAGGAGCCTGGGCGAATGCTGACTCCAGCGCCCATCAGTTGGGGGCCTTTGGGCAGGTTACCTAAACCCTCAAGAGTGAGTTTCCACATCTTTAAAGTCTCCCTCACAGGGTTATTCTCAGCATTAAGTGAAATTAGGTATGTAAAGTGCCTTGCAAGAGTCTAGCAAAAAAAAAAAAAAGAAAAGTAATTCATAAATTTGGTTTCTTACCACAAGCTTACTTTGCTTGGAAAAGAATAAATTCATTCCGTGAGGACCCAAAAGAGGAGGGCCGCACTATTCATACCCATATTCCCCAGACGCAGGAGGCTGAATAGTGTCCCTTCAAAATTCATGTCCACCTTCAAAAATCAGTTGGATTCATCTACACCAAAAAAGAGAACTCCAAAGAGGAAATCACCAAATCAAAATCATTTACAACAGCCCCCAAGAAGATAAAATACTTAGGAATAAATCTAACCAGAGATGTAAAAGACCTATACAATGAAAACTACAAGACGCTACTGCAAGAAACCAAAAGAGACCTGCATAAGTGGAAAAACATACCTTGCTCGTGGATAGGAAGATTCAACATTGTGAAAATGTCAGTTCTACCCAAAGCGATCTACAGATACAGTGCGATCCCGATCCAAATTCCGATGGCATTTTTTTAATGAGATGAAGAAACAATTCACCAACTTCATATGGAAAGGGAAGAGGCCCTGGATAAGTAAAGCATTACTCAAGAAGAACAACAAAGTGGGGGGCCTCACACTACCTGATTTTAGAACCTATTATACGGCCATGGTAGTCAAAACAGCCTGGTACGGGTACAACAACAGATACAGAGACCGATGGGACAGAATTGAGAATCCAGACATAAATTCATCCACCTATGAGCAGCTGATATTTGACAAAGGCCCAAAGTCCGTTAACTGGGGAAAAGACAGTCTCTTTCACAGATGGTGCAGGCATAAGTGGATATCCATCTGCAAAAAACTGAAACAAGACCCATACCTCACACCATGCACAAAAACTAACTCCATGCACAAAAACTAACTCAAAATGGATCAAAGACCTAAATATCTAATAGAAAACAATAAAGATCATGGAAGAGAAAGTAGGGACAACACTAAGAGCCCTAATACATGGCATAAACAGAATATGAACCAGAAGTAACAATACACAAACACCAAAAGAGAAACTAGATAACTGGTAGCTCCTAAAAATCGAACACTTACGCTCATCAAAAGACTTCACTGAAAGAGTCAAAAGACAACCTACAGACTGGGAAGAAATTTTTGGCTATGACAAATCCGATCAGAGTCTAATCTCTAAAATCTACAAGATACTGCAAAACCTCAACAAAAAAAGACAAATAACCCAATTAAAAAATGGGCAAAGGATATGAACATGCACTTCGCCAAAGAAGATATTCAGGCGGCTAACAGACACATGAAGAAATGCTCATGATCATTAGCCATTAGAGAAATGCAGATCAAAACTACAATGAGATACCATCTCACCCCAACAAGGCTAGCATTAATTCAAAAAACACAAAATAATAAACACTGGTGGGGTTGTGGAGAGACTAGAACACTTATGCACTGTTGGTCGTAATGTAAAATGGTACAACCACTTTGGAAATCCGTTTGGCGCTTCCTTAAAAAGTTAGAAATAGAAGTACCATAGGATCCAGCAATTCCACTCCTTGGAATATATCCTAGAGAAATAAGAGCCATCACACGAATAGATATATGCACACCCATGATCATTGCAGCACTGTTCACAATAGCAAAAAGATAGAAACAACCTAGATGCCAATCAGTGGACAAATGGATAAACAAATTATGGTATATACACACAATGGAATACTACACAACGATAAAGAACAACAGTGAAGACGTGAAACATAACATGGAGGAAGCTGGAACTCATTATGTTGAGTGAATTTAGTCAGTCACAGAAGGACAAATATTGTGTAAGACCACTATTATAAGAACTCAAGAAAAGGTTTAAACACAGAAGAAAACATTCTTTGATGATTACGAGGGTGGGGAGGGAGGGTAAGGGTTATTTACTAACTAGATAGTAGATAAGAATTATCTTTGCTGAAGGGAAGCACAGCACACACACTACAGGGTAAGTCAGCACAACTGGACTAGCTAAGAAGTTTCCTGAATACAATCAAACACTTTGAGAGACAGAGTAGCAGGGGTAGGGCTCTGGGGACCATGCTTTCAGGGGATACCTAGGTCAATTGGCATAACAAAGCTTACTAAGAAAATGTTCTGCATCCTACTTTGGTGAGTGGCATCTGGGGTCTTAAAAGCTTGCACGTGGCCATCTACAATGCAGCAATTGGTCCCAACCCACCTGGAGTAGAGGAAAATGAAGAACACCAAAGTCACAAGGAAAGTATTAGCCCAAGAGACAGAAAGGGCCACATAAACCAGAGACT
>NW_004444051.1:6062623-6111770 GCF_000243295.1 Trichechus manatus latirostris
GAGGCCAACTCTTCAGACAGGGATTGGACTGGACTGGGAGACATAAAGTGATACTCGTGAGGAGTGTGCCTCTTAGCTCAAGTAGATACAAGAGACTAAACAGGCAGCTTCTGTCCAGAGGTGAGATGGGAATGAAGAGAGGGTTAGGAGCTGGTTGAATGGACTTGGGGAATCAGGGGTAGAAAGGAGGAGTGTGCTATTGCAGTATGGGGAGAGCAATTAGGGTCACATAACAAGGTATGTATAAATTTTTGTATGGGAGACTAATATGAAATGTAAACTTAATTTAAACTACACAATAAAAAAATTAAAAAAAAAAAAAGATACTGCAAAATCTCAACAACAAAAAGACAAATAACCCAATTAAAAAATGGGCAAAGGATATGAACAGGCACTTAGCCAAAGAAGACATTCAGGCAGCTAACACACACACGAAGAAATGCTCACGATCATTAACCATTAGACAAATGCAAATCAAAATTACAATGAGATACCATCTCATCCCAACAAGGCCAGCATTAATGCAAAAATCACAGAGATTAATGCTAGAGAGGTTGTGGAGAGACTGGAACACTTATACACTGTTGGGGGGAATGTAAAATGGTACAACCACTTTGGAAATCGATTTGGAACTTCCTTAAAAGGCTAGAAATAGAAGTACCATACGATCCAGCTATCCCGCTCCTTGGAATATATCCTAGAGAAATAAGAGCTGTCATACAAATAGATATATGCACACCCATGTTCACTGCAGCACTGTTCACGATAGCGAAAAAACATAGGTGCCCATCAAAGGACGAATGGATAAACAAATTATGGTATATCCACACAATGGAATACTACGCAACCATAAAGAACAACAATGAAGCCGTGAAACATCTTATAACATGGAGGAATCCGGAGGGCATTATGCTGAGTGAATTTAGTCAGTCACTAAAGGACAAATGTTATATAAGACCACTGTTATCAGAACTCAAGAAAAGGTTTAAACACAGAAGAAAACATTCTTTGATAGTTACAAGGGTGGGGAGGAATGGTGAGGGTTATTCACTAACTAGATAGTAGACAAGAATTATCTTAGGTGAAGGGAAGGACAGCACACACTACAGGGGATGTCACCACAACTGGACTAAATGAAAGCCTAGAAGTTTCCTGAATACAACCAAACACTTCGAGGGACAGAGTAGCAAGGTCAGGGGCCTGGGGGCCATGTTTTCAGGGGCCATCTAGGTCAACTGGCATAACAAAGTTTATTAAGAAAATCTTGTGCATCCTACTTTGGTGAGTGGCATCTGGGGTCTTAAAAGCTAGTGACTGGCCATCTAAGATGCATCAATTGGTCCCAACCCACCTGGAGTAAAGGAGAATGAAGAACACCAAAGTCACAAGGAAACTATTAGCCCAAGAGACAGAGAGGGCCACCTAAACCAGAGACTTCATCAGCCTGAGACCAGAACAACTAGAAGGTGCCCAGCTACCATCAATGACTGCCCTGACAGGGAACACCACAGAGAGTCCCCGATGGAGCAGGAGAAAGGTGGGGTGCAGCACTCAAATTCTAGTAAAAAGACCAGACTTAATGGTCTGACTGAGACTGGAGGAACCCCAGAAAGCATGGCCCCTGGATTCTCTATCAGCCTAGAACTAAAACAATTTCTGAGGCCAACTCTTCAAAGATTAGACTGGACTATGGAACATAAAATGGTACTTGTGAAGAGTGTGCTTCTTAGCTGAAGTAGATACTTGAGACTAAATGGGCAGCTTCTGTCCAGAGGTGAGATGAGAAGGCAGAGAGGGTCAGGAGCTGGTTGAATGGACACAGGAAATCAGGGGTTGAAAGGAAGAGTATGCTCTCACAGTATAAGGAGAGCAATTAGGGTCACATAACAATGTATGTATAAATTTTTGACTAGAGACTAACTTGAATTGTAAATTTTCACTTAAAATACAACAATAAAATAAAATTTAAAAAAAAAATTCATGTCCCCCTGGAACCTTCAGAATGTGACCTTATTTGGAAATAGGATCTATGCAGATGTAATCAAATTAAAATGAGTTTATACTGGATTAAACCAATTGCCATCGACTACAGCCCATGATGACCATGAGTTTTTGGAAATAGATCACCAGACCTTTCTCTTCCTAGGTACCTCTGGGTGGACATGAACATCCAACCTTTCCATTAGCAGCCAAGTGTGTTATAGGGTAGGCCCTAATGCAAATGATGATGTCCTTATAAGAGGAGAATAGTCACAGCCAGAGGGAAGAAATCCATGTGATGATGGAGGCAGAGACTGGACTACATGCCAAGGAACGCCAAGGATTGCCAGGAACCACCAGAAGCTGGGAAGAGGTGAAGAAGGGTACTCCCCTAGAGCCTTCAGAGAGAGCATGGCCCTGCTGACACCTTGATTTTGGACTTCTTGCCTCCAGAACTGTGAGAGAATAAGTATCTACTGTTTTAATCCACCCAGTTTGTGGTATTGTGTTATGGCAGCCCTAAGAAACTAATAAAGTGCCCAAATCGTAGTTGGGATTCAGTCAGTGTTTGCTGAATTGTGAATAAATGTTTCCCAAATATACTGTTCCCAATTTTTCCATAATGTGCCCGTATTTCTAAGGCTGAGCAAATTTCATTTAACATTGAACAACTGAAAAGGTGAACCACACTATTGCTAAGGAATTGCTGCCACAGGAGTTTCCAACCGTCTTCCTAAAGACACGTCCTCGCTTTCTTATGTCTCCAGGTTGGACATATTTCCTCTGCCACAGTCCTGGGTTACAAACTTGTGGGTGTACAATGCATTGGACAAAGAAATCGAGTTAGTTGGTGCCAATATCAACACAGGCAGATTTAGCACACAAAATTATAGGCTATAAAATTTTTTAAATACAGAAAATGCCAATTTTCTATCTGATGCCAGTGAGTCATTTTGCGCTAGAAGGGAGTGACTGTGACCAGAACACTTTTCTATCTTTGTCCAACCTAGACATCGGCAGTGTGAGCCTTCTGGTCACCCTAGTAAGAGTTTCACCTTACTAGAAGTTTCAGAGATCATGCAGAAATCTCTTTTAAATACAAAATGGCAATGCAAACTATGGAAACTGACTCTAGCACATTTTCAGTAAGACAGCCAAGTTTCTGGTGGTAAGTTTCACTCTGAAAAGAGACTGTCATGCTTCAGTGAGGCACTCCAGGTAATGCAGAAATATGTTAGTGAAACACACATAGTAAATAATGCCCCAAAGACTATCATCAGGCACTCACTCAACAACTAGGCAGTAAGCACTTACTATATGTCAGCAAAGGAGCCCTGGTGGTGCAGTGGTTAAAGTGCCTGCCTGCTAACCGAAGGTCGCTGGTTTGAACCCACCAGCTGCTCCATGGGAGGAAGATGTGGCAGTCTGCTTCTGTAAGGATTTACAGCCTTGGAAACCCTATGGGGCAGTTCTAATTCTACTCTGTCCTACAGGGTCACTATGAGTCAGAATCGACTCAATAGCAGTGGGTTTTGTTTGTTTTTTTTATATGATAGCACTGTTTAAGATAATGAGATACTATAATAAACAAAACCGTAATCTGTACACCAATGTTTACTGCAGCGCTATTCACAATAGTCAAAAGACAGGAACAACCTAAATGTCCATCAACAGATCAAGGGATAAATAAAATGTGCTACGTATATACGATGGAATATTACTCAGTCATAAAGAGAAATGAAGTCCTGATGTGTGTTCAACATGGATGAACTTTGAAAACGGCATGCTAGTGAAATAAGTCAGTCACAAGAGGACAAACACTGTATGATTACACTTACATGAAACATCTAGAGTAGGCAAGTGTATACAAACTTAAGTTTATTAGACGTTACCAGGGATGGTCAGGAGAGAGGACGGAAGAGGGATTCATTTCTGAGAGGCCACTGAGCTTCTGTTAACAGTGATGGAAAAGTTTGAAAATGGATAGTGATGATGGTTGCATAACAGGATGAACACAATTAATGCCACTGAACTGCACATCTGAAGAACGCTGAAATAGCAAATGTTATGTTACATACATATTTACCACAATAAAAAAAAATTTTCTTTAAAGACAATGAGCCAAAAAAAAAAAAAAAAACCAACATCTGCTTCATCTCGCCTTTTCACCCTTGCCTCATTCCATTTTCATCAAAGATGCCTTCTCCCTAAATGGACGCCTCCATAATTCACAAATCTGGCCTCTGCAAAGTAGACTCTGGAATGTGAAGTTTGCCAAAGAACAAAAGACTCCTTTCTGTTCACTGAAATTAGTCTGGAGTTCTGTAAAGAGAAGCTCACTTCTGGTGCTTCGCATAGAACTGGTCATGGCCTCCTGAATGCTGGTGGTGGCAACCCCCAGGCTGACGGTGGCATGACCGCTCTGAGAGTTGGCCAACAACCTAACCAGCCTGGGAACGCCCTTTAGCCTCAAGCTTGGCTCTTCCTGTCCTCTCTTTAACCTCTGCCCTTCATTCTCCTGGTGCCCATTGACAAGAATGTCTTCTTTGTATAATCTATACTTTGCACGGTCCTTTTCAGTGGCGCGGGGGGGGCATGGGGGTGGTGGGTGGGTTGCAGGACAGAGCACAGATGAACAAAGAGTTCAGGAACTTGGATGGAGCCGGGATGTTTGTTTATTTTTAACTCATTCAACAAGCATTTGAGAGCCTGTTCAATTCATTCAGCCACACTCATCTCTGCTTCAACCCAAGGATCTGTTTCATGGATAACGCAGAAGTAGGTAGGACATGAGCCATTTTCTTAAATAGTTTCTAATATGGTGGGAGTGATAGCTCTAAGAGCATGTACCTCTTGCATCAAACTGACTGGTTCATATTCCTTTCTTAACAGTGGACCATATTCCCCTCAGCCTAGAAGACTGGGAAATGTGCCTTCAGCTTGGCCACCCTTCAGCTCCAGATTATGGAATTTCTGTTCTGTGTTAAATCTTTAAGCCATATAGATGCTCAGTGTCAAAGGGTGCCCTGGACTGCATTTCAGGGTAAGGCACCTGCCTCTGGAGACTACTTGGCATATCTGTCTATCTATGTACAATGGCCATGCTCAATTAGCAGTGCTTACTCTAATTCTTGTAGCTATTTCTCTCTTCCCAGTCTTCATCTCTAAGAAGTTACAAACGAGCACTACATTTCTCAAAAAGCATCCCTTCCTTGTGCAAAGATGCCAGCAACCAAAAGGAAGTATCTCGGGGAAAGAGAAAAGCATCATGCATTTATGAGGTAAGCAATTTGCGAAAGACACCTGAGACAGCATGCAGCCTTCTAAGCACAGAAAAAGAGATGGTAAGAGACCCAAATAGTGACTTGGGGTCAGTGGGAAACCTTGCCAGAAAATAAACTGTCTTAAGTGACAAACTAGTGTTCAAATCCTTTTACAGTTTCTTCTATTCCTTTTTGCCAATGGAGCCCAGCCTCCTTAAAGGCCTTAGATGGAATAGAGTTGCTGGTATTTTAACCAGCAGAGGTAACACAAAATGCCACATGGATCATCACAAACAGTAATAACAAAGAAATAATTCCCAGGTTGACATCACATGACTAATTTTTAGGTTATAAGTATACATACACAGGCTTTCTAATACCTTGAGTTAGGCATTCTAATAAATAGAAAAACATAAATACAGAAAAGGTACTACACAGTTGTTACTGTTGTTAGGTACTGTCATGTGAATTTTGACTCATAGTGATCCCGTGTGACAGAGTAGAACCACCCCGTAGGGTTTACTTGGCTATAATCTTTATGGAAGTAGATTGCCAGGTCTTCCTCCCATGAGCCACTGGCTGGGTTCGAACTATCAACCTTTTGGTTAACAGTTGAGCTCTTAACTGTTTGCATCTCTGGGGCTCCTTGTACTACACTAGGGTGGGGTTACTTCAAGCACTTTGGCCTTTGTCTCTGGCCTCTATGAAATAACTCCTAGAGTAGTTGGGCTATATTGCACACATCTGAGGATTTGTATTAATGAGGGAGAGATGGTCTAGGAGCCCACCTGGTAAGTAATAACGAGCGTGTGCTCTGGTTGATAGATAAAAGCCCAAAACACTGAGGCTCGAAGAAGCTTCCCGAGGGAGAGAATCCTAGAAGGAAAGTTTCCAGGGAGGGACATGCCCTCCACTTCGGGGACCTTTCCAAACCTCTCCTGAGTGCCTCACGTTGCTCCTGAGTTACTCCTGAAGTGTATCCTTTACCCAAATAAACCACAGAACACAAGTACAGCCTGTGAGTTCTGTGTGATGTTGCAGCGAATTACAGAACTCAGCCGAGAAAAAGAAGAGTGCCATGGGGAAAGCAGCTGGTATCAGAGACAATGGAGAAGTTAGAAAGCAGAGGTATACTAGACCTCCATGTCGTAGGAACCAGCTTTATGCTGATTCTTAGTCACAAAATTATTCCTTCAAGTAGATTTCCATAAAATGCGAGTTCACTTGCAAAAAAAAAAAATTCAAATAATATGCAGTCCTTAAAAATCAGTTCCACAAGTATAGCAATTTCAATGCCAAAGAAAATTATTCTTCTATAACTTCCACCCTTTACATGCAAAGTCTGGTCCCTAGTTCTAAAAATACAGCCGTTAAGCACTATCCTAAATCTGTTAGAAACGTATCTCAATCTCCAAACTTAGTACTTCCCCCTTCAATATGACAGCACCCTTAATAAGTAGAATTTAAACACTGGAAGAAACAGGTTATTCCTGATTGCTTGTGTGGCATTTTAGTAAATGTAATCTTGCAAAGTCAGAACCAGAGGTTAGAATGTGTTTTGAGTGCCAAAGGAAGGGAGATTTATGCCCCACTTCTTTAGCACCTCACTGGAATGAACTTAAAACTCCAAACCCATTGCCGTCATGTGGATTCTGACTCACAGCAACCCTACAGGACAGAGTAGAACTACTCTCGTAGGGTTTCCAAGGAGCGTCTGGTGGATTCAAATTGCTGACCTTTTGGTTAGCAGCTGAATGCTTAACCACTGCACCACCAGGGCCCCAGAATGAACTTCAGTAGCGGACATTCCAGGGTATCTGTGCCTTTTTAATTTTTTCTCATGTACTGCTTCAGATAACTCTTCTGTAGCATTTGTGGTTTGCTGATGGGAGTGATTTTATCCACCCTAAGTCAATTTTCATTCCCAGTAACGCTCTTACTTTAGCTATAACTACCCATATATTAGTCTTTCATTATAAAATAATGCCCTGCTTTCAGACTCTCGCTCTATTTTGGTACATCCTTTTAAATTAGAATGCATGCCATTAAAATGCATTTGTTCCATTGAGACAGATTTTTAGGCTCATTATGATGCTCATTGTTGACACAATAGCTCCTTCAGATACACAACACTCTGTCATAAAAGACCTATACTTGGATGGGTAACAAAAGTGTTTTGTAAAGGCTGTCTTCTCAATGTGGTTGCTGTCAAAGACGTACATTAATATCGTCCTAGTTAAAGGGTATTTATTCTAAAAAGTGCAGACCATTGAAATAGAAAATGACATCATGAACTATTTCTACAAGTTTAGTTGCTTCTGAGAACTCAGTGTTGTTAGATATTCAGTGGTAGAAATGATGAGCAACAAGTTCGTAATTTGAGCATTTTCCTATGGCATGTTGTCTTAGTTATCTAGGGCTGCTATAACAGAAATACCACAAGTGGATGGCTTTAACAAACACAAGTTTATTCTCTCACAGTCTAGTAGGATAGAAGTCTGAATTCAGGGTGCCAGCTCCAGGGGAAGGCTTTCTCTCTCTGTTGGCTCTGGAGGAAGCTCCTTATCATCAAACTTTTCTTGGTCTAGGAGCTTCTCAACACAGGGATCCATGATCCAAAGAACACGCTCTCCTCCAGGAGCTGCTTTTTTGGTGGTATGAAGTCCCCCGTCTCTCTGCTGGCTTCTCTCTTTTATATCTCAAAAGAGATTGATTTAAGACACAACCTAATCTTGTAGATTGAGTCCTGCCTCATTAACATAACTACCAATAATTCCAGATCATTAACATCATACAGGCAGGATTTACAACACATAGGAAAATCACATCAGATGGCAAAATGGTGGACAATCACACAATACTGGGAATCACGGCCTAGCCAAGTTGATACACATTTTGGGAGGACACAATTCAATCCATAACACATGTATTCCCAAAGTCATTCATTTTCCATTCTTTCCATAATCAATAAGCATTTCAGATTTCAATTTAAGTGAACTCCTTTCTTGTATCAGTGGAAAAGAAACAGCCTATGTGAAAATGCTACCAAATTCAAAATACTAAAGTTGGGTTATTTGTTATAAAAATAAACCTTAAAATAAAAATATGTTTCTCCCTCTTGCAGGCGTTAAAACTAACATATAAAATAGATGGGTGACATATTCTTACAGAGTGAGGTCATGCTTTAGTCTTGATCATGCTCAATAGACTGAGGACACAAAGCCAATATTTTGAGAAATTAAAATGCCAAATTGACTGAGCCTATACAAGGTAAATAGAAAGAGGAGGAAACACACAGTATATTCCAAAATTTCATTTCTGTAACATTTCACTTGCTATGCAACCATTTAAGCTCTGATTTACCTCTCTCTAGAACACACATCATGAGCCTCAAATATTTTGAGGGTTTATTATACTCAGGAATATAGAACTAAAAAGAACCTTAGAGAAAACCAAAGTCCAGAGAGGGTAAATAATTCTCCTAAGATCACACAGCTACTTGATGGCAAAGTAGAAACAAGAGTTTAGGTATCTGTGTGCCTAATTCAGAGACCTCCATATTACATAATCCTACTGCTCTGTCTTGAAAAACAATGTGCAAAATAGGTGGTCAGAATCACCCTCAAAAAGAAGATAGAGAAAACCAAAACTTGTATTAAGGTAGTTTGTATGCTCTGTGCCTAGTAGTTAGATCAGCTTTGAACAGATGCCAAAAAATCGTTTGTAACATATCCTCAATAAAACTGTGAGCAATAAATAAATAAATAAGCAAGCATGCAATGCCCCCAAAAAGAAAAGCGCTTAACCATAAATAAGAAACCACATGCTTTTAGCACTAAAAAATAAGTGCAAATTTTAATAGTTTCTTTAGACTTATAATAACTACTCAGAAAAAATGGAAAATGATTCCATTCACAATAACATCACCAAGTATAAAACAATTAGGAAAAAAAAAAAAACCAAGATGTGAGGCTTACGCAGAACTTTATCAGAAAAACGTAAACGAACACTGTTCAAGAATGACACCTTATTTGTTATCAGATGAGAATGAGTAATATGAAGATATCAACTCTCTCCCGAGAGGTCCAATGTCATCCCATTCAAAATCACAAGAAAATTCTTATTGGACCTTAACAAGACTGAGATTAACAACAGTAGGAAAGCCATTTGAAAGATTAAGTGGGAGGAAAAGAGCCAAGATATTTCTTTTTAGTGGAGTAAAAGTTAAAAAAAGAGTATTGTTGTTGTGTGCCGTCATACCAACCCTATAGGACAGAGGAGAACTGCTTCATAGGGTTTCCAAGTCTGTAATCTTTACAAAAGCTGATTGCCACATCTTTCTCCCACGGAGCAACTAGTGGGTTTGAACCACCAACGTTTAGGTTAGCAGCCGAGCATTTAACTATTGCACCACCAGGGCTCCTTCCCAAAAAGAGCATTAGCTCTACATATTAAAACAATCTATGAAGTTTGCAATGCTTAAAATACTGTAGTACTGGCACAAAATTAGGTGGCAGTGTATGGACAGAATATAGAAATCCCACATATAAAGGATCTTACTATATGAGAGAGGGTAATTTAAATCAGAGGAGGAAGAACTGTTCAATTTGCTCAATTTCTTGAATAACTGGTCAACTTCTAGAAACAATATTTACTTACCTACCCTAAATAATGTAGCCAAATAAAGTCTATGTGAATTAAAGAGTTAAATGTAAAATAAATTAAGCAACAGGACATTAATGGGAAAATACAACGAGTTTGAAATAGAAAAGGACTTTATAATACAAAAGAGATTCCAGGAACAAAAATATTAATCAGTTTGACTATATAAAAATAGAAAAAAAATCTGTACATCAGAAAATTTCATACACTGAATTAAAAAACACATAGGGAAAATTTCTCCAACACGACTAGCAAAGAGTTAGGATCCCTAATATATAAAGACTATGTATAATCAATAATAAAAAGAATACACAAATAGAAAAATATACAAAGGACATGTCTGGTCATTGAAAGATAAATGAATAATAAATAGGAAAACTGTTCAAGCTCAATGGTTATCAGAGAAATGCAAATTAAAAACAATGATATACCATTTTTCATCAATAAACTGAAATTTTACAGATAATATCCAGTTAGTGACAGCACAGAAAAAAAACATTCTCATACACAGCTTGTTGCTGTTGTTAGCTGCCGTCATATCAATTTGACTAATTTTAACTGCCCCATAGGGTTTTCTTGGCTATAATCTTCACAGAAGCAGATTTCTAGGTCTTTCTCCCAGGCTTACCAAAACCAAAACCAAACCTGTTGCCGTCGAGTCGATTCCAACTCATAGCAACCCTATAGGTCAGAGTAGTACTGTCCCATATGGTTTCCAAGAAGCACCTGGTAGATTTGAACTACTGACCTTTTGGTTAGCAGCCATAGCTCTTAACCACTACGCCACCAGGGTTTCCCTCCCAGGCTTATAGGAGTGCAAATAGGTATTAACATTTTGAAGGAGTATTTGGCAATATATGTTAATTGCTATAAAAATATATCCTCTTTGACCCAGCAGTTTAACTACAGGTAGTCTCAGACTTATGTCAGAGTTCCTTTCCAACGACTCTGTCATTAAGTCGGTTCTAACATAAGTTGAATACCATTTTTTTTTTTAAGTTTTTATTATTATTGTCTTTTATTATCAGTATCTTTATAAACCTGATCTTTGTCTTTGAGAGTTGGAAACATTACATATAAACTTATAGATACATAATATATGTATACATACATACATAAAAAATACACAAATTATAAAAAAAAGGATGGTCATAAGTGGGTTCATCGTGACTCGAATACATTGTAACTCAGGGACTACCTGTATAAGAATTTACTCCAAAGTGAACCTACAGACTGGGAAAAAAATTTTGGTAATGACATATCTGACAAGGGTCAGATCTCTAAAATAGAAAATTCAATAACTCAACAACAAAAAGACAAACAATCCAATCAAAAAATGGGCAAAAGACATGAACAGACACTTCACCAAAGACGACATTCAGGTGGCTAACAAAAACATAAAGAGATGTTCACGATCATTAGCCATTAAGCAAAAACAAGATAAAACACATTGCTGTCGAGTCGACTCTGACTCATAGCAACCCTATAGGACAGAGTGGAACTACTCATAGGACTTCCAAGGAGTGGCTGGTAGATTTTAACTGCCAACTTTTTGGTTAGCAGCCAAGCTTTTAATCACTGTACCACCAGAGCTCCCATTAGCCATTAGAGAGATGCAAATCAAAACAACTATAAAATACCATCTCACCCCTGCAAAAACAGCACTGATCAAAAAACAGAAAACAAATGCTGGCAAGGTTGTGGGGAGACTGGAACTCTTATACAGTGCTGGAGGGATTGGAAAATGGTACAACCACTATGGAAAATGATATGGCACTTCCTCAAAAAGCCAGAAGTGGAAATACCTTATGATCCAGCAATCCCACTCCTAGGTATATATCCTAGAGATATCAGAGCTGTGACACAAATAGACATGTGCACACCCATGTTCACTGCAGCATTATTCACATAGCAAAAAGATGGAAACAACCTAAGCGCCCATCAACGAATGAATGGGTAAACAAACTGTAGTACATACATACAATGGAATACTATGCAATGATAAAGAATAATGATAAGTCCATGAAACTAACATGGATGAATCTGGAAGACATTATGCTGAACGAAATAAATCACACACAAAAAGTCAAATGATACCACTTTTATAAAAAGTCAAGAGTAGAGATACAGAAAGCAACATTCTTCAATGGTTACCATCTTGCGAAGAGGAGGGGGGGCATCACTTACTAGTTAGTACCCAAACCAAACCTGTTGTCACTGAGTTGATTTTGACTCATAGCGACCCTTTAGGAGTGGGTAGAACTGCCTGGTAGGGTTTCCAAGGAGTGGCCAGCGGATTTGAACTGTCAATCTTTTGGTTAGCAGCTGAGCTCTTAACTACCGTGCCACCAGAGCTCCTTACTAGATAGTAGACACGTGTTAATTCTAGTGATGGGAAAGGCAATACACAAAGTGGGATAAGTCAGCACTACTTCACCAAGGTAACTAAAGACACTGAGAGGAACTCAAGAATAAAGGAAAACTATGGTAAATGCTATAATGTGTACAATTTTGCAATAGCAAGCAAAAAATACGTGAGTGGTTACATAGGTAGATATGTATGCTATATGGGTGTGGGAAGGCATATGGGAGTACATGCACACACATATATTTAGGTATATTTGCAGGCATATATGTGGAGACCTGGTGGCACAGTGGTTAAAGTGGCAGTTTGAATCCACCAGCTGCTCCTTGGAAACCCTACCAGGCGGTTCTACTCTGTTCTATAGGGTCGCTATGAGTCAGAATCGACTTGACAGCAACAAGTTTATACATATACATGTTTGCATGTGCTGCATAATCATACATATAATAAAGCACATAGGGGCACAGTTATGGATACTTCCTAGACATACCCAAACACCTCATGGGATTGATTTACTGGGTTTAAAGGCTCAGGACCAGAGTCTTGTGGGACAACTGGGTCAACTGGCATAACTTAGTTCATAAAGATAATGTTCTACCTTCTAGTTTGATGAGCGGTGTCTGGGATCTTAAAAGCTTGCAAACGGTCATCCCATCTGGAGCAAAAGAGAATGAAAAAACCAAAGACTCAAGGAATAAATTAGTCCATAGGACTAATGTCCCATGGGAACCACAGTCTCTTCTAGCCTGAGACCAGAAGAACTAGATGGTGCCCAGCTACCACTATCTACTTTCTGACCAGGGACACAATAAAACGTCCTGGTTATAATGGGAGAAGAATGTAGACCAACCAAGATACATTACATCTAATTACATCTCCATGATGTAGACAGCAAATTCTCCTGTTTTCCATTATTTTCTGAAAAATGCTAGTCAGATCTAGAAGTTTGGTTAGATTCAAGTTTGATTTTCTTGGAGTGTCTACCAAAAAGTGGTATGATGTATTTCTGGGAATCACATAATGTGTCTTGGTTGTCTCTCTTTTGGTAAGGTTAGCAGCTACTGATGAGTATGGCCTAGACACATAATTCATCAAGAGTTACAAAACAGTGATATTCTATCACTCCTTTTCATGTCTTAGCTGGAATACTACTATAGAGAAATTTCTCATGCTATTTGGTGGCTTTGAGTTACAATTTACATAGGAAAATAAGGGGAAATGTTTGATTCTTTCCCTTTACATTTTCAAAATGAGTTAGTTCCTAGCATAGGGGAGTCCTTTCGAAGTGCAGATCTGATCATAGCACTCCTATTTCTTCTCATACAACCTTTAAAAGGCAAACCATTGTTTTTAAGATAAAGAACAGTATCTTCAACAAGTCCACAAGGCCCTGCATAGTTTGATGCCAGCTTGTTTATACTTTTTGGAAATCTCTGTTGTCCAGCCATTCACCTTCGTTCAATTACTGAGATACACCATGTTCTCTCCCACCACAGGGCCTTTGCACAGGCAGTACCCTCAGACTGAGATGCTCTCCCCTTGTCCCCAGCTTCTGTAGTTAATTCCATCCATCCTTCAGATGTGAACTTAAGTACCACTTTCTCTCAAAAGCCTTCCCAGACCCACAGTCTAAGTCAGGCTTATTTGTCATATACCTTCAAAGAACTCTGTCCCTTTGCTTCAAAGCATTTATCTCAACTTGCAACAAAACACAAAGTGTTATTTCTTAATTACTGTTTGCTTCTTACTTCCCAACTGTAAATCTATTTGAGCAGTTGCCATGTCTGTTTTGGGCCACACCGACCCAGCCCCAACTCCTAGCGCTGTGCCAGCCGCATTTTACTCATTACCATTACCACTGAGTCAATTCCAACTCAAAGCCACCCTAGAGGACAGAGCAGAACTGCCCCATAGGGTTTCCTAGGAATGGCTGGTGGAATTCAAACTGCCAAACTTTTGATTAGCAGCCGAGCTTTTAACTACTGCACCACCAGGGCACATTATGGCTTCTCCATAAATACACGTGGAAGGAACGAGTGAGCATGTGTGCGTGTGTGTGTGAGTTCTAACATTATTTGCTTATTCTCATTCATTCCAAAAGCCTTTACTGACCACAACAGCTAACTTGTGTTGGGCATCATGCCAGGTGCCAGGGAGTCTGAGTTGATCACAATCTAATTTAGGAGGTGGACAAGTAAACAGACAATTCCAAGACAGAGTATCATGCAGAGGAGCAAAGAGTGACAGTAGAGCACCTGGGCAGATGTGACAACAGGGCACATTTTAATTAAAGCAGTATTCTCTGTTGGGTAACAGACAGTAACAGAGTGCCTTTTTAACACAGCTGAATCCAACTGAATCAGGACACAGGAACCCAAAATGATATATATTTAAAAAAAAAAAAAAAGACATTTACTTCAACTCAATTAAGACAAGTTTTCCTTACCATAATTCAAGAGTTTACGGCTTGTGCCACAACATGAGTTCTGTTAAGCTGTTGATAATAGAATTCTCTGGCCACAAATAAATAACACAGATAAAGATTTTTGAGACAAATGGAGTGCCAAAGAGATATTTTTTGAACTATTGCTTTCACAAAGCTAGAGGAAATATACAACAAATTCTCTCAGTAATTAGGACCAAATATAATTGGTAAGTTGCTACTGTTGTTGTTTAGGTGCTGTCAAGTTGGTTCTGACTCATAGGAACCCTATAGGGCAGAGCAGAACTGCCCCATAGGGTTTCCAAGGAGCAGCTGGTAGATTCAAACTGCCGCCCTTTTGGTTAGCAGCTGAGCTCTCAACCACTACGCTACCAGGTCTCCAAGTTGCTATTAGTAACATAAAACATAACATAATCATCATCATAAGCTATTGGGGTGTAACAAATTATTTCATTAGCATAGATGTTCTCCTTGCCGAAACCCAGTTCCACCGGATTTTAAAGTTTTCATTACAGAGTTGTGATTAAATCAGGTAAAGCAGTTCTTGTATAAACTGTTTCTTCCACAATACTTAGGACTTTTTAAGGGTTTGTTTTGTCTTGTTAGGTGCCATTGAGTCATTTCTGACTCATAGTGACCCTATGTACAACAGAACAAAACACTGCCCAGTCCTGTACCGTCCCCACAATTGTTACTATGTTTGGGCCCATTATTGCCGCCACTGTGTCAATCCATCTAGCTGAGGGTCTTCCTCTTTTTTGCTGACCCTCTACTATACCAAGCACGATGTCCTTCTCCAGGGACTGGTCTTTGCTGATAACATGTCCAAAGTATGTGAGATGAAGTCTTGCCATCCTTGCTTCTAAGGAGCATTCTGGCTGTACTTCTTCCAAGACAGATTTGTTCATTCTTCTGGCAGCCATGGTATCTTTGTCACCAATACCATAATTCAAAGGCATCAATTTTTCTTCAGTCTTTCTTATTCATTGACTAGCTTTTGCATAGTAGACCATATAATAATTGTCCAATTCAAAATGGCCAATACCAGTCCACTTCAGCTCACTAATGCCTAGGATATTGATATTTATGCATTTCATTTTTGACAATTTCCAATTTTCCTAGATTCATACTTTGTACATTCCATGTTCCTATTATTAATGGATGTTTGTAGCTGTTTCTTCTCATTCTGAGTCGTGTCACATCAGCAAATGAAGGTCTCGAAAGCTTTACTCCATCCGCGTCATTAAGGTCAACTCTACTTTGAGGAGGCAGCTCTTCCCCAGTTGTATTTTGAGTGCCTTCCAACCTCTGGGGCGCATCTTGTGGCACCATATCAGACAATGTTCCACTGCTACTCATAAGGTTTTCCCTGGTCAGGCCCTTCTTCCTAGTCTGTCTTAGTCTGGAAGTTCTGCTGAAACCTGTCCACCCTGGGTGACCCTGCTGGTATGTGAAATACTGATGGACTAGCCTCCAGCATTACAGCAAAAAGCAAGCCACAAAAGTATGACAAACTGACAGACGAGTGGTGGACTTCAGGGGTAGAGAGACCTTATTTATCTTTTTATGTATCCCCAGTGTTTATCACACTATCTGGCATATAGTAAGAGCTCATCAATGATAGAATAAGTGAATGAGTGATCTTTAGATAGAAAAGCTTTAAATAATGCAGAAGAGATGATAGATACAGAGTGACTGTATAATTTATCGTCCAAATTGGGACACTTCTGAGAGTGAATGTGGATTCTGTTAGTAAGTATAAACCCAGACTGTCCCAAGCAAACCAGCTCCCTCACCCTAACAATAAGGAACCAAAAGCTTCAGAGAGATTAATCCATTATTTATCTGCTTAGGACTTAGAAGAATTTTGGGGGATGGTAGGGATGGAGGGATGGCCATGATTATTTCAAACAGTTTCACAAATGAGGATTTCAAAGGATCAAAACAGATAAAAAGACGCTCAATTTCATTTATCATTGGGGAAATTCAAAATAAAATCACAATGAAATTCCACTACACACCCAAGAGAATGGCTAATATTTAAATATTGATACTATTAAGTATTAACCAAGCTGTGGTAACAACTAGAACTCTCATACTTTACTGATGGAAGTGTGAATTTGTACAAGTACTTTAGAAAACTGTTTGGCAGTATCTACTAAAGCTTAATATATGTGTGCCCTACGACCCAGAAATTCTATCCCACAATAGAAATGCTTACATGTGTTCAACAAGAGACATGTCCAATAATATTAGAGCTGCACTATTTGTAATGGTCAAAAACTAGAAACAATCCAACTGTCCACCAACAGTAGAATGGATAAACTCAGTGTGTGGCATATTCAAACAATAGAATACTATACAGAAACAAGAGTAAAGAAACTTGCTACACTTAACAACATGGCTGAATCTCACAAACAAAATGGTCAGCAAAAGAAGTCAAACACAATATGAGTATATACTGTACAGTTCCATTTGTATGAAGTCTAAGAACAGTATAAAATTCCTATCCATGGATACAAGTCTTGACAACAGTTACCCTTGGGAGGGGTAGTGTAATAGTTTCCTAGGGCTGCTGTAATAAAGTACCACAAACTGGATAGCTTACAAGGGCAGAAATTTATTGTCTCACAGTTGTGGAGGCTAGAGGTCCAAATCAATGGGTCAGTTGGGCATGCTCACTTTCTAGGGGAAGGTTCTTTCTTATCTCCCCCAGATTCTGGGCGTTCCTAGCTTGTAGCTGCATCTTCTCGTCTCCAGCCTTCCTCTCTGTCTCTTCTCCTCTTTTATAAGGACACCACTCACACTGGATTAGGAACCACCTACTCCAGTATGACCTCATGTTAACTTAACTGGTAATGTCTTCAAACACCGTATTTCCAAGCCAGGTCATGTTCACAGGTACCAGGGATTAGGACTTCAGCATATCTTTTTAGAGTACAATTCAATCCATAACATGTAGTAACTGGGAGGGGTATAAGAAGAGCTATGAACGTGATCAACCTAAAGAGTTCACTTTGTGATAATTCGAATCATATACTTAAGATGGGTATACTTTTCTTTATGTATATTATACTTAATAAAAGGTTTATTTTAAAAATGTACCCAAGAGATTATATTCTCCTATCTTCTTTTTCTCCCAAGAATTTTTAACTCTGTAAACATGCTAAAAAAAAAAAATCACTCCACTGAACTCAGAACTATTTGAAAGGGCTCATTTGGCAGGTATTCAACAAATGTTTGATGATGAGGATGATGTTCCTTAAAGGAAAGACTGATCCAACATTTCCCCCTTCAACTGTCTTATTTTTCCTGTTTTTATTCAACATTCTGTTTGATGTCAGATCAATAAAGACGATCAGAAAACAAGAAATGATAAGTCACCAAATTTGCCCCATTGATGAGGGTGATCATAGAACTTGAAAATTCATTGAAAAACCCTAAAAGCAATTTCTAGATCATTAGCACAGAACATTCTAAGAGAAACTTCAAATCACTAAAAATTCCAGCTTCTCAGATTCTTGAAAAAAGAGTTGAAGGAAATGAGAAAAGACGTATGAGTATTAACGAGGTATCAAGGGATAAGTGAAACTGTTCATTGTGGAAAGTTAAGAAAGGTCAAAGCATTCTTCAAGATTTGCTATTACATCATGTCATGTGTGAGGCTCAAAGTGTAAACTCCTCTAAGGCAAGGGATGTTGTTGTTAATTTCCACTGAGTAAGCTTCAACTTATGGCGATCCCATGTACAACAAAATAAAATGTTGCCCAGTCCTGCACCATCTTCACGATCACCGGTACAGTTGAGTCCATTGTTGCGGCCACTGCATATTTTAAGTGACTTCCAACCTACAGGGCCCCTCTTCCAGCACTACATCAGACAATATTCTGTTGTGATCCATACGGTTTTCATTGGTTAATTTTTGGAAATAGACCACTGGGCCTTTCTTCCTAGTCTGTCTTAGTCTGGAAGCTCCACTGAAACTTGCTGTCCACCATGGTTGACCTTGCTGGTATTTGAAATACTGATGGCATAGTTTCTAGCTTCATAATAACATGCAAGCCACCACAGTACAACAAACTGACAGGTAATGGAAGGCAAGGGTTCCACTTATCAGCACATCTCCTGCAGGTGCTCAATAGTTTCATGTTTTTTTTTTTTTTGGGGGGGGGGCAGGTGTTGTTTGAAACACTAATTTCATTCCTCTCTCAAGGCCCACTTTTGTCTCATCCTTTCTTTGTATCTGTGTGACCCAGGAATTAAATAAAAAAGCCCTCCTGCTTCTAATGGGTATAAGAAGCACCTGTCATGAAAATGTGACGACTTCTTGGAGGAAGATAAATACAGATTTTAACTTCCTACCAAAAAGAAAAATGAAAAGGGGGGGGACACAAAAAGGGGGGAAAAAAAAAAGGATTACCCTGGAAAGCAGACAACTACAATGAGGAGTATTAAAGTTATAATTCAACTTTTTGTGAACATCATTCAGCTGCACAGTACGGCAAAGATCCTGGTCCCACAGTGGTTTCACTGAGCATGCCTGGTCTTCTCATTCTACTTTTACCACAGGAAATGTAGTAAATCTTTCCTAAAATATACATCTAACTATGCATAGTATAGAATTAATTCAACAGCAGCTGTAGCACACCTTCCAGAAATAATTTACAATAATTTGTCAGGATTAACCTTTTGATAAAACATAAATTAGTCTAAATTTAAAGTACTTTCAAGAGGTACAGAGGTCCATTTTTATTATATAAACGCTGTATCAGCAAGTGGATGGAGGTGAAAAATACTGATGCTGAGAAGAGCTATCGCTCTGTTGGACTTAATGTTTGGTGCTATAAAATAGAAGCTTCGCATTTCAGCATGGGAAGGAGTGATTCACAACCAATTGCATCTTCCTTAGTTAGTCCTAGAAATGTCAAGCCCTATAATGAACGAGACATGCTTGCAGGTCCAGACAGTCAGGATATAATGACAAATGAGGAGTCTACATCACAGCATTTTAAAATGTTTGCAGACATACATTTTTCATATTCTATAGCCACCATCTGCAGAATTAAAGGGCCTCGGGCATTTCTAGAGACCATCCAGTATAACACAGAAGAATCTGAATTGCCAAGAGGATAAAAGCTTTCAGTGTGGGAAGCAGTTAATGCATACTCAATTACTTTCAAACACTGGCCAACAGCCTATGCCCATATTTTCCTTTCTTGAAAGGGAGGGGGATGGGTAAAATCACAATATTATTTTGGATACTTGCATAGATTTAACTTTACCAATGTGGTTGTTTTTAAATTAAATTATGCATAACCAAATACTGATCAAAATTAATCCAGCTCTCCTGCTACAGAGCTTCTATTTCAAGAATAGTCTCCCCTCAAACACACACACACCACTGTGGATATTCTGTCTAAGCCAGACAAGAAGAGTATTATAGGGCTAAGAGTTGTCTTCAAGAAGCCAGGATCTCCCTGAAGGTAATACTGGGCCTTGTGGTGGTTCTACGTGTGCGGGAAAACCTAATAATCAATGGAATTTGAGTGCTTTGCTTTTACTGAGTGCCATGGTAACTACAGACGCCTTAGCATATTGGAGTACACATAATATTTATAGAGTACTCAGCATTTGTTAAGACATCTCATTGCAAGTCTCTGGTGCTCAAAAACGTAGAGACCCGACTAACTCTTACATGATAAAATGTAGAAGAAACAAAACTCGCAGGGAAGTTTCAATTCTATTAATCTGAAATATTTCTTACAATGGATTCCACTTTCCCTTGGATCACCACCTAAATTATAAAGGCAATCAAGGAACACTGCCTGCATATAGTAGGGTAAGGCTCTATCCCAAGCCCTGCAACTTAGCTTTGGTAGAAAGAACGTACCCTCCCTCACCTCTCACAATCCAAGAGCCTCTTCCCAAATTAACCATCTCTGGGAGGGTACAGGAGCCCTGGTGTCACAGTGGTTAAGAGTTCAGCCTCTAACCAAAAGGTCAGCAGTTCAAATCCACCTTGGAGACCCTATGGGGCAGTTGTACTCTGTCCTCTAGGGTCACTATGAGTCAGAATCAACTCGACAGCAATGGGTTTGGGTTTTTAGTTTGGGGAGGGTCCAGTCAACCATCTTTGTGAAATGTTTTTACAACTCACATCCAATAAGTAAATTGGCTTTTGCCTCATTTCAAAGAAAGATGTTTGAAATTTTGTGTTAAATTTGTCTACACTACTGTCAGGGCACCCCATACCAAGCTTTTAAGAGCAACCAAAGAAAGCTTTATTGGCTCAATAAAAGCTGATGCCCAGGGCTCTATACTTAACAGTTATTCTTGAGAATGAAACTCTATTAGCTTATAAACAAACCAAGGCTCTCTAAGGTAAAAAAGCAACATTGGCATTAATCATCATCATCACTGTCATGGCTTGAATTGTGTCCCCCAAAAAAATGTGTGTATCAATTTGGCTAGGCCATGATTCCCAGTGTTGTGTGGTTGTCCTCCATTCTGTGATTATAATTTTATGTTAAAGAGGATTAGGGTGGGACTGTAACACCACCCTAACCCAGGTCACATCCCTGATCCAACGTAAAGGGAGTTTCCCTGGGTTGTGGCCTGCACCACCTTTTATCTCTTATAAGAGATAAAAGGAAAGGGAAGCAAGTGGAGAGTTGGGGACCTCATACCACTAAGAAAGCAGTGCCGGGAGCTGAGCACATCCTTTGGAGCTGAGGTTCCTGCGTAGAGAAGCTCCTAGTCCAGGGGAAGATTGACAAGGACCTTTCACCAGAGAAAGCCTTCCCCTGGAGCTGATGCCCTGAATTTGGACTTGAAGCCTACTGGACTGTGAGAGAATATATTTCTCTTCGTTAAAGCCATCCACTCGTGGTACTTCTGTTAGAGCAGCACTAGATAACTAAGACAATCATCACTTAGTATAAGTAGTGATTCTCAAGTTCATGATCATAAAGCAGAAAAAGAAAACAAAAAGCCCTCTAGAAAAAGAAAAGTAATTGAGATACAGTTCCTCATCAATCATGAAGCAACTTATCTTATCCCAGCATTTCCCGGCAACTCATCCTTTGAACAATATTTCATAGACTAAATGATTTCCTAGGTTCAAAAATATCGACTAGATCAGCCTCTTCACTCCTTCGACAATGGAGGTTTCTTACCAAATGATTAACAGAGCTCAGGTCCAAGGAAGAAAATTATTCTCCCAACCATGATCATAACAAAGCTGAAACAGAAGTTTAAATAGCACCATCACAAGATGAAGAAGTGGTTCACAGCAATTAAGTTTCTTCATGAGCAAAAGAAAAGAAAGACTAGATTTGTATGTAGATACACGAAAACTAATATTTCTATTTTCAAGACACCAACTCCTTTCTTCTCCTTTTTCCCCCAAGTAAATACCTTATTTTTCTTAAGTATCTACAGCTTTGTGACTGCTTCTAGACTCAGAGGACCTCTCTAGAGCAAACTCTGACTTACTTCCACAGGAAGGAAAATATATGCCCGTGTAATTTCAATGTCACAAGGATGCAACTTGTTCTAGAAGTTCTACAGAGCTGATCCACTTTATCAGCATTCTACACAGGATAAAGGGCAGGGCAAAATCAGATTCAGAAGGTATTCTGACAAGAGTTTCAAACATTTCCATTGAGGTAGGCTATGATGGAAAAAGATCAGAAAAGAGGTCAAACGCCCTTTGAACTCACAGCAGCAAAAAAATACAAACTGAAGGACCCTAAGGCTGATCTCCTTCAAAGAAAATACATTACACTTGCCAACTTTCATTTCCTTAAAAATAAGCCAAATATATGATTTGTACAACCAATGATTCAGAGAAAAGGAAACCACTTGAATTCATAGTAGTCTAAACTCACACCATCATTTGTACCACAATATTTTAACACAAACATTTGTAAAGAAAGGCTAAGATAGTCTCCAATTTCTCCATGTAAATGAATAACTTCTTCAACCAAATAGTTATCTTTATTGTGCAACATAAGAAATACAAGGGCTTGTCTTCTGTATGATTAGATTTTTCCAATTTATATAAATATAAAAAGCATAAACACATTGTATTTTACTTTATTAAAAAATATTTAGCAACGGTATGTTGTTTTAGTAAGGTATTTTAAAATTGTTTTCAACCACTGAGTTAACAATTCCTTTCCACGGTCCAGCTTTGTGTGGGCCAAGGCTTGATACTAACCAAAGGTTAAACAAAAACAAAATGAAAACCTTAATTAACACCAGCCTCAGTAATCACAATATTTTCTCTAATTTTGTATGAAAAATATTTTCTCAGTTTTTGTTCTATCAAATACTCCCAAGCCAAAAATATTGTTACATATACCTTTTACAATAAAGAGAAAAAAAAATTCCCAAGCCAAGAGTATCTTAACTTCCTAAATTTTTGTTGTTGCTATTGTTGTTGTTTTTTAGTATAAACAAGGAAATTTTGATATACCAAAGGCTAATATCCTGTTTTTTTTAATCTAAAGACTTTAAAGTATAAATACCAGAATATTTTGATGACCTTGGTAATTAAGAAAAATGTCTTAAAACTTTGTCCTGGTATTTGCTAAGGATTGTTGAAATTATTAATTCTTCCCTTGATATGTTTTTCCACAAACAATTAAAGGAGAATCAGAACACTGCTTAATTTTTTTTGCTGTGTTCCAATGAAACTTTATTAAAACAGGCGACATGAAGGATTTGGTCCCAGGGCAGTAGTTTGCAGACCCCTGATTTAAGCACATAAACATAGAATTATAACTTCTTGGTGAATTACACCTTTTATCATTCTGAAATCATGCTCTTTTTATCTATATTAATGCAAGTTTACTTTGTATAATAATAAATGAGCTATTGCAAAATTCTTTCATAGTTGCATCTTATCTCTTTTTCCATTATTTTTGCTTTTGAGGATCTTTTTTTGGTGGAAATATACACAAAACATGCATTCATTCACAATTTCTACATGTGCTGTTCAGTGACATTGGTTACATACTTTGCAATGTGTCATCATTCTCACTATCTCTACCCATATTGTTACATCACCATCAATTTAGACTCTGCCCCTTAAAATTCTCATCTATGCTTTAGATTAACTGTTGTCAGTTTGAACTCACATAGATGATTCTTTGTAAGGGCACAATGCTCAAAGCAAACATTCTTTATTAATTGAGCTACACTGTTATTTAGTTTAATGATGACTTCATGAGATAGTTTTGGTTCAAGGTTTAAAGATTATTTCCAGGCAACAGATTCAGTGGTTCCCCCAGTCTCAGCGGATCCTTTAAGTCTGGCTTCCATATGAATTGGAAGTTCTGTTCCCCAATTTTACTCGTTTTGGTCAGGATCCATCTATTGAGTCCCTGATCAAAACATTCAGTAATGGTAGCCAGGCACCATCCATTTCTTCTGGTGTGATGGCAGAGGAGGTAGTAGTTTATGGAGGCAATTAAACCTGCAGTCCATTTCCTTCTCTGATGCCTGGGTCTCCTTCTTCCTCTGCTAGAACATTGCTTAATTTATTGATGAAAGCAACGGCAAACTGACATATACCCCCAAGAACAGACCTCCAGTCACCAGCCCTTTATCCTGAAGATCATCTCATTTAGAATTAGAATCAATGACTACATGTAAATAAAGGTACTTCAGTTTTGAAAAATTATTAGAAGTGTCAGAGGAAATACTACAGTAAAACCTCCAAAAGCCAGAACCTATGTAAGGCAGAAACCTGTCAGAGGAGGAAAACCTATTTTCCACAAAAAGGAGAGAGAGAAAAGTGATTAGATTGCACCCTGTCAAAGGCGGAAAACTTACGAGACTCAGAAAAATAAGGCAGCCTCATAGAGTTCCGGCTTCCACAGGTTTCACTGTAAATTCCAAACATATTTACAACATTTAAAAACGAGAAAACAAGTATTTTACCAAGCCCCGGTGGCATAGTGATTAAGTGCTCCACTGCTAACCCAAAGGTCAGTGGCTTGAACCCACCAGCCACTCCAGAGGAGACGTATGTGGCAATCTGCTTCCGTAAAGACTACAGCCTTGGAAACCATATGGGGCAGTTCTACTCTGTCTAGGATAGCTATGAGTCGGAATTGACTCAACAGCAACAAGTTTGGTTTTGGTTTAGGTAAGCTTTAAGGGGTCCCTGGGTGGCGCAAATGGTTAAGCCATTGACTGATAGCCAGAAGGTTGGTGGTTCGAACCCATCCAGGGGTGCCTCAGAAGACAAGCCTGGCAATCTGCTTCCAAAAGATTACAGCCTTGAAAACCTTATGAAGCAGTTCTACTCTGCACACAATTGGTTGCCATGAGTCAGAACCGACTCATGGCAACTAACAACAACACTCTGGTGACCCTACATTGCTATGAGTCAGAATCCATTCTAAGGCAACAGGTTTGCGTTTTTGTTTTTTTGTTTTTTTTTTAGGTAAGCTTTGGTAGGATACTGCAAGAAATTTTAGCTAAATATGTCCTGTGATTTTTTTCTTACTTTTTTTTTCACCCAAAGCTCTACCCAAAGCAAACAAGCAATGCCTAAGAATATTTTTCTATCATATTGCTCATATTCCCAAAATTTATAAAAAGGACACAGAAAAGAACAGAAGGACTGGGTAGACCTTATGTATAATGAACAGCCTACTGGATAGGTTTGTAATATTGTCCCTTAACAGATACTGCCTGTTTATAGATATATTATTGCCCCTTTGTAGATGAGGAAGGAGAACTTGGGCGGTGCAAAGTGTTAAGCACTCGACTACTAGCTGAAAGGTTGGCAGTTCAAACTCACCCAGAGGCATCTCAGAAGACAGGCCTGGCGATCTGTTGCCAAAAGGTCACAGCCTTGAAAACCGTACGGAGCACAGTTCTACTCTGACACACATGGGGTCACCATGAGTCAGAGTCGACTCAAAGGCAGCTAACACCAATAATATGCTTTGTATAAGAAGAGAAACAAAATCATGAACACATTAATCACAATGCTGCACGGTGTGTAACTTCCCTTTCTTTTGCCAGTAGTTTAACAATATTGGTAAAATGTTCTAGTAATATCATTTACAGTGAAACCTGTGAGAGCCAGAACTCAACAGGGCTGCCTTGTTTTTCCGGGTCTTGCAATTTTTCCACCTTTGAAAGGGTGCCACTTTTCTTTTGCTCTCTATTTAGTGAAAAATATTTGAGTTTTCCTTCTCTGACAAGTTTCCACCTTACACAGGTTCCTGCTTTTGCAGGTTTACTGTAACTCCTACCTGGCTTTACAATGTAACTGACATTCCCAAATGAACAGTCTAATGCAGATCTTGTCTCCCTACAGGAGAAAAACGAAATGCCTGCAAGAAATGCCATAATGCTGGAAAGAGTGTTCATCTTCAGACCAGTTCACTAAATCACGATTGCAGGTATTTTTCTGTGACTCCCATATGTAAAATCTCACAGCTTCTACTCAGCAAAAAAAAAAAACCCAAACCTGTTGCCAACAAGTCGATTCCCACTCATAGCAGCTCTATAGGACAGAGTAGAACTGCCCCATAGAGTTTCCAAGGAGCTGCTGGTGGATCTGAACTGCTGACCTTTTGGTTAGCAGCCAAAGTCCCAGTAAATACACTGAGGGTTCTATGTGAGTAAGAACCAAGCTCGTAGTTTCAAAATTATATTTCATGGAAGATTTCAGCAGAGGACATTTTGTGTTTGATGAAGAAATCCCCAAACACTGTCATTTAGATATTGTCAGTGCAAAAGAGAACGCAAGCAGCAAGGTAGGATCTAATTAAGACATCAAACTATTGCCTCAAATGACTCACTTTTCTTGTTCTGCCAGATGAAGCTTTCTTGGTAGCGGTATTAATATTCTAGCATAGCAAAGGAATTGTTACATGAAAAAGCAGGTGTAAATCCAAGCTTCAAGACACAATAATCTCATAAGAGACTAAGCCTCGGGGCATTAATTTCTTCTTCAGCAAATGAACACCCAGATCTTGCTGGTATCACTTCTCTTCCAACGAAATTTTAAATACAGCAATTCAGTGGTTAGCAGTTGGAACCCACCAGCCACTCCACAGGAGAAAGATGTGGCAGTCTGCTCCCATAAAGATTACAACCTAGGAAACCCTATGGGGCAGTTCTACTCTGTCCTATAGGGTTGCTTGAGTTGGAATGGACTCCGTGGCAACACGTTTGGTGTTTTTGGTATATAATAATAATAATATATAATTCATCCCTCACCAGTTTTTGAAGAATCAGAGCACTAAGCTATATTTAACATAAAAATGGTATTCAGCATAGCTTAGTACATTTCAGGTGCCTGAGAGGCTCCAAATTTCATCATGCTTCAGAGATGTCGGAGCCCTGGTGGTGCAGTGACTAAGAGCTTGGCTGCTAACCAAAAGGTTGGCAGTTTGAATTCATCAGCCACTCTTTGGAAACCCTATGGGGCAGTTCTACTCTGTCCTATAGGGTCGCTATGAGTCAGAATCAACCCGATGGCAACAGTTTTTTTTTCCAGAGATGTCATTTACGGTATACAAATCAATGTAATGCCATGGACAGGAGCAGGGATGATAGGAAACGGAGAGTTCTGATTTTGGAAATACATTGGATGCCTTTTTTTTTTTTTTTTAAGCAGCATGTCAGGATCCAAGATTATTCTGTAAGAACAGGAGGCAGAACCTGAGATCCTGGGAGAGACCAGGATTATTGAAGTAGGCAGGCCAGCCCTCAGGACTGAGATCTAAAGAAGAGAACCAAGATTGAGAAGCAATATCAGGATAGAATTAGGCAGTTAAGACAAAACAACCCAACAGAAAAGGCCAGAATATGCAAAGATAAACAATTTGAATCTGCCGACCAAGTGGTGGAATTTGCATAACTAAGTTAGAATCAGTAGGTAAATAATAACTCAAATTGATTAGATCAGGTCCAGGAGTCAGAAAATAAGACTGAGATGTCATCAGGACAGACCAGCTGGTGGGGAACCACAGTTGCTCAGACTCTAAGCCCCTTTTCTAGGTGCCTGAATCTACTCCTATGTTCCAAAGGTGATCATCGGACTAACAAGTACAAGTTGGCCAAACCCATCCCTCGCTTCTGAATCCTCAGTTTGCACAAACCCAAGGAACTCAGAAAGTCACATCACAAAGCAAGGACGTACACCGTCAAGATAACGATAACGTGACACTCCTTGCTTTTGCTTGTTTGTTTGCTTGCTTGCTTGCTTGCTTCTCAAATACACACTTTCAGCCATTTGGCTAGAAACCTACACAATATATTTAGGTGTAGTAGTTTAATTACTAACAAAATATGAGAATTTTGAATTTGGCTGTAGAGGCAGGCAGAAATCAACAAAATTTTTTGAAGAAAAACATTCCATGGACTTCCCACCCAAATTCCCACACTGAGACAAATGATGTAAATTTATTACAATAGAACCAAGGTTTAATTATCCTAAAGACAGAGTGACAGCAGGTGAATTTTGTTTATTCTTTGAATTATGCTAATCTGCAAAAAAAAAAATAAGCTGAAAACAAATACTGGAAATATTTTGTTACATGATCATCCAATTTATTCTAATTACTGGGGCCAAATAGAATAGAAGGTGTTTCAGTGGGGTTGTCACAATGTCACAGATGTTCCAACACCTAGTGGGCTCTCCATTCTACACTGATTTGCCATTAGCAACTAGCACCCTGGCTGCAGGACTGCAGTGTGATGCTTTTCCAGAGGGAAGGAGCAGAAGGCAAGTGACAGCTCTCCAGAATGTCAATTTGTGGCAGAAGTTAGTTAAACAGAACTAAGGAATGCAACAGGATCACTGGTGGTTCTGATTCTTAGCCAGTGCCACCTCATGCACAGCCACCACCTGTCTGTCAGTGGAGCGTCCAGACTAAGACAGACTAGGAAGAAAGGCCTGGTGATCTACTTCCAAATATCAGCCAGTAAAAACCCTATGGATCACGACAGTCTGATCTCCACCATATCATGGGGATGGCACAGGAGCAGGCAGCATTTAGTTTCCTTGTGCATGGGGTCACCATGAGTCACGTCCAACTCAGCTAACAACAAGGAGTGGAAACAGAGTCACAGCACAATGTCAGAGAGCAAAGAACTGCCCACCTTTTGGTGTTCTGAGTTTGTAGACTTCTGTCTTCCACACCTTCTTTGCATCTAATGTTTAGGAGGAAAGGAAGAATGTGAAAGGGTCTCATACTGCCCTTACTCATTCACTCTAATATCTAGGGTTCACCCTTCCATCCAAATTGGAGCTGTACAGACATGGGTCCAGGGCAAAATGAACCTCAGGGACACAAAACGAAGCACTTGCAAACGTTATGGAACTTCTGGTAAGGGATACTGCAGGGGGGGGCAAGTTCTCTTCCTCCTCCCAGGCCAGAACCCCGATCTCCTGTACATTGTAAAATAAAAATAAGAGTGTTATGGATTCAACTGTATCCCCCTAAAACGTGTCAACTTGGCTAGGCCATAATTCCCAGTACTGTGTGGTTGTCCACTATTTGGTCATCTGATGTGATTTTCTTATGTGTTGTAAATCCTACCTCTGTGATGTTAATGAGATAGGATTAGAGGCAGTTATGTTAATGAGGCAGAATCAATCTACAAGACTAGGTTGTATTTTGAGTCAATCTCTTTTGAGATATAAAAGAAAGAAGCAAACAGAGAGAGGGGGACCTCCTCCCACCAAGAAAGAAGAGTCGGGAGCGAGTGCGCTGGGAACCTCCTAGACCAGGGGAAGACTGATGACAAGGACCTTCCCCCAGAGCTGACACAGAGAGAAAGCCTTCTCCTGGAGCTGGTACCCTGAATTCAGACTTCTAGCCTTCTGAACTGTGAGAGAATAAGTTCTTTTTGTCAAAGCCATCCACTTATGGTATTTCTGTTATAGCAGCACTAGATAACTAAGACAAGGGGCTTAGGAAGTCTCCCAGTTAGAAGACAACCACACCATCAGAAGGCCAAGTTCAACCAGAATATATCCAAGGAAAAGGAAGTAAAGCATGTGTGACCTGGCCCACTTCCATTCTAGGCTTTTAGAGAAAAGGTCCTGTTCCTGCTCTTGGAGTGGTAAGGTTCAGAAGGTCAAAGACCCAGTCCGGGAAGAGGGTAGGAAGTCCTAGACTAGGCAACTTAAGCTTGCCCCTGGCGTAGACCCTATCTAAAAGGACAAGAGGGGTCCCGAAGGCTCATCATAGTCCAACGCAGCTGCTCCCTGAAAATAGACAGGTAGACCAGAACAGGAGCTAGAGTTATGAATGAAAAGCATGTTACTTCATTGTTGTTGTTAGCTGCTGTTGGGTTGGCCCCAGACTCATGGTAACCCCATGCACAAGGGAACAAGTCACTGCCTATTCTGTACCATCCCCATGATTGGTTGTGGATTGGACCATTGGGATCCATAGGGTTTTCACTGGCTGATTGTTGGAAGTAGATCTCCAGGGCTTTCTTCCTAGTCCATCTTAGTCTAGAAGTGTCATTGAAACCTATTCAGCATCACAGCAAACCTCCATTGACAGATGGGTGGTGGCTCTGCATGAGGTGCACTGGCCAGAAATCGAACCCAGGTCTCCCACACAGAAGGTGAGAATTCTACCACTGAACCACCACTGCTCTCACATGTTATTGCATGGAGTCCCTTTTAGATACGTACCCAAGGAGCAAAGCAAGGTGGGAGCTGCCGGGAAGTCTTCAATTCAGGGTTTGGGAATTGTGAACCTCCACCAAGCTCTCCTTTGGAGACCTGACTTAAAGGACAATCTAAATGAAGGAATGAGCCAAAAATTATTTGTCTTTTCCTACAGAATGAGGATTCTATAACTACCTCTATGCTACATCTTTTGGGAGTTCATTACAAATAATGAAGCCATCCAATTAAATTCTGACATGAAAACTGACTAGTTTCACTACCTTGCCTGCTTCTCAACTGCTCCTTGCAACGCCATCTCTCTGTCAGAGATCTAAAACAAACAGCAAAGCAGGCCATCCTCTTTTTAGGCCAAATTAAGTGCTTGGTTTTGCAAAATAAGAGTAAATCATATCCCTGTGAAACTAGGTAGATTATCAGGGTGAGTAGAAGCTCTCAGGTGGAAGTTTTCTCTTCCTGGTTTACATTGGTGGTCCCTAATTTCTAGTGCAAAGACAATGTACAGTCAGTTATCGTTATTCACAGCAGTTATGGTCTATAAAGACACTGTGAACACTGCATTAGCAAATACTGAACCATTGCTCCAAAGGGAAATTCAGGGTTATGTGCCTACGAGCTTCTGGTCACAATATTTTTGTCAACTGATCGATACATAAGCTCGTTTGATGTGTGTTTCTGTTGAAAGACACCTTATTTAACATATACTGTTGATTCATTAAGCATTGAACTCGGCCAACAGCACTATAACTCATGCCTGAATGAAGCTTATCTTAAAACACTTTCTCTGTAAGGCAGAAATCACAGACTTCTTGCACTTAGGAACACTAGACAGTACTTAAGCACTATGTTTGAGGGGCATTGTAAACAGTGAAATCACCAACCAAAAGCCCAAAGATGCAAAAAGCATGGCACTAAACAGACCACAAAAAGGACACTTGTTTACAGTATGAAAGCTGAAACAAGAAAGCAGAGTGTCACCTTGTTTCACCTCAGCTGGGAACATGTACATTATGTGACAAATTTTGTCCACTTTGCACATGCCCACAATTGACCATGAAAGCAATGCAAGTATTGATTTGGGGGTTACAAATAAATTGTACCACGTAAGCAAACTCACAAATACAGAATCTGCATTGTATAATGTTTACTAGCTGGACTCCTTGGACTAGAACACGTCTCTGAACCTCAACTGTCTCACCTGTAAAGCAAGGATGTTACTCACAATTACTACATGGAATTCAAGTGAGAATCAACTAAGATAATGAATAAGATATTGCTACGCAAATGTCTGAGGTTTCTGTAATGGTTATTACTTCTCTGTGAAATTAAACACTGAACTATAAATTTTAAGATGTATATTTCACACCCACTAATATTTAAGAAGGAGCTCTGGTGGCAGAGTGGTTAAACACTCAGCTGCTAATCAAAAGATTGGCAGTTTGAACCCGCCATCCGCTCCATGGGAGAAAGATGTGGCAGTCTGCTTTCGTAAACACTGCAGCCTTGGAAACCCTACAGGGCAGTTCTACCCTGTCCTATAGGGCCGCTGTGAGTCAGAGTCGATTGGATGGTAACAGGTTGTGGTTTGAATATTTAAGAAACTTAAATTTCTCTTCTTGGCTTTTTCCATCGGCAAAATGAAATTACTCTCAACTACTGGAGTTGTGTGGATTAAAAAAAAAAAAACTCTAAAATTCAAAATATTGGTATTAAAACTACAGTTACAAAATTCTAGGTATCATAGTCTACAACAGTGCCTACTTTATGATTTAAAAAAAGAAAACAGATAGTAACCTCTATAATTTTAGGAGAAGAAGAGTCACAGAAATTAATTTCAAACATAATTTTCCTCTATAATTATCTGAAACTATGCCTAAATTATCAGAATTTATTAATCATGCATTTTTATTGTAGTTACATATTATATATATATAACAAAACTTTTGCCATTTTAACCTTTTTTAAGTGTATAGTTCAGTGCCATTAATTACCTTCTCCATGTTGTGCAACCATCACCATTATCCATTTCCAAATGTTTTTCATCTCCCTAAACAGAAACTGGAGCCCTGGTTGTACAGCGGTTAAGTGTTTGGCTACTAACCAAAAGGTCGGCGGTTTGAATCCACCAGCCACTCCTTGAAAACCCTATGAGGCAGTTCTACTCTGTCCTATAGGGTTGCTATGAGTTGGAATCGACCCAATGGCAATGGGTTTTTTGTTTGTTTTTTAAACAGAAACTTGGTACCCCTTAAGAAATAACTCCCCATAGATAATGCTTCCTAATCATAAAAATGTTTGCTTTGGATTTTCAGGGATTTCCAAACATGAATCATTTGAGACTGCACCATTCCACTGATAATAAACATACCGACCCACATAGTGTGGATTTTAAACAACAAAAAGCAGAATCAATAGCCTACACAAATGGTGGATTTCTTATCCATATGTATATTATACCTCACAATAAAAAATATATGTTTAAAAAGGAGTTGCGGTGCGATGGATCACTTTTGTGTGGCCTTTCTAGCCATGGTCCTATAACTCCCATCCAAATGACTGGGTGGGACTGTGTGATAGGGTAATTGTGGCCCACCAAGGGGATTGGTTAGTTTTGCCATCCCACTAGGCTTGAAATGAGCCACCCCAGAGGCAAGGAAGAGAAGATTCCACCACCACCAAGGAAGAACAGCCAGGAGCCAGAACGTCCTTTGGACCCTGGATCCCTGCACTGAGAAGCTCCTGAAAGCAGAGACACAGAGAAAAAGAGAGTTGTAACCCTGAAGACGGTGAGAAGTGGTGGCAGGAAAGACTCAGCAGTAGGAGACTGTGCGGTGGGCTTCCCAGCCCACGGAGAAAGTTGAGTGCCTTTGGGCGGAGGCCCAGGCCAGGGAAAGATGTGCCTCCAAGCATGGCTAGGAAGAAGCTGTGCTGATGAAGAACTGTATCCTGAATGTTCCTGAGCCTAAAATGTAACCTGTTACTTCTCTAGTAAACCCCATAATCATGAGTTTGGTTTGTGAGTTCTGTGTGGCCACTGCAATGAATTATCGAACCCAGCAGAGAGTGCTGTGGGAGGGATAGTTGGTGTCAAAATTGGTAAAGATGGTGGAGAGAGGAGGCTTGTCTGGCTTCCGCCTCATGGGAGTCAGCCTGGCGCAGTTGATCTTGGTTCTCCTTTCCCCTTGTGAAGTTACAGAAGGTCAGACACCACCCCCACGCCATTTGTACAGGAGTGAATAGAAGAATAAGGTAGGACTATAAAAATAGTCTTTTCTTTTTCCATCCAAGCTCAAACAATTTTTCTCAAGTTGCTGCCAAATTGCCCAACACTTAACATAGTTTAAATATCTTTCTGTATCTTAAGCCAAGGATTTGGTGGCTATTAATTTATACTTAATCAAGATTATTTAAAAAAAAAAATAGCTACTGGAATACCAAAAAGTTACATGTTGTCTCATATGAAAGGAATGCTGGGCTTAACTGCTGGCAGTCACTTACCAAAGCTGTGATTACTTTGCTATTAGTTTAGACAGGTTAGTTTTCAGAATATATTAATGTGATAAATAGAAGATACCTTAATAATCTGAATTCCACTAGGATGAATCATTTCTGTTAGAGTTTGTGCTGAACATTTTAAACCACAGTTGTTAGAGAAATACAGCACTTGGCTCTTCTTTGTAAGCTTAAATCAGTAATATATCCGGACCCTAATACAGGGACATGACATTAACTTTGCTAGTTACCTATTCAAGAGCCCTCTCCCCTCATCCATTCCAATTTTGTTCTGACACTGGGCACCGACGTGCATCATGGGCCCCCTTCCCAGGCCCAGGAGATTAGTTCAACAGTCTAAGCCTCTCAGAATAATTGCATTCCCCATGCCAGTGACTGGTTTAGTTATGAATTTCTGTAGTTACCCTATAGGGAAGTCTGCTAGTACGCTTCTTTGAAAGTTTCCTCACTCTTAAAAAAATATAAAAGGCAAAGATGTGGAGGATTAGGAACTGTCATATATTGCTGATGGAACCACCATATATGTAAAATGGTATCACCACTTTGGAAAACAGTCCAGCAGTTTCTTTCCACGCAATACAGCAATTCCACTGTACCAAAAGGTTGGCAGTTCGAATCCATCAGGCACTCCTTGGAAACCCTATGGTGCAGATCTACTCTGCCCTATAGGGTCACTTTGAGTCAAAATCAACTCGACAGCAGCGGGTTTGGTGTTTTCATTCATTTGTTTTACTCAACAATAAAAAGGAACAAACTACTGATACATGCTACAACATGGATGAACTGCAAAAACTATGGTAAACAAAAGAATTCAGACACAAAAGACCACACATTCCATGAATGATTCCATTTATATGAAATGTCCAGAAAAGGCCAATCTACAGAGATGGAAACTGGTGGGTAGGAGCAGGAAATGATTGCAAATGGGCACAGGGGATCTTTTTGGAGTTACAGAAATGTTCTAAAAGTGATGATGGTTGCAGAAATCTGTAAAATCACAAAAAAAAAAAAAAGATATAAAAGATAAGCATTCACTCCTTCCTATCTTAGGTTGCCAAGTAAGGACATGTAGGTTTTTCTGCAGCTACCTCAGGCCCAGAAGGAGAAAGCCAGCTGACCAGGAGCCATGACATTGCTGAGCTGAGAAATTAGCCAATCCTGAAACAGCCGTACTCTGAATCCCTTCAATGTGAAACCCAAACAAAACAAAAGTCCTTTCTGTTTATGCTGTTTTTACTTGGGCATTTTCATACTTGAAGCTAAAAGCATTATAACTGATAAAGAGACAACAAAATGCAGTTACAAGAGTCTATTCAGTGGTATGTTATGATTCAGTTATACATTAAATTTTGGAGGAGGAACAGAATTTTGAAGATATGTCTTCTTAGTGATATATATATAAGTTTAGAGGATCCCTGGTGGCACAATGGTTAAGCACTGGGCTGCTAACCAAAAGGTCAGTGGTTAGAACCCACCAGCTGCTCTGCAGAAGAAAAGACCTGGCGATCTGCTCCCATAAAGATTACAGCCTTAGAAACCTTATGGGGCAGTTCTACTCTGTCCTTTAAGATTGCTATGAGTTGGAATCAACTCAACAGCACCCAACAACATAAATGTTTAGGCATTTCTAACTAGGTTACATATAGTATTATACATGATAAGGTGCATTTAAAATGATATCTATTATTTATTCTATGCTAAAACCATATTTCAACCTAAGATTGAACTAATACTTGCTGTGACTCCAGCCTTACCTCCCACCCACTCCTCTCCAGGTCAGCATGAATCAAATGGCTTAAGCATCCCAAATACATTCCAATTATCTCCCTACATTGTCTCATGCCTCCATATTTTTGCACATCACATTCTGGATGTCTAGAATGTTCTTCCTTTCCTTGACTACATGTCAAAATACTATGCATCCTTTAAATCTCAACTCAGGAAATTCTTCTCTGACCTCAATAGATAATCACTCCTCCCCCTGCTTTAATTCTATACTTTGTACATACCCTATCATCATCTATATCACATTATATTAGAATTTGTTTTATAATTACTATCTCCTCTGTTGTGGATGGCAAAGAGTTTGAAGTTAAAACTTCTATCTTATAGTTGGGTGACTTTGGACAAATCACTTTGCAAGTCTCAATTTCTTCTTTTGTAAAATAAACATGGATATTATCATCTGATCTCTTTCTCTCAGGCTACTACAAGGCTTAACTAAGACAATATACACGGAAGCATTTTATAAATTATGAAGTACTGGCTACTTCTGACTAGAATTGTTGAGTTTTTTTTTAAGGTTTTTAATACTAATAAGGAAACCCTGGTGGCGTAGTGGTTAAGAGCTACAGCTGCTAACCGAAAGGTGGGCAGTTCAAATCCACCAGGAGCTCCTTGGAAACTGTATGGGGCAGTTCTACTCTGTCCTATAGGGTCGCTATGAGTCAGAATGACTCGATGGCAACGAGTAATACTAATAAGGAGAAAAATGTGATCTTTCACCATTCCACCAAAACTGCTCTTGACAAGTCTACCAACAAGCATTAACCCCCAAAATGTCTACACCAAAGGTCTATTCTCAATTCTTATCTTTACTTACGCTATCAGCAGCATTTTGCATAGATTATCTTGCCTCTTCACTGGCTTCTACCTCAGTGGTAGCCTCTTTCTCATTACCTTTTACTTATCACTTCTAAATCTGAACACCTGAAGACTTAGTACCTACATCTCTTTTCAGTCTATATTTACTACCTTGGTGATCTCTTCTGGTCTGATTGCTTTAAATAGCATTAAATTTCTTCCCACTCACAATTTTTTATCTCTAGACTTCTTCCTTGAAGACCAGACTTGTGTATCAAACTGCCTGTTATGGATTGAACTGTGTTCCCCAAAAATGTGAGTCAACTTGGCTAGGCCATAATTCCCAGTATTGTGTGACTGTCCACCATTTTGTGACCTGATTTGATCATCCTATGTGCTGTAAATCCTAACCTCTATGATGTTAATGAGGCAGGATTAGAGGCAGTTATGTTAAGGAGACAGGGCTCAATCTACAGATTAGGTTGTATCTTGGGTTAATGTCTTTGAGATATAATGAGAGAATCTTGCAGAGAGAAGGCGGACCTCATGCCACCAAGAATAAAGAACTAGGAGCAGTGCGCATCCTTTGGACTCAGAGTCCCTGCGCTAAGAAGCTCCTAGACCACGGGAAGATTGATGACAAGGACCTTCCCCTAGAGCAAATAGAGAGACAAAGCCTTCCCCTGGAGCTGGCACCCTGAATTTAGACTTCTAGCTTCCTAAACTGTTAGAGAATAAATTTCTCTTTGTTAAAGCCATCTACTTGTGGTATTTCTGTTATAACAGCACTAGATAACTAAGATGCTGCCTAAACTAAGAAAACCAAATCCACTGCCATCAAGTCGATTCCAACTCATAGTGACCCTATAGAACAAAGTAGAACTGCCCCATAGAATTTCCAAGGCTGTAATCTCTTTGGAAGCAGACTGCCGCGTCTTTCTCCCATGAAGCAGCTGGGTTTGAACCACCAACCTTTCAGTTAGCAGCTGAGTGCTTAACCACTGCACCACCAGGACTTCATCAAACTGCCTAGATGCCTAAAAAGAATCATCATCTTAACATGTACAAACCTAGACTGCTGGGCTCCCCACTCCAAGCCTGCTTCTTGTCTGTTTTAATGATCATTCAGTCCTTGCAGGTGCTTATGCCAAAAATCTGAGAATCATACTTGACTCCTTTCTTTTTCTCATTCTTCCCAACCAATCTACCAGCAAGTCCTCCAAGCTTAACTCCAAAATATATTCAGAATTTAACTACTTGTCACTACTTCCATGCTACTTTTACCCTTGTCCAAGTCACCATCACCTCTCCTTTGAATAACAGAAATAATCTTCTAAATGGTCTCTCTAGTTTCTACTCTTGCCCACTGTATTGATTTCCTAAGAATGCCGTAATAAAACGCTACAAAGTAGATGGCTTATAAGAACAGAAATTTACTCTCTCACAGTTCTGAAGGCTAGAAGTCTGAAATCAGGGTGGCTACATGGCCATGTTCCCTCTGAAGGCTCTTGGGGAATATCCTTTCTCTTCTCTCCCAGCTCCTGGTAGCTCCAGATGTTTCTTGACTTGCAGCCACAACGTAACTCCACTGTCATCATCACATGGTCATCTTCCCTCTGTCTTTCTGTGTCTGATCTCTTTTATAAGGACACCACTCTGAGTAGATTAGGATCCACTCTAGTATGACCTCATGTTAACTGATAATATCTTCAAACACCCTGTTTCCAAATGAAGTCATGTTCACAGGTACTAGTTAGGACTTCAACATATCTTTTTTGGGGGACACAGTTCAATCTATAACAACCACCTTGGTCTGGTCTCAACCCACCAGTCAGAATTATCCCATTAAAATATTAGTTTTCTCAGACTATTCATTGTTTAAAACCCTTCAATAGCATAGAGTCTCCTTCAGTGTAAAATCCAAAGTCCTTGCAATAGACCTCAAGGTCCTGTGTGATCTGCTCCCCGCCCCCCCATTTCCATTTCCACACAGACTTCATCTCCTACTACCTGTCCCCCTCTTTGCTTACTCCTCTCCAGCCACTCTGCCCTCCTTGCTTTCTCCTGATACGCCAGGTACTTGCCATTCCCTCTGCCTGAATGCTCTTCTCCCCTCTATCATCTAGCTCATTCCCTCACTTCCTTCGTATTTTTCCTCACATGTCAGCTTTTCCTTGAGGTCATCCTGGTCATTCCATTGAAAATTAGATCCTCGCCCCACCAAATTAAATGAAATGGTGATCTACTTTTTAAAAATCAGCCATTAAAACCCTATGGAGCATAATTCTACTCTGACACACATGGGGTCACCATGAGTCAGAATCAACTCGAAGGCAATTGGTTTAGCTGGTGACATATAGTTTACTGTCACTAGTACAAGCTCTAAGACTACAGGAACTTTTATTTATTTTGTTTACTGCTGTATCCTCAGTGCCTAAAACAATGTCTGGCACATAGAAAGCACTAAGTAAATATTATTTTAAAAAATGAATGAACAAAGTAGGCTTCCTAGACTGTTGATAAACATACCTGTGAACACATCTAACCTCAACAATAATGGGCAGAAATATCATCCAAGTTCTTAAAGGATGGCTCGCATAAAAAAACAGCAAATTTGAGAATATAAAGAAGAGATCAAAATAAATTTGGAAACACAAAAAAGTACCTAAAAAACTCATAGCCAATAAATAAATACAAATGGTACCCAGAATATAACAAAACTTTTAGGTAATTACCCACCTCCTAGACTCATTATCAAGTCAAAAGTTAAATAACTGCTTTTTATTTACATACAAGGTGCTTCTAGAAGGCACAACTGAATATTTTTATTTTCTTCCTATAGTATTTCAGTCTTTGACATGAAAATTCAAATTGACATAGTTCCAGCACTTGAATCATTTCTAGCTGCAAATTTTAAATAATAGATGTGACTACACAAAATGATAACTTTAACAAGTTAAAATAAAAGACTATGTTTGGGTGTTTCCTTCAGTTATCAACAGCACCTATATGTAAGTTTATTGTGAATGCTTTGGTAGATTTTTCTGGTTCCAATAATTTAAATTGACCCAAGTCAAAGAACAGTTTTAAATAACTAAGACTGCGAAATTTGATGTTATATAATAAAGTTATTAAGTATGTTGTTGTTGTCAGGTGCTGTTCAGTCGGTTCTGACTCATAGTGACCCTGTGTATAACAGAATAAAACAATGCCTGATCCTGTGCCATTCCTCACGATCACTGTTATGCCTGAACCCATTGTTGCAGCCACTGGGTCTTCCTCTTTTTGCTTACGCTCTACTTTACCAAGCATGATATCCTTCTCCAGGGACTGATCCCTCCTGATAACGTGTCCAAAGTATGTGAGACAAAGTCTCGCCATCCTTGATTTAACAACATATAGAAAATTTAAAGAAATTTGTCATTTTAAACACTATAATTACAAATTACTATATTAGAGTTCGATTGTACCTCAACATAATGAAAACAGAAATCCTCACAACTGGACCAATAAGCAGTATCATGATAAACAGAGAAAAGAGGGAAGTTGTCAAGGATTTCATTCTACTTGGATTCACAATCAACACCCATGGAAGCAGCAGTCAGGAAATCAAATGACATACTGCATTGGCCAAATGTGCTACAAAACATCTCCTTAAAGTATTAAAAACCAAAAACATCACTTTGAGGACTAAAGTGCACCTGACCCAAGCCATGGGATTTTCAATCACCTCATATGCATGCAAAAGCTAGACAATGAATAAGGAAGACTGAAGAAGAATTGATGTCTTTGAATTATGGTGTTGGCAAAGAATATTGAATATACCATGGACTGCCAGAAAAACAAACAAATTTGTCTTGAAAGAACTACAGCCAGAATTCTCCTTAAAAGCAAAGATGGTGAGACTTCATCTGACATACTTCACACATGTTATCACAGGAGGGATCAGTCCCTGGAGAAGGACATCATGGTTGCTAAAGTAGAGGGTCAGCAAAAAAAAAGGAAGACCCTCAACCAGATGGTGTGCAACACAGTGGCTTCAATGAGTTAAAATACAGCAATGATTGTCAGGATGACGCAGGACTGGGCAGTTTCATTCTGTTGTACACAGGGTAGCACTGAGTTGAAACTGAACAATAACAACAACATATTAGAACTGTTATCTTAATGACATATAATCTGATAATTAAAATTGATGTTTTCCACCAACAAAAAGTTTTGGATACATGTTTTTATTTGAAAAAAAAAAGATATTTCTCTATTTTAATGTTGATTAATTCCACATTTTTCTTCTTTACACTATCATTTCTAGTCAAATATCTGCTAGTAAGTTACAAATAATAAAAAGTAATATCTTAGTATTCCTATCAGAAACTTCCTGAAGATGAAATGCATAATCTTCCTCAAGCTAAAAAGTTACTCAAAGAAGGCACTGCATTTTGCTAAATTATAGACCTAGAAAATGAAAATCCAAGACTTTAAATTTCATTTTAGAATGAAATGTCATACTTCTAAGTGCATTAAAGTAACTAGGATATCTTTATTTAAACAAAGCCCGTTCTATAAAAACTAGTATCAGAAAATACACTATTGAGAGATGGGGCCAATAGGGCGGAGTAGTCTGACACTTCCGGTGGTCCCCCTTAAAACAAAGACCTGAAAAAACAAATGAATTGATTATGTATGACAATCTAGGAGCCCTGAACACCAAAGGCAAAGTTCAGGAATCGGACCAAGTGGCATGGGGAGGGAGAGATGGTTCAGAAGAAGCAAGGAGTTGACAGACCTGACCTAGCAGGAGCCAAAGCCCTTCAGCCTGGATCAGCTCGGGGGTGAGCGGCGAGGCAGGCAAGCAGGAGTGCTCAGGAGGTGTTTTCAAAACTGAGAGAGACCCAGTGGCACAGAGTGTACTCGGCCATCCAGAACCAGTGAGAAGCAGCCCTTGATCGGCGAAAGATAAGTATTTGCATCTGGCCTACCGCATGCATCAAAAACACCCCTCTTAGGGGAAAAACTTCTCTCCCATTTGCCTCCCTGCTCCCTGCTTTGCACTGGGTTCAGAAAAGCTTCAGCAACTGCCGAGTCCCCTGGGCAAGAAGTAGGACCCGTCATCCGACCTGAGCCATTCTACCAGCCTTAGAGAGGGAACAAATAAGCAAACAGAGCAAAAAAATAATCTGCCAGCTCCCCTAAGACAGGAACTCACAGCAGGCACCACTCTTTTGCCTAGGCATAGGCATAAGGGAGCCACGGACTTTGAGTGCCTTTCCCCCTGCAGAGACTTGTGTGGGCCCATTTCAACAGCATAAGCCCTCATTACCACAGTACAACAGGGTATATACCTGAAGTCTAACTTGAACTGTTTCAGCTGTGAAGAGGCAGCTTCATGACACTTGACACGGCTCTACCCGTTAAGCAGGGTCTTCACCTACCCACATCAGGGGCCTGAGGACTTGTGGCTCCAAACATGCCACCTAGCCACCTGTTATAGGGCCCAAGAATAAGAGGTGCACCACAGTCCTTACAGCCCAACAGCATTCGGTGCTCATAGTCCAGCTGCAAAACCCACCCACCTACACGCTCTAGGGAACAGGGACTCGCTTTCCTCCTGGACACTTGGGGGCAGCCGTCAGCCCCCTGCCTAGCTCAGCATGTGTCTCCCTGCTGCAGCCAGATGCCTGTGCCTACACCAATCATACATACCTATCTAGGATTGCAGGTGAGAGCCTGCAACGCACACTTGGTGGCTGACCACTTGGACACCTGAGCTGAATCCATACAGGAGGAGTGGGCAGACTCTTGGGCTCACATACTTAGTGGCAAGTCTGACTACCTGGTGGCAGGACGTTGGAGCTTCAGGGGCACCGGTGATAAGCAAGCTCACACAAGTGGCCTATTTGGGCATATCAAAACAAAACAAAACAAGAAGCTAGGACACAATAAGCAAACATAAAATAAATAAATATAATAACTTATTGATGGCTCGGAGACAACAGTCAAAATCAAATTACATAAAGAGGCAGACCGTGATGGCTTCAGTAAATTCCAAAATAGAGAATCTAGACATTTTCCAGAGGAAGAAAATTTCTTGGATTTACTGGAGGCAGAATACAAAAGATTAATATCCAGAACTCTTAAAGCGATCAGGAAGGAAATTATATAAAACACCAAACATGCAATAGAGAAACTTAAAAAGATTAGAGAAGAGCATAACGACAAATTTAAAAGGCTGCAAGAATCCATAGAGTGACAATAGTCAGAAATCCAGGAGATTAAATAAAATTTCAGAATTAAGACAACTCAGTAGAAAGTCATAGGAGCAGAATTGAGGCAAGAGAAGTCAGAATTAGTGAGATTGAAGATAAAGCACTTGATACCAACTTATTTGAGGAAAAATCAGATAAAAGGATTTTAAAAAATAAAGAAACCCTAAGAATTATGTGGGATTCTATCAAGAGGAATAATCTGCAAGTGACTGCAGTACAGGAACAGGGAAGGATAATAGAAAATACAGAGAGAACTGTTGAAGATTTGTTGGCAGAAAACTTCCCTGATATCTTGAAAGATGAGAACGTATCTATCCAAGATGCTCATCGAATCTCAAATAAGGTAGATCCCAAAAGAAAGTCACCAAGACATATTATAAACAAACTTGCCAAAACCAAAGATAAAAAGAGAATTTTAGGAGTGGCTAGGGATAAACAAAAAGTCATCTACAAAGGAGAGTCAATAAGAACAAGCTCGGACTACTCAGCAGAAACCATGCACGCAAGAAGGCAATGGGATGACATATATGAAGACTTGAAGGAAAAAAATTCCAGCCAAGAATTATACCAAGCAAAACTGTCTCTCAAATATGATGGCAAAATTAGGGCTTTTCCAGATAAACAGAAGTTGAGGGAATTTGCAAAAACCAAACCAAAATTATAAGAAATAGTAAAAGGACCTCTAGTTAGAAAATCAATAACATCAGCTAACAACCTAAGACTAGAACACAGGACAGAGCAACCAGATATCAACCCAGATAGGGAAGTCACAATAATAAATCAAAGCTAAAACACTGAAAATAGGGAAACAGAGATTTCAATATGTAAAAGGTGACAACATTAAAAAAAAAAATAATAATAAGGACTAAAAAACGTACTCATAGATTTTTCATATGGAGAGGAAGTCAAGGGGATATAAAGAAATAAAAGACTGGACTTCTGGGCAGCACAGCACCACACCGTCCCTCTGCAGCAAAGATCAGGAAAACTAAGTCAAACAGTGTCACACGTCAATCCTGAAACCCTAAACATCAAATGAAGAGATAAAGAACTCAGTGAAGCACCGAATACAATAAGAAACTGACCAAGAACAGACAATGAGGAGAGATACATGCAGAGGTCCCCCAGTAGCCACCGCAGCACGGATCCACCATCTTGGATGCCTATTGGAGATCAGCGAACACGGGGTACAAGAAAGCATCTTCACGGAGCTTCCAGCAGGAGACAGAAAAACGGGTAACCAGAAATATACACTTTCCCACCCCCACATAACCTCCTCTGCTTCCTGCAGCCACAGTCTCTTGGCTGAGAAGCACCAGCTTCACCCCAGTGTTGCTTGGATTCCACCCACCCGCAGTGGCCGGCTTCCTGAGGGCCTTTTGTTGGCTGCTGGTGTTGTTTTTTTCCACTTCATTAGATTTCGTCCTTACCTCTCATCACCTCCCCCTTCTTCCTCTCAAATACCTGGCTCTGTGTACCATCTTTGCTTCTTCCTGAAAGGCTGCGAAACACCACTCGACTGTGAAACTGCTTCCTGGCCCATGCATCCACGCTGGTGGGACCCCCAGGGCCTTTTTGTTTGTTTGTTTGTTTGCTCTTAAGTGTTCTGCTTGGATTTGTTTTCTGTTTCTTTTCTCAGATTGGGAACCCCTTCTAGCCGGGCAGTACCATGCGGCTTGGAAGCTACTCCCTCACTCTGTCCAGACGCACAGGGACATCCTTGGGGGCATTTCTTTTTTCTTTTATTTTGGTTTTGTTTTCTTTTTTGTTTCTTTGTTTTGTTTTCTTCTCTCTCTTATTCTCGTTCTTCATTTCCAGTTTTTTGATTTATTAATTTTTTTCTTTTATACTTTTACTCCCCCCCACCCCATTTCTCAGTCTCTCATCTCTCCACTCCAATAGCAAGCTCCCTTAGCACTCTTTTTTTTCTTTGTTTTTGGCTCCTGATCCTCTCTCCTCTCTCTCCTCTTTACGATACCCATCTTAGCTCCACACATCACAATCTACCCCCAACTTCCTGCCTACCTGCACCATGCGCTGAACATCACACTCCCAAGCAGCACAGGCACGGCCTATTGAAACCTGCCCTGCACCGATTACCAGTCCGCACTGTCAGCCCTGGTATGTGCCATAAACAACCAAACCCACAGACAAATTCATGGAAAACACAGACCAAAAAAAATGGAAGAATTCAAGAAAATACAGGAACAAAATGCTAAAATAAATTTACAACTAGAAATCATACAAAAACAACAATTAGAAATCCAAAAGATAAACAACAAGATTTCAGAAATGGACAGTATCATAGAAGGGCTGAGGAGCAGGTATGAAACGATGGAAGATAGGATCAGCGAAACTGAAGACAAACATTTGGATACATCTGTTTTTGAGGAAAAATCAGAAAAAAAGAATTAAGAAAAATGAAGAAACCCTGAGAATTATGCGGGATACACTCAAAAGCAAAAATCTGGAAGTGATCGGAGTTCCAAAACAGGGGAAGAAAACAGAAAACACAGAAAGGATCACTGAAGAACTGCTGACAGAAAACTTCCCCAATATCATGAAAGATGAAAAGCTGGCCATCCAAGCTCAACAAACCCCATATAGGACAGAACCGAAAAGAAAATCACCAAGGTATATCATAATCACATTTACTAAAACCAAAGACAAACAAAGAATCCTGAGAGCAGCTCGAGAAAAACAAAAAAGTTCCATACCGAGGAGAAACAATAAGACTAAGCTCAGATTATCTGGCAGAAACCATGCAGGCAAGAAGGCAATGGGATGACATACATAAAACACTGAAAGAAAAAAAATTGCCAGCCAAGAATAATATATCCTGCAAAATTCTCATTCAAATATCATGGTGAAATTAGGTCATTCCCAGATAAACAGAAATTAAGGGAATATGTAAAAACCAAACCAAATTTACAAGACTTATTAAATGGAGTCTTTCGATCTGAGAATAAACAACATCAGACCATAGGCTGAATATAGGATACATGATTCTACTAGCCAGATACCAACCTAGGAAATGAACTCTTAAGGATTATGCAAAACCAAAAGAATCACAACAGGTAACTACAGAGGTTAATCTGTAAATGACAACAGCATCAGGACAATAAAAGAGAGACTAAATCATGTAGGTATAGAACCTTCTAATGGAGAGGAAGGTAAGGAAATACCAAGTAATAAAAGACTAGTTCAAATCTAGGAAGAGAAGGGTAAATTTTACGGTAACCATAAAGAAAATTAACAAACCTACTCATCAAAATAAAAAAGAAAAACATAAAGTCTCAGTAAAAACAAAACCTACAAAAACAAAAGAAATGAAAAAAAAATCCACAAACAAAAGGAACTCAGCACAGGAGTAAGAGAAACAAAGAAAACGTCAGCACCACAAAAAAGAAAAAGAAAAAAAAAGGCAATACAAAATGCAATCCCACTCCTAGAATATATCCGAGAGAAATGAGAGCCATCACATGAATAGACATATGCACACCCATATTCATTGCAGCACTGTTCACGATAGCAAAAAGATGGAAACAACCTAGATGCCTGTCAACAGATGAATGGATAAAGAAATTATGATACATACACACAACGGAGTATTATGCAACGATAAAGAACAACGATCAGTCTGTGAACATGCATGAAACTGGGGTGCCTTATGCTGAGTGAAATAAGTTAATCACAAAAGGACAAATATTGTATAAGACCGCTACTGTAAAAACTCATGTAATAGTTTACACATAAAAAGAAACAATCTTTGTTGGTTATGAGGCATGGGAAGGGTGGAGGGAGAACTAAACAGACAATAGATAAGTGGTAACTTTGATGAAGGAAAAGACAGTACACAATACTGGGGAAGCCAGCACAACTAGTACAAGGAATGGTATGGAAGCTCAGACACTTCCAAACTCCCTGAGTGTCTGAACTGCTTGGCAGAGGGCTGTGGGGACCATGGTCTTGGGGAACATCTAGCTCGACTGACATAACACAGTTTATAAAGACAATGTTCTACATTCCACCTTGGTGAGTAGTGTGTGGGGTCTTAAAAGCCTATGAGCAGCCATCTGAGATACTTCACTGGTCTCACCACTTTGGGAGCAACAGAGAATGAAGAGAAAAAGATACAAGCAAAAGATTAGTCCAAAGGACTAATGGACCACAGCTACCACGGCCTCCACCAGACTGAGTCCAGTACAGCTAGATGGTGCCCAGCTACCACCACTGACTGCTCTGACTGGGATCACAATAGAGAGTCCTGGACTGAGCTGGAAAAGGTTATAGAACAAAATCCTAACTCGCAAAAAAAAGACCAGAATTGCTGGCCTGACAGACTGGAGAAACCCCAAGAGTATGGCCCCTGGACACCGTTTTAGCACAGTGATGAAGTCACTCCCGAAATTCACCATTCAGTGGGGCATTGGACAGCCTCATAAAACAAAACGGGACTAATGAGGCAGAGCAGTCCAGGGACAAGGACTAGAAGGCAGGAGGGGTTAAGAAAGCTGGTGATAGGAAAACCAACGCTGAGAAGCGAAAATGCTGACATGTGGTGGAGTTGTTAACCATTGTCATAGGGCAATATGTGTACTAACTGTTTAATGAGAAACTATCTGTTCTGCAAACCTTCATCTAAGGTATCTTTAAACAAATTTAGCTCAATTAATAAAGAATATGTTCATAAAAAAAAAAAAAAAAAAACAGAATTATCTATGTGAGATCAAACTGACAAGAGTAACTCAAAAGGTTTGATGGGAAGCCTAGGAGGGAGGTGACTTGAAGATAATCGTGATTGAATAATTTGGAAAAGGATAGTGAGAATAGCAGCACAACTGGAAGAATGTAATTGATGTCACTCAATTGTACATGTAGAAACTTTTGAAACTGTGTAACTTTGGCTATGTATATTTTCACCAAAAAAAGGGTCCTCCAAGAACGAGAAGGGAGAGTGTTGACATATCGTGGGGTTGTTAACCAATGTCATAAAACAATATGTGTACTGACTGTTTCATGAGAAACTATTCTATAAACCTTCATCTAAAATACAATTTAAAACAATTTTTAAAAATTTTAAAAAAGAAATAAAAGACTGGTATAATCTTAAAAAAATAGGGGTAAATATTAAGGTAACCACAAAGGAAACTAACAATCCTACACAACAAAATAAAAAACAAGAAAAATATAAAGACTCAGCAAATACAAAATCAACAATAGTGAAAAAGCTGTAAAGAAAATACAAAAACAAAAATGACTCAGCACAGATAATTAACCGGAACAAAGAAACTGTCAACAACACACAAAAAAAGACATCAAAATGACAGCACTAAACTCATACCTATCAATAACTACACTGAATGTAAATGGACTAAATGCACCAATAAAGAGACAGTGAGTGGCAGATTGGATTTAAAAATACAATCTGTCTATATGCTGCCTACAAGAGACACACGTTAAAGACACAAACTAAAACTCAAAGGATGGAAAAAATGTATCAAGAAAACATTCAAAAAAGAGCAGGAGTGGCAATATTAATCTCTGACAAAATAGACTTGAAAGTAAAATCCATCACAAAGGAGAAGGAAGGAAACTATACAATGATTAAAGGATCAATACACCAGGAGGACATAAGTGTAATAAATATTTACGCACGCAAAGACAGGGCTCCGAAATATATAAAACAAACTCTAATAGCATTGACTACAGACAGATACACAATAGTAGAAGGAGATTTCAACACACCATTCAGTGAAGGACAGAACATCCAGAAAGAAGCTCAACGAAGACATGGAAGATCTAAATGTTACAATCGACCAACTTGATCTCGTGGACATATACGAAACACTTTACCCAACAGCAGCTAAGTATACTTTCTTTTCCAATGCACATGGAACATTCTCCAGAATAGACCACATATTAGGCCATAAAGCAAGCCCTGACAAAATCCAAAGCATCGAAATACTACAAAGCATCTTCTCTGACCATAAAGCCATAAAACTATAAATCAGTAACAGAAAAACAAAACAAAAAAGTCAACAGATGGAAACTGAGTAACACCTTGCTAAAAAAAATACTGGGTTAGAGAAGAAATTAAGAACAGAATCAACAAATTCACAGAATCAAATGAGAATGAAAACACATCCTACCAGAATCTTTGGGACACACCAAAGCAGTGCTGAGAGGTCAGTTTACAGCAATAAATGCACACATCCTAAAAGAAGAAAGGGCCAAAATCAAAACATTAACCCTACAACTGAAACAAGTAGAAAGAGAGCAGCAAAAGAAGCCCTCAGGTGCCAGAAGAAAGGAAATAGTAAGAATTAAAGCAGAATTAAATGAAATAGAGAATAGAAAAATAATTGAAAGAGTTAACAAGACCAAAAGCTG
>NW_004444051.1:6111870-6155403 GCF_000243295.1 Trichechus manatus latirostris
CAGACACATGAAGAAATGCTCACGATCATTAGCCATTAGAGAAATGCAAATCAAAACTACAATGAGATACCATCTCACCCCAACAAGGCTAGTATTAATCCAAAAAACACTAAACAATAAATGTTAGAGAGGTTGTGGAGAGACTGGAACACTTACACACTGCTGGTGGGAACATAAAATGGTACAACCACTTTGGAAATTGATTTGGTGTTTCCTTAAAAAGCTAGAAATAGAAGTACCATACAATCTAGCTATCCCACTCCTTGGAATATATCCTAGAGAAATAAGAGCCATCATATGAATAGATATATGCACACCCATGTTCACTGCAGCACTGTTCACAATAGCAAAAAGATGGAAACAACCTAGGTGCCTATCAACGGACAAATGTATAAACAAATTATGGTATATTCACACAATGGAATACTACACAACAATAAAGAACAACGATGAAGCCGTGAAACATAACAAAGAGGAATCTGGAGGGTATTATGCTGAGTGAATTTAGTCAGTCACAAAAGGACAAATATTGTATAAGACCACTATTATCAGAACTCAAGAAAAGGTTTAAACACATAAGAAAACATTCTTTGATGGTTACCAGGGTGGGCAGGGAGGGTGAGTTATTCACTAATTAGATAGTAAACAAGATTTATCTTAGGTGAAGGGAAGGACAGCACACACCACAGAGGAAGTCAGCACAACGGGACTAAACCAAAGCTAAGAAGTTTCCTGAATATAATCAAACACTTCGAGGGACAGAGTAGCAGGGGCGGGGATCTGGGGACCGTGTTTTCAGAGGACATCTAGGTCAACTGGCATAACAAAGTTTATAAACAAAGTGTTCTGCATCCTACTTTCTTGAGTGGCGTCTGCGGTCTTAAAAGCTAGCAAGCAGCCATCTAAGATGCATCAATTGGTCCCAACCACCTCCAGTAAAGGCGAATGAAGAACACCAAAGACACAAGGAAAGTATTAGCCCAAGAGACAGAAAGTCCACATATACCAGAGACTTCATCAGCCTGAGACCAGAAGAACTAGATGGTGCCCGGCTACTATCAGTGACTGCCCTGACAGGCAACACAGCAGACAGTCCCTGACTGAGCGGAGAAAGGGTGGGATGCAGAACTCAAATTCTGGTAAAAAGTCCAGACTTAATGCTCTGACTGAGACTAGAGGAAGCCCAGAAGGCATGGCCCACAGACTGTCAACCCAGAACTAAAACAATTCCCGAGGCCAACTCTTCAGATAAAGATTGGAGTGGACTGTGGGACATAAAATGATACTCGTGAAGCACGTGCTTCTTAGCTCACATAGATTCATGAGTCTAAATGGGCAGCTTCTGTCCGGAGGTGAAATGAGAAGGCAGAGAGTGTCAGGAGCTGGTTGAACGGACGTGGAAAATCAGGGGTGGAAAGGAAGAGTGTGCTGTCACAGTATGGGGAGAGCAATTAGGGTCACATAACAATGTATGTATAAATTTTTATATGAGAGACTAACTTTAATTGTAAACTTTCACTTAAACTACAATAATTGAAAAAGAAAAAGAAAAAAAAAAGCAAATGGAGAGACAGTGCTGTCAAAGTTCAAAATGGTTTTTATAACATTTCTTGTAGGTAAAAACCTTGGATAAGAATTTCCTCTGTTGTCTCGTCTAACTTCCCTCCCTGCTTTCGTTGTTCCTTCATTGTGCATCTACAGAAAGAAAATGACCACGGAGGATAAGAACTGAAGAAAACATGGACATTTCATCAAAGAGTTTATGGCATAGTAGCAGAGGATTAATTGTTAAATAAATAACACAAATAATAAATGCCATAGGGAAGAAGAAAGTAAATTATATTTTTAATTGGAAGTAGAAAACCCCATTAGAAATGGTCCAAATCTTAAATTTTTCTGATTAAAAAAATAGGCTGACTTCATTGATTTTGTTTTAAACTGTCTACTGTGCTTAACAAATAAAATGAAAACCAAAAAAGAAAGTAAATACACTATAGGTCTTGATTTCATCATCAAGAAACCACTGAGCCATCACTTTATATTTTAGCTGAAAAGCAAATGGATAAAATTTTGAAACTATGTCTAAGTCAACTCATCAGTGACAGTATTGAAAATAGAAAATTGGAACAAAATAATTCTAGAAAGTAGCTATTATCTCAATTTATAGATATTCCTGTAAGAAAATGGAAGGGCCACATATTCCAAGATAAAGCTATAACATTCAGCAACATGCTTATACATAGCAAGACTTAATATATGTTTGTTCAAGTAAATCATACTTAACTGGATAAAATAATTGAATAGAATATATTTCCCGAGAAAAACATATTTAAATATGTGCAGCCATCTGTCCAAATTAACTTTAAAAATTTTAGTGAAAATTTTTGGTTCATATGGCTTGAAACTTAGAATAGTTAACTCAAAAAGCTAAAAGTACTAAAAAGTCACTAATTCACTGTAAAAGCTAATAACAGTATCTTTCATTACATATTCACAGGTGTTAAGTCCTCTGTTTTTTCTTGCAGATGCTTTTAAAAAATATATTCCCCACAACAACCCTATGAGATAGGTGCTGTTATCTCCACATTACAAATGAGGAAACTGAGACCCATAGAAGTAACCTGGCAGTTGGTAATTATCAGTTAGTAATCTGTCTGAAGCAAAGGCATAACTAAGCCATGGCAGGTAGGGCGCATGCCCTGGGCAGTTATTGAGGAGGGACGCTAATGAGCAGTTTCTATTGGCCATCACAGTTTCCATCACCAGCTGTGAGAGATCATTCAGCAATTTTAAACTAATTGCCACAGGCGTTATTTTCCGTAAATAGGCCCCTGACTGGGATTCAGGTCTGTTTCATTCCAAAGCCAGTTTCTAAACCTCTGAGCCCAACTCTGAGTAGTCATTAGAACACATCGAAACATATTCACTTCAGACATTTATAGGTAAAACACTTGTTAAGAAATAATACTGTACTCTCCGCCCCGCAAAAATCATTCCAGCAGATAAACTTTTGTGGAGAACATTTAAGAGAATCTGATATTTCCATACAGTACACCTTTTTAAAAATATATTTACAGAAAATTTAAAGCATATTTCCTCAACTAATATTCCTTGAACTAAGCATTCATACAAATAACTGCAATTAATTCACATGAAGTTTTCCAAGCAGTAACTTTTACTGTTCAACAATTAAAAGACAAAAACAAACTTCACAAGAGAGAATGTACCTGAATTCCAGGAGCAATCAATAAATAATAGAATCTTAAAACTAAATGATTTCTTAAAGTATATTTAACCTAATCTTGATTTTATAGACAAACTGAAGCCCAGGGAAATAAGTAGCTTACCTGAGTTTATACAACTAGAAAGAAGCATATCATAATGCATTTTTACTTAAAGCAGGTTAAAAAATATTTCCAATTCCCAACTTCTTTGACTAAACCTTAACAATTTGTCAACTATACTAACATACTAATGATATTCTCCATCTGGAGGATTTAAAACCACCTTGAGCCAGAATCATTTTGAGGATCAAATACTACAATTTAAATCATTTCAAAGCAACTTAAAGAAAACTCTCACCTCCCATGGCAAACAACTGCTAAACAAGAAAGTAAGCACCGTATCAAAAGAAACTTTTTATATTACTAACAGTATTTATGTGAAATTTTAACTGCTTTCTCACAGAGATCAACAAAAATAAATCTTAATGACAACTATAAAAAACTTGATATATGCCATAAAGACTAAACAAATTTACAGAATCTGTTATTATATAGTCAAAGTTTTCATTCTGATAGAACTTATTGTACTTTGTATTGAGTCCTGTGCATTAGAAAATCATTTATTTCTGACCATTTTTGGATTTTGTTTGTCAAAATGAAGTACCAAAAAAAGCAAACCACGAGAATGTTCTAATACAGAGACACCGATCACACTTAGATATTTTAGAACAAAATCAATCATAAATAAAATAGGACACTTGCCTACTGGACCCATCAATGTTACATAACTTTCCTTAGTGATCATGTAATCCGCATTCATTATGTGTGCTAATGTTGAATTACACATTGTAAAATTAATAATGTTTCATCAGAAGTACCAAGATCATCATTCCAAATAAAAAAGGACTTATAAAAACCAGCTCAAAACAAGGAAATCCAAAGTCATAAATCCCTTTGATCAGGCAACAGCTCAAAATAACTAGACATTTCTCTAATAACATAAGCACCAGTCCAAAAATGAAGTGCTTTTGGAGTATCTAAAAAGAAACATACCTTCTTTAAGGCAGAGTATTCCCAGTGCTCAAAATGTAGTAATCCACATAGTGAAGGCATCATCAAAATCACATTTAACTTTCAAGTAACTCCAAATGAAGTATGATAATTTTTCACCCAGGAATGACTTGATGTTATGATGGTACTTCCATATTGTCTGCTGATAGCAAGATCCATTAAGAACAATGCAGTATGGAGAAGGTCAGTGTTAGAAAGTACTCCAGCAACTGAATGGTGCTTTCTAGATGCTGATAACAACAGTTACACCTATACAAATAAAATTAATTAAGGTTAGCTTCCAAGTCATTCAACACACTCAGTTTCTAATTAAACAAAAAAAAAGTAACACAGCACTTGTATATTTCGGTGTTTGACCCGAAAGTTCAAACTGACATAGTTCTAGCTCTTGAATCATTTCTAGCTTTAAGTTTTAAATACTAGATGCTACTACACAAAATGATAACTTTAAGAAGTTAAAAATAAAAGGCTGTGTTTGGGTGTTTCCCCCATCTATCAGCCATACCGTGAGTTTGATGTTTCATTTGTCTTGTCAAACTGGGGAAAGGCGGTGGATAAGTCACAGGATGTGAACAAAGCCTCTAGGATTAGGGTGGGGATACAACAAAGAGGGAAAGTGGAGAAGGTGATAAATACCTTGCTATTTGGAACTATCCCACAAAACATACCTGAGGCAAATGACCTAAATTTACACTGTAAAATTCAAGAAGTTTGTCTCACACTTTCCCGACATTTAAACACATGACAGTTAGTTGTACATCTGCCCACCTTTAACAAACCCCCAACTTCTACCTCTAGGATGTCTTTTCTATTAACCAAGAGACAGGGCAGGATAAACAACTTTGGTGGTAAACTGGAAAAGTGCTGAAAGAAATTTTATATGAAGTGGAGATATTTACTACTTTTATGTTAAGTGGAATGCTTACTAATTGTTGAGTGTTTGCCTCATGTAAGCAACAACCAATCTAGACACATTCTGAAGTTAAGCTACTTTTAGGAAACAAAGTTAGGGAGTCTCCCTCTGCCCATAAACACGAAGGGGAGCACTCAGCAACTGCCCGGAATCTCCACCCCGCAGAAGCAGTTACAGCCATCCCACTTTTAGGCGGGCGGGCGTGGCTGATAGAAACAAAAGGTTAAAACACAAAAGGCGGGGCGGCTGGCCAGGTCTCAGGAACTTCTGGGCTGCTGTTCCCCTTCTATTCTGACGCACTGAAATTTGGGGACGGTATGTGAAGTCAAAGAGGTGATAATGGATCACAGGGATAGCATAGGTTATTCTGAGTGGGTCGTGGAACTAAAGGGGGCGAACAGGATGGCGGACTCTAACTAGTGGCCCATTCCCCATCGCTTTCATCCCCGCATCTCTGACAATCTGGAACCTGTGGCTTCCTCCACCCCACTCCAGCCCCAAAGAAAACTTTCTGAACTCTTACCTGTTTTTTGTAACCCCCTCGACCGCAAACACAAGGGTCCAATCTCCTACAACCCGAACCTCTTCTAAATTCTATTGTTGCAGCCTTTTGTATTGTGCGTTGGAGCTGCAAAGCGCTCCGCAGACAGCTAAGTTATAAAATGCTGAGGAAGGGACCCCCTCCACACACATCCATATCAAGGCCGGGGCTCGGACAGGGGTGGGACTGGACTTGCCCCATCAATTTCAGGATTATTTCCATCCGATATACACACAGCTGGGAGAAAGCTAGGCAATGCCCTTTTTAGATACTCTTCTCTCCTTCCCCCCAGTTCCTCATATAAAGAAGCACATGAGACAAATGCCTGCTTGGCTTTTGCCTATTCAAAATAAAGAAATAAAGCAATCTGTTCAAGTTCGCTAAAGAACAAAAGAGAAGAGAACCGGGAAAACGAGGTACAAACTTAGCAGCCAAACTTTGCCACTGTCTACCCCCTGTCCTCCCAAGGGCGGGGAGCAGGACGAGTTAAGAGGAAGACAGATAAACAGGACAACAATCCCCACTCACCTTCTCCACTACGTCGCACTCTGAAGAGACATTTCCCTTGCTGCAGTCCGCAAGGCGCTAGGACAATTTTTTTGTGGCCTGACAGCGGAGAAAGTCGAGGCGGCAAAGTTGAGAAGGAGATACCCCAGCGTCCGGGTGAGAGGGGAGGAGAGAGAGTTCATCAGAGTTCCCCCTTTTGTTCCAAGTCCCAGAGCAGACAAAGAGGCGGCGAGCGGCGGCAGGTTTCTCCCTCTCACCCCTTCTTCCTTTCTCCCTCCCTTCCCCTCCCCGCCCCCTCCCTCTCCCCGAATCTCCCGCCCGACTAGGGAACCTCGGAGGCGAGCCGGGGCTGCTCAGTCCCCAGTTCCGCGCAACTCTGCCCCTACTCTCTCCTCCCACTACCACGTCGAAACTTTCTCCAGGAGATGCTTTTCCTGGTCCCCTCCCCACCCACCTACCCGTTTACTGTCCCCCCCGCCCCAAGGCGCACAAGTCTGCGGGGGAAATCTCCAAAAGCATTGTTTCCAGGAGATGCACCTCTTTGTTTGCACTTTCCCTGCCAATCAGTGTGAACAATCCACTTTGGCATCGAGTTTCGGTCCGTTTTTCATCATCCCGAGAGACAAAATGTGAAGGGTAGGAGGTCACCCCAGAAGACAAAGTTGCTTACACAATCAGAGGTGGGGCACCCACTAGGCTCTCCATCCCAGTTCCTCCCCTCAGATTCACTACCCCCCTCCAACCCCAACACATCAAAACAATTCAAAGGGGCTCTAAGTGTTAGAAAACTCTCCTCCTCCACCCACCCCCACCCACGCTGTCCCTTTGGAGAACCCTCTAATCCGCAGGACAAAGCCCAGCTCGGCGTCTGGCCGGGGCCTCTACTCCTCGGGGCTACCTGTTGCTGCAGGCGCTGCGCAGCCGGGTCCAGGGTCTCCAAGGGCATACTCCCAACTCCAGAATCGCGCCAGCACTTCCTAGTCCCCGAACTCCCCCTCATCTCAAACAGCGACAGACGGCAAAGCTCTCAAGGATGACTGTGCTCCCTCGGACCCTGGAGCCGAACGCTCCAAGACCGTCTCATCCCTCCACCACTCAGTCTTGTCCTCGCCCCAAAGACCTGATTCGGGGTCCCTGGCCGCCTCCCCATTCTCTGCCCACTGGTGCGGGATGTCCCTGCCGAGCATCCCCTCTTCTAACCCCTCCCCCAAAGCCTGGCCCGGGACAAATCAGGTGTCTCCGACCGGGACCGGCTCCGGAGCCGTCCACAACTCCTTTCCCAGTCGTTCCCCAGCCTCCAGAATTGGGGACCCCATCCTCATTCCACCCCTCGACCATCATCCCAACTGCGGACCACTATATCATTGGCTCGCTGAGTGACTCAGAACAGCTCTAATTTTCCTTCTACATCCCACTAGAACTGAAGAAGAGGGAAGCCGGGAAGGTGAGGGAAACAGGAGAGACCGGGACCCGCAAGGGGCAGCAGTTTCTAGGGCAAAGGAAAAAAACATTCCAAAGCAAACGCCCACTCTCCTGGAGGTATCCGGCCCTTCGCACACCTTCGCCTCCACCCTCTTTCCTTTCCCCATCCAGACTTCGAATCTTTGCGGATTGGTGAAGTTTGAGGGCAGAGTGGTGGCGTAGAAGGAGGCTTGGAGGACATGGGAGAAGTTTGCAGGGCTTGGGTAGAGAGGGGTGTGCCTGGGGTGGAGGAGATTTGGGGAGAGCAAAGGGCCCCTGCTCGGTCTGGAATGCCGCTGCTGGCGGTCCCTACACTCGCCTCGCAACTCCCCGCCAGATCTCTCCCCTGGAGCAGAACAAAGACACCGCGAGGAACGCTTCTGTCCTCGCCTCGCCGCGTGCGCACCCCGCCCCGTGCTTCCCTCGCACGAGCCCACGCCGCTCTTAGAAACTTCGCAGCCCAACTTCCCCTAGAGTTAGCACGCGCGGCACGGGGGACAGAGGAGGAAACAGGGACGGTCGCATCCCGAGACCAGAGATGCCCTCTTCCCTGTCCTCTCCCGGACGATGAGCACCACCCCTTGCGCCACTAGTTCTAGCCCGCGCGCGGGGCGTCCCGCGATTCAGAGGCGAGAAGAGCACGCGCTTTCCCCGGCTCCTTAAGAGAATGAGTTTCTGTAGTTTGGACTCGTGCAGCGCTGGGCTTGGGGTCACAGAGAAGAGGTAGCAAATAGATTTAAAAAAAAAAAAAAAAGCAGCCGCTGAGAAGGCGGAGAGCAGCGGCTTCGGCTGCTGCGTGAGGCCGAAGGCGCAAGAGCCAGCGCGAGTGAGAGCCGCGCTCGTCCGGCCGAGTTCTTGGCGTGCCTAGTCTGGTCCTCTCATCTCAGCGAGCCGCCGCAAGGACACAGAGTCGGGCTTCCGGAAGGCCACGGCGTCTCCAGGTGCATTGGCTTTCTCCCTTGTTGGGAGCCCGGACACCTGCGTGGCCTCCTCGTGGAGCCCTGACTCTTTGGGGCACCCACTCGCCTACGAGAAGCTCAGAAGCCTCAACTTAGGTTAATTAAGAATCCCAACGCACCACAACCAACCACAAAGAGAAAACAGCCCCCACCCACTCCTGTCTGGCACATTTTCCTCTTTGTTTAATTATGATGACTTCCAGAATTCTCTTTTTGAGAGAAGCCTACCCTCCCCCAGACAAACTCTTCCCTTCCGCTATCCTCAGGGGTTCTGCGTGGAAAATAATGAAAAGTCAGTACTTCGAGACAGTTCTATCCTGTTGCCTTTCGGAAATACTCGAGTTCATAGGGTAAATCAACTAAGTTTTTAGCTTCTAAATAACATCCAATACTCCACTGACTGTTACCGTGTGCTAATTCAATCCGTTTAAACGTTACCGATCCTTTAAAAATATGTTTGTTTCTCTCTCTCTTTTCTTTTTTTCTTTTTTCTTTTTCAGGGAATGAGGAGGCAAGGCCATTTGCTAGGTGAAAAGTCAATAGGCCTTAAGAAGCATTTTCTCCCTGTTGCCTATCTTTATGTGTATGACCTATTCACTTGCTACCTTTTAAAAGGATGCCATCACATTTTTAATATTTTTTTTTTAAAGGTAACATTTAGACTCAAAAATGGATATATCCGAGCAATGGGCTTAAAAATCCAAGTACCCTCTCTGTACTGATAATGCTGGAGCTCTACGTGGGGCTCCAACCAAGTGTCATCAGCTTCCTCTTAGCAGGTGAATGGCATCTTACTGCAAGCACCTGCTCTCTCTGCCTCTTTGGTCAAGGGCTTCCTCTGACTGCCAGATCCCACTTTGCCAGGGTAGGAGGACAGGCTGGAAGTGCCAGGCAGTTAATGCCCCCAGGAGGAGCCCTCAACCAATCAAGGATGGGAGTTGGTGGAAAAAACATCTGGCCTTCCTCCCCACATGGTGGGACTAAGCTAAGTTGTATTCAACACTGTTTCCTGGAGATTCCCCATTAGGACTGAGCCTCAGTTGCCCACAGCAGTAACCTACTCTTTAAGGAATTCTGAGTTGGCTTCCTTCCTAACTTGTCTCACTCCCCTAATGTAGCTTTCTGGGCTCACAATCCAAACAAATTACAATACTTGCATTCAAATCCTGGTCTCAGGGTCAGCTTCTGAAAGAATTCAATCGAAGATACCTCTTGTATGTTTTTTCTAAAGGGAGGAATTGATTCTATCTGGGGAACGAAGGCATAGGACCGTATCTTCCCTAGAAAAGGGATTATTTCAGTAAATGGGAAATGTTTGAGTTAGGTGGTTCATTTCCTATGTGTTTAAAATGAGGTATTTTACAGAATAAAGTATAGAATTAGCGATAGGTAGAGTCGTATTTCTTGTGTGAAAGCTTTGTGCACAGATTCATAACAAAAGAAATTCCTTTAAGTCTAATGCTAGCTAAGAGCAATGTAAGAGTAAATACTATAGAAACACCTTGTAAAAAATGAGTTAAAAGTAACATAGCCAGCTTTTGGTTGAGCCTTTCATGGGAGTGAAGGTGTATGATAAGCACATCCCATACCGTGCCTTCTATGGCTGGGTAGCCTAGTCAATAATATTTCCGTTAAGAGATCCTATAGTCTCTTTCAGCTAACTTCTTACAGCATAAATTGGCCAACAATTGGCAACAATTATTGTAAAATGAAACAATAAATCTTATTCTCCTCTTAGCCACCATTATGAATAAGTCATCAAGTGCTCCCATAATCATGGAAGTTGTCAATGATTTCATTTTCTTGGATCAAAAATCAATAGCCATGGAAGCAGCAGTCAAGAAATCAAATGAGGTATTGCATTGGGCAAATCTTCTGCAAAAGACCATTTTAAAGTTTTAAAAAACAAAGATGTCACTTTGATGGCTAAGATGCATCTGACCCAAGCCATGGTCTTTTCAATTGCCTCATATATATGCAAAAGTTGGACAGTGATTCTCGGGGAACATCTAGCTCAATTGGCATGACACTACTTATAAAGATAATGCTCTACATTCTACCTTGGTGAGTAGTGTCTGGGGTCTTAAAAGCCTGTGAGCAGCCATCTAAGATACTCCACTGGTCTCATCTCTTCGGGAGCAAGTGAGAATGAAGAGAACAGGATACAACGAAAAGATTAGTCCAAAGGACTAATTGTCCACAGCTACCAAGACCTTCACCGGACTGAGTCCAGTACAGCTAGATGGTGCCCGGCTACCACTGCTGACTGCTCTGACCAGGATCACAACAAAGGGTTCTGGACAGAGCTGGAGAAGGATGTAGAGCATAATTCTAACTCACAAAAAAAAAAGACCAGATTTACTGGCCTAAAGGAGACTGGAGAAACCCCGAGTGTATGGCCCCCAGACACCCTTTTAGCTCAGTGGTAAAGTTACCTTCGAGGTTCACTGATCAGCCTGCGAGTGGACAGCCCAGTAAAACCATGAGAGTAACGAGGTACAGGAGTCCAGTGACAAGGCCCAGAAGGCAGAAGGGGAGTAGGAAGCTGATGATAGGGAACACAAAGTAGAGTAAGGATATTCTTGATGTGTTGTGAGATTGTTAACCATTGTCATAGGGCAACATTTGTAGTAACTGTTAAATGGGAGACTATTTTGTCCTGTAAGCCTTCATCTTAAGTGAGAATAACAGCACAATTAGAAGAGCGTAGTCAATGTCACTTAAATGTGTATGTAAAAAAAATTTTTGAAATGGCGTATCTTTGGCTATGTGTATTTTCACAAAAAAAAAAAGTTGAGAATTTAGAGGGTTAAAATGTTGTGGGGTTGTTAACCAATGTCATAAAACAGCATGTGTGTTACTGTTACATGAGAAACTATCTGTTCTGTAAGCCTTCACCTGAAGTACAATAAAATATTAAAAAAAAAAAAGTTGGCCAGTGAAAAAGGAAGACAGAAGAAGAGTTGATGTGTTCAGACTGTGATGTTAGCGAAGAATATTGAGTATACTGGGAACTGCCAAAAGAATGAACAATCAGTCTTAGAAGAAATACAATCAGAATGCTCTTTAGAAGCAAAGATGGTGAGATTTTGACTGGCTTTCTTTGTATATGACATTAGGAAAGACCAATCTCTCAAAAAGGACATCATGTTTGGTAAAGCAGAGGGCCAACGAAAATGAAGGAAACCTTCAGTGAGATGGATTGACACAATAGCTGCAGCAATGGACTCAAACATACCAATGATCATGAAGATGACGTAGAATCAGGCAGTGTTTCATTCTATTATACATAAGGTCGCCATAAGTGAGAGGTGACTTCCCAGCAACTAACAACAACAATGCCGTCCCTAGCTCCAGAACTTTCTCCTTCTTAGGCTGCTTTTACCTGTTTTTCTTAAATTCTCACTGTGGTTGTCATTAGTGCTGCTCACCAAGTTTTTTCTTGTTCTCCTTCTAAGTGCCTGAAAGGAATGCAATTCTCTACCCACACCTGTTAGGTGTGGCCTTGTGATTTGTTCTGACCAATGAAATATGGGCAGAAATTATATGTGTCACTTCCAGGTGACAGCTTTAAGAGCCAGTGAATGATTTCACATGCTCCCTTTCCATATGCTACTGTGCCAGGCAACATTCAGATAGGGCTGCTGCTAATTTAGCCTGGGTGCCAGAGTGAGCCTCCAGCCAACCCTCAGTAGTCATTTAGTATGGGCAAGAAATAAACTTTTCTGGTCATAAGCTATGGAGATTCTGGAGTTGTTTGTGACCACAGCTTAACCTAGCCAATTCTTACCTGTTCAGATGCTCCCATTCATTTCTCTTTGCAACATTACGCCTATGGTTTCTTCATGGATTTTATCTATTAGAAAGTTTATACTTTCAGGTGAACTTCTCGGACTTCTACCTGAACTTCAAGTTTAATGATACTGTGCTGGGTAAGTTGTTTTTTCCTTATGAAAGCTTACTTTATCTTCTTATTAAAAAACATTACCAACAAATTATGAAGGAAGAAATAGGATTTTTATGGGGTCTGATTACACTTCATTTTTGTATCTCCCCACAGAAAGTAACTTTCCTCAATTTTATTTTTGTCCTTGACTTAGCAAATTTCAGCGCCTTTTCAACCAACACCATGAGTTCACTGAGTCTTTATCCTAGTATGCTTTAAACTAGATTTCTTTAGATGAGTCACTTCTTCTTTCTTAAACTTGGTTTTTTTTACCTAATCCAACTGAGACATCATTACCTACCTCATGGGATTGTCACACACAATAAGAGATACCAGTAAGTTTCCAATACCCCATGGCTTTCCTTACAATGTCCCTGTGGCCGAAATCTTTACTAAGAAGGCTTAACCTGTTCAGAAATGTGTTTCATTTTCTTCATTTCCAAGCGACAATCAAATATATCACAAAAACATTTTTTTAGAATAATTAACAATCCATCTTTTTCATATCCCAAAAGATACCTAGAAAGTTGAAATCCTGTTTTATTTCTAAGCACTACAAATTGTTGGTCTTACTTACTCTTATTGTTGTTGCTGTTGTTTTTAAGTGTTCCCATTTCCTAGGGTAAGATCCAAGCTCCATAGCCTAGGCTTAGCATGTAAGGCCCTCCACACAAAGCCCTCCCTCTCTACCTCTCAACCTTTATTTCCCACCAATCTTTGACTCTCACTGTCACTCTGATATTACTAAACTGCTTGTAGCAATGCTGTCTCACGCTTGTCTGCTTTTACTCATGCTGTTCTCTCTGAAAACATTTGTCCCACCTTTTTCCTATTTCTGATTCTCACTCACCTTTAAGATCCTCTAAGCCATCGTCTCCTGTGGGAAGCATTTCCAGAACCCCTCAGTTGGACTAAGTGTCCCTCCTCAGTGGTCTCATCATGTATCTCTGTTCTTCCGGGAGGTGGTAGGATTTTGTATTACAAAGTGAATTTTGGAATTATCAGCGTGGTGTGTGTCACCTGGCTCTCTCACTCCCTAGCTCTGTGAACTTCATCAAGTTATTTCACCTTTTTTGAACCTCTGTTGCCACAAGTAAAATGACATAGCATTACCTGCCTCATGGAGGGATAAAATGTCATCAAAAATGTAAAGTGCTATTGTGAATAGTGCTGCAATGAACAATGGTGTACAAGTATCTGTTTGAGTCTCTGCTTTTAAGTCTTTTGGATATACTGTATATCCAGGAGTGGAATTGCTGGGACATATGGTAGTTCTATTTTTTGTTTTGTGAGGAACCTCCACAGTGTTTTCCACAACAGCTATATCATTTAGCATTCCCACCAGCAATGGATAAGGGTGCCAGTTTCCCCTCATCCTCACCAACATTTGTTGTTTTTTGTTTTGTTTTCTTTTTTTTTTTTTAATCTTAGTCATCCTAATGGGAGTGAAATGTTATCTCATTGTGGTTTTGATTTGCATCTCTCTGATAACTAGCCAAAAGATGGAAACAACTAAATGTCCATCAATAGATGAATGGATAAACAAAATGTGGTACACATATGCAATAGAATACTACTCAGCCAGTAGGAGAAACAGAATCTTGATACATGCTACAATATGGATGGAGCTGGAAGACTTTATGCTGAGTGAAATAAGTCAATCACAAAGGGACATATTGTATGATCTCATTTATATAAACAGATAAAAACAGGCAAATGTATAGAGACCAAAGTTTATTAGCAGTTACCAGCACTAGGAGGGAGAGAGAAAAGGGAGGTTATTGCTTATGGAGTACTGAATTTTAGCTTACAGTGATGAAAAAATTGCACTGATTAAGGGTAAGGTTGCACAGCCAATTAATGTAATTGCTGTCAGTAAGTTGTAAACCTGTAAAAAGTTGAACTGGCAAAAGTTACGTGATAGATACATTTACAACTATGACAATAACAACAAAAAAAAGAATAGCTGCTGAGGCTGGTTATGTACAACCAAACACTTCATGGGATTTGGTTCCTTGGTTTGGAGGATTAGGGTTATGGTTTCAGTGGGACATCCCAGTTAACTGGCCTAATAACGTGTTCTGTGCTTCTGTTTTACCTCCTAGTTCACAGCGCAGTTCCTGAGGTCTTAAAAGCTTGCAAGTGGCAATTCATGGTACAACAGTTGGTCTCTATTTGCCTGGAGCAACAAAGGAAAAAGGAGAGTCAGGTATAGGAGGAGAAAATGGAATGTGTGAGTAATTGTCCCCATGGACAACTGTCTCCTTTGTCACAAGATCAGAAGCACTGGATGGTGCCCAGCTACCGTTACTGAACATTTTAATCCAAGATTCTATAGAAGAATCCTGATCAAAGGGAGGGAAATGCAGAACAGAATTTCAAATTCTCATGGACTCTAGACTTTCTGGAGTCATGGGGGCTGGATGAGCCCCTAAAACTATTGCCCTGAGATAATTTTTAAACCTTAAACTAAAAATATCCCCTGAAGTCTACTTAAAACCAAACAGTAATTTACCTTAACCAGTAAAGAATATCTGCCTCGAGCATTGTGCTCTTTTAAGATCTATCTGTATGACATCAAATTGACAATAGCAACTCGAAAGATAGGAAACTTAGGTGTCAATGAGTTTATGTTAATGGAGGAGGAACAACTCAGAAGAGGAGGGTGAGACTGGTTGCACAATTCGAAGAATGTAATCAATGTCACTGAATTGTACATGTAGAAATTGTTGAATTGGTGTACATCTGCTGTGTATATTCTCAACAACAACAAAAATAAAATAAATTTTTTAAAAATGTAAAACGTAGGAAATAAGCTAGACATAATAAAAACAGCTATCATTTACTGAGTGATTATTATCTCTACTAGATATAAAGAAAGTTAAAATTGTAGACGGTAGATTTCATTTTGATTCCCAGCTTTTCATCTCAGCTATAAAGGTCTGGAACTTTTATAAGTGATCATCCTTAGGAGATCATTGAAGACATAAGCTACGCAAGCTGGCAAGAGACTGTTGTGCTATGAAAGTTATACCAGCAAAAAGTTTTTTGGCCAACTTGAATATACAGATGTTTAGATCTTTAGATCATATGTCTACTTACAATATTTAATATAGTTACGTATTTTTATTGCATTAATAAATTAGAAATAATAATTTTGAAATATTTTTCCAGTCAGATTTCATAAAATAATTTTATTTGAATGCTTTACACCCATCTTTGACATTCATATATGTGTTACCCCATTGGTTGGCACTTTGAGTCATTTCTCTTTTACCAGATCCTGTTATCTTTATTTCCACTTAAATTGTTTAAAACACAGATCTTTTGAGTGCATGATACTGACAGAAATTTTATCCCAATTCACAAATACTCGTTCACATAACATTATTAACATTAGTTTCTTCATTCTGCCTCCAGTGTTATAGTTAAGATAGCCTCAACATGACTACTTATTTACCTTTAAAAGATTTGTTTACAAAGACAACAAAACTTGATTATGAAATTATATTCCCTGGAAAAAATTCTTTTAAAGAAAAAAATCTTTATAAAATATTCTTAGCCTCCTTTATTTCTAGTTCAGCTAGACATTCAAAACTAGCTTGAGATGGAAAACAGATTGTAAGTTGCCAGGGATTAGAGATGATGGTGTTGAGGGGTATGATAATAAAAAGATAGTAGTTTTGTATCTTGATTTACACACGTGACAAAATGACATTAAACTATGCACACACATCATACCAACGTCAAGTTCCTGGTTTTTGTGTTTACTTATATAAGATGTAACCATTGGGGGAAACTGGATGAAGGGTACATGGGGCCTCATGTACCTTTAGCAACTTCTTGTAAATCGGTAATTATTTCAAAATAAAAAGTTTAAGAAAAAAATAATAGCTTGTGACACAAATGATTGAGACTAATGTGGCTTCCCCAAAGTGTACTTTGTTGTTAAAAATAAAGTAATTGAAAAAGTGTCCTTTAGTATGGGAGACTATGTAAGAATGCATATATAAGGCAAATTCCTTTTCTGAAAGAATTTGATGGGAATTATTGATGGCACCCTGGTGGTGCAATGGTTAAGAGCTCAGCTGCTAACCAAAAGGTCGGCAGTTTGAATCCACCAGCTGCTCCTTTGAAACCCTGTGAGGCAGTTCTACTCTGTCCTATAGGGTTGCTATGAGTTGGAATTGACTTGAGGGCAACGTGTTTGTTTATTTTTTAAATTGATGGCACTACAGTTAAGCACTTGGCTGCTAACCAAAAGGTTGGTGGTTTGAACCCACCCAGCAGTCCACGGGAGAAAGACCTGGCAATCTGCTTCCATAAAGATTACGGCCAAGAAAACCCTATGGGGCAGTTCTACTCTGTCACGTGGGGTCCTAATGAGTTGGAAATGACTTTATGGCACCAAACAACAACAACGTCATACCTTATATTTAGGAATATATTGGCATAAACCCGTGTTGTCTCTGAATTCCCCACATGTCACATCCAGCATTTTTGCATATTAGCACAAGAGAGATCTTGATAAACTCCACCCTCCATCTCTCCAAGACAAGCCATCACCTTCTTCTTGCATTTCTCAATATGTTGTTGTTAGGTACCGTCGAGTCAGTTCCAACTCATAATATTCCTATGTATGACAGAACGAAACACTGCCCGGTCTTGCACCATCCTCACAATCATTGTTATGTTTGAACCCATTGTTGCAGCCACTGTGTCAATCCATCTGATTGACGGTCTTCCTCTTTTTCACTGACCCTCCACTTTACCAAGCATGATATCCTTCTCCAGGGACTGGTCCCTCCTGATAATATGCCCAAAATCCGTGAGACAAAGTCTCTCCAATCTTGCTTCTAAGGGGTATACTGGCTGTACTTCTTCCAAAACAGATTTGTTCATTCTGGCAGTCCATGGTATATTCAATACTCTTCACCAACACCATAATTCATCTTTGATCTTCTTTATTCATTGTCCAGCTTTCACATGCATATGAGGCAATTGAAAATACCATGGCTTGGGTCTGGTGTAACTTAGTCCCCAAAGTGACATCTTTGCTTTTTAAGACTTTAAAGAGGTCTTTTGCAGCAGATTTGCCCAACGCAAAATGTCGTTTGATTTCTTGACTGTTGCTTCCATAGCATTGATTATGGATCCAAGTAAAATGAAATCCTTGACAACTTCAATCTTTTCTCCATCTATAATGATGTTGCTTATTGGTCCAGTTGTGAGGATTTTAGTTTTCGCTATGTTGAGGTGTCCTCGGTACTTGAAAGCTGTAGTCTTTGATATTCATGCGTAAGTGCTTCAAGTCCTCTTAAGTTTCAGCAAGCAAGGTTGTGTCATTTGCATATCTCAATACATTATACGTTGCCATCAAGTTGATTCCTGTAGGACAGAGTAGAACTGCCTCATAGGGTTTCCAAGGAGCGGCTGGTAGATTTGAACCGGCAACTTTTTGGTTAGTAGCAGAGCTTTTAACCACTGCGCCACCAGAGCTCTTCTCAATACTTTACCACTAGTTATTTTCTTTCTTCCCGTATAAACCAAGGCTTGTATACATGTCATTATTATAGAAGATCCGAAAACAGCGTGTTATCTTTTAAAAACAAGTTCAGATATTTCCTTAGCTTGGTTTATTTCCTTTTTTCCCAGCACCTTTGCACTTTCTGCTTTCCCTTGCCCAGTTCCTACCATCTAACCATCCCTCTATTTGTGCTGTTATAATTTACACTTCTCAGCTCTCTCTGAAACTCTTTCCATTAATTAGATTGGGTGATACCTTTTTCAGTGAAATGTACATCACAACTTTTGATTACAACTTATGTTCTTGGATCATTATCCTACATATAAAGCAGTTCTTTATGCAGCAGCAAAATCTTTAACTTCCTCATGGGGGGAAGGGGAGACCTTGCTCCTGCTTCATGTTACACAGCATAATTTTTAGTTTTAATTTCTGGTTTTCTGTTTCATAACATTTATCCTTTATATCTAACTTAGAAAAAATCTTGACCCCAAAGGCAGTACAATTTAATGGAAATGGTCTTACCTGTTTTCTTTCAATATTGAAATATTTTTGTGCTCCAAAATTCATGTAACTTTTCCATTGCTTTTTATTTCCTATGGATATAGTTATTTGAGATGATAACAGCCTTAAACAAGAATAGAACTGATTAATATTTTGCTTTGTGGAGAAGGGTATTATTAGACTTTCTCCTCTAGGCAAAAAAAAAAAAAAAAGGAAAGAAAATCAAGGTCATCCTAGTCATAGAAGTTTCTCAGCAAGGCATTTTTATTATAGCTTTGACTTACTCAATCCAGGAAGCCCGTTGCTAATAGATACAGTTAAAAAGCATAAAGGATAAACAACGTGGCTTTTCCCCCAGCCACGTGATTTCTATCCCATGCTTTCTATTATATTGCCTTATATATCAAAAGTAACACTGATTACACTTCTCCACCATGATATGGGAAAGGCACATCTTTTAAGACTGTGTGTCTTATCACCTGCTTTAGGAAAGTAGACTCTATATGCTGAGGTTCAATATTCATTTATCATTTCAGTTTATGTTAGCTCCTAAGAGATTTCCTCCAGTTTTGTAGCATCTTCTTCTCCTGTTATTTATTTAGTTTGTTTTTTATTTGCTGGCAAGCTTAGTCCTCATAAAAAGAGCTGGAAACTGATCCTTGATTCAGTGCACAGGCAGGAACACTGATAACAGCCCTTTCCACCCTCTAAGTTGACACACTTGGCACAGATAACAACAGCCCAGACCACAGTTGGCCTCATAAATGGCTGCCAGCAGCCTCCACAGTACAGACCCCCATCTTTAGCGAACTGTGCTGGGACCATCATCCTACTTAAACTAGGGCAAAAAGGCAACCATTTGTCTTCTTCTTCAGAGCCTGCAATTTTTCCCTGTAATAAATGACTTCATTCTGCAGTTGGAGTTACAGAGGTTAAATTTACAGCTAAGTGCAATCCTTTACTCTTGCTACAGCACCTTCCAGAGGATTCTCTCATTTATTAGCAAAAATATTGCTTTGAGTCAGCAATAAAGTGGGGATGTGCTCATACGAAATTGCTAAGAACAAGGGTGAGAGTCTAATATGGAAAAATATAAATTATTAAAGCAAATGCATTGACATCTTTTTTCCTCCTCAACTATAAAATGAAGTAATAAGAGGTTCAGCATGGAGTTGTTGATGTCTCGATGCTCAGCTGCTCCCCAGGAATCAATCCTTGGTTCCCTTTCCTTGTTCGGCACCCACCTATTCAAGCTCATCATATTCACTATGGCCCTGAGTGCTCATGACCCCACCCCTTCCAGCCCAGATTGTTCTTTCTTGAACCATCAAAAAAACCAAACCAAAGCCGGTGCCATCAAGTTGGTTCTGACTCACAGCGACCCTGTAAGACAGAGTAGAACTCCCCCATAGGGTTTCCGAGGAGCACCTGGTGGATTTGGTTAGCAGCCGTGGTTTTTAACCACTATGCCACCAGGGTTTCTACTTCTTGAACCAAAGACCTGGAAATCCAGCTCCCCACTGGATGTCTCCCCTGCATGTCACACAGAAACCTCACAAAACTTGTTTTTTCAGCTCTTTCTCAAAATCAGAAACTTTCTCCATAATCCTTACACTTATACTAGTACTACCATCAATCTTGTAAAGAAAACAAAAACAATATGGGCCTTACTTTATGCTTTTCTCTGCTTCCCCCATTCCCTACCTAAACAATCACAAAAAACTATTGATTTTATTTCTTGAACATCTGTTATATCCTTCCCTTCCTGTCCCATGGCAACTACAGGCAGTCCCTGGGTTACTAACTTCCGACTTATGGATGACTCTTGCTTGTCCCTTAATGTTATGTAAATTTGCCCTCATTTTGAAACAATTGAATCAATCCCTACATGCAACAAATTCTTCAACACAATCACCTTCACTTACTGCACATGCAGCTTTTAAATCATTGAAAAGACTTGGAGCCTTTTCCTGCACTAAAGTAAGGCTAAATAAGAACTGTATGCACCTGTCCCGACTTACCTACAAATTCGACTTAAAGACACAGTTAGAAACAGATCTCGTTCCTAACCCAGGGACTGCCTATATTCAACTCAGGCCCTCATCATCTTTTGCCTGAACAATTTTAATAGTCTCCAAACTGGTCTCCTCCACTGTTATCCCCCTAGTATCCTGTCCAAACCATTTGAAGCATTGTTTCCAGAGCGACCTTTACAAAAATTCCTTGATCCCATTAGTCCTTTCCTTAAGAAAAAGAAAAAAATCTATCAATGGCTCCCTCCATTGTCAAAGTCCAAACTCAGTTTTCTCCATGATCTGTCCTTATCTACCTCCTCCACACCATTTCCTGCCATCTCCCCTCCCCACACATAAACATTTCCATCTATGCTAAATCACCTAAAGTTCCCTGAATATACCTCTCCTATGTTTCGGTCTGTATTGCCCCTACCTTCTCCCCCTCCCCCAGCCCCAGGCCTAGTGAAGGTCTAGTCTTCAACTTGGGTTCTCCTTCTCAATGGAGCTTTCCCTGATCTTCAACCTTCAAGGAACTGAATATCCCCCATGCTTCATGCCACAACTGTACCTAATTCACATCTCTATTCCAACACTTACACACTGTCTGGAAGTTTTTATGTATGTCTCCCATACTAGACTGTATGCCTTGTTTATCATTTTATTTCTAGTACCTGGCACAGTGCCTAATGAGACATTGGTGGTTCAGTGGTAGAATTCTCACCTTCCATGAGGGCAACCCAGGTTCGATTCCAAGCCAATGTACCTCATGGGCCATTACCATCTGTCCATCAGTGGAGGCTTGCATGTGGCTGTGATGATGAACAGGTTTCAGCAAAGCTTCCAGACTAAGATGGACTAGAAAGAAAGGTCTGGAGATGTACTTCTGAAAATCAGGCCAGCAGCCTGTCACCTGACCTGCTGATTTGGGATTCATCAGCCCCTGCAGGCACTTGAGTCAGGAGAAGCCTCCAGCCCAACGCCTGACCCATGGATTTGGGACTTGCCAGCCTCCACAACCATGTAAGCCATTTCCTTGAGATAAATCTTTATATATATATATACAACCAAAATTGATTCTAGAGAAACAAAATTGTAGGGACGAGTTTTCTAAACTGGTTCTCAAATCTGGCCAGCCTTAAAGGCGCTGATGACTCTGCCTCCAGTAGTAAACAGGGGACTGCGAATCCATGGTGTGAGGTCGCAAAGAAATAAAATATCACCACCAATAGATCAAGTATTTGTGAGAAACAAGGCTCTGGGTGATTGCATATTGGATACTTTTCTGCAATTTTGTCAGAATGAGAAGTATAAGGAAGCTGGTTGGTTCGTCCTACTTTCGCTAGACAAAGTGGCAAAAGAAAGAGATGAGCTTAAGGCTTCAGAGTCAAAGCTCAAGCGCCGCATAAAAGACCCAAAAGTGGCCAAGTGCTTGAAACAAAGCCTGATATCAGAGCTGATATTGCCAAAAAATCAAACCCAGTGTCTTATCATAAGAGTGGCTGAATTACATCGCCAATTAAATTGCCAACCTCAAATGGTTTCTGAAGTTAAAATGAGGGTATTGATTGGAAAGAAATGGGATCCTCAAACTTGGAATGGGGACAGATGGGCAGATAATCAGGAAGCTGGGGACACTGAGCCCTTAAATTCTGTTGAATCACTCCTGACAACAGAACCAGCCTTCTTACTCCCATCTGAAAAGATCACTCCATCTTTGTTGGCTAAGCCACCATCCCCAGTAAAACCATTATCCCTTCCACCCCCATCTGATGAGATTAAACCAGCTGTGCCTGAAGAGTCTTTGTCTGAGATATCACCTGGGGTGGTTCCTGAAGCATTGCCTGGGGCATTGCCTGAGGTGGATACCTTGCAAGACATTGCTGAATTTTCCCAGGACCCACCCCACCACCTATTTTTTATCCTAGACCTATAACTAGACTTAAGTCCCAGAAAGCCCCAAAAGGTGAAGTACAAAATGTGACTCAGGAGGACGTATGCTACACTCCAAAAGAATTACTTGTCTTTTCTCATATATACAAACAGAAATCTGGGGAATATGTGTGGGAATGACTACTAAGGGTATGGGAAAATTGTACAAGGAACATAAAATTGGATCAGTCTGAGTTTATTGATATGGGCTCATTAAGCACAGATCCTTCATTCAGTATTTCAGCTTGAGAGGTTAGAAAAGGATCTAACAGTTTATTTGGTTGGTTCGCTGGAAGCAGGGATTAAGTGACGGCCTACACTAAATCAAGTTGAAGTGTCAGGCCTGCCTTGTTATACTGTAGAAGAAGGTATCCAAACGCTTAGGGAAATTGGCAAGTTAGAGTGGATTTATCAGGTTAGACCCATAGATCCACACATGGAGGGCCCAGAGGACATACCTTTTACCACATCAGAGAGGAACAAATTTGTGAAAGGAGCCCCAGCATCCTTGAAGATTGCTGTGATTGCTATTTTATGTACATCAGATTTCACAGTGGGAACTGCCCTAACTGAATGAAGGCATTTTACTACAATTGGGCTGATTGGACTCCATGGTAGTAGGGGACAAGTGGTGGCACTTAACTGACAAACACAAGGTGTGCAGAGTTAAAGTAGTAACCAGAATAGTCTGACTTGTATGGACTTATGGCATTGGCTACTTAGTCATGGTGTCCCTAGGAGTGAAACAGATGGGAAATCTACTAAATATTTACTTGATCTGTACAAATGGAAGAATTCTAAATCAAGAGAACAGCAATCTAACTTGAATCAGCAGAATAGAGAGTCATGGCCCCTCAGTAAATTACAAGACTTGAGCCAGTTTATAGACCCACAATCCCTTGAATGAAGGGCAGGCTAGGTTCCCTTGAGGAAGCACCCCGCCGCACTGCCAAAAATGTATACTGTTAATCTTTTTCCCAGCCTTCCCAAAGGGATCTAAGGCCTTTTATGAGAGTGATTGTTCATTTAGGAAAGAAGGAAATAATCAGACTTTTCAGGGATTAGTAAATACTGGCTCTAAACTGACACTAATTCCAGGAGACTCAAAGCATCTCTGTAGCTCACCAGTCAGAGTTGGGGTATACAGAGGTCAGGTTATAAAGGGAGTCTTAGCTCAGGCCCCTCTCACAGTGGGTCAGTGGACCCCTGAACCCACCCTATAGTGATTTCCCCAGTTTCAGAATGCATAATTGGAATAGATATATTTAGCAACTGGCAGAACCCCCCACTGGATCACTGACATGTGGAGTAAGTGTTATTATGGTAGGTAAAGCCAAGTGGAAGCCATTAGAACTGCCTTTATAAGATGATAGTAAACCAAAAGCATATTGTATTCCTGGAGGGATTGCAGAGATTAGTACCACCATCAAGGATGCAGGAGTGGTAATTCATACCATGTCCCTATTCAACTAGCCTATTTAGTCTATATAAAAAACAGATGGATCTTGGAGAATGACAGTAAACTTAACCAGGTGGTGACTCCAATTGCAGCTGTTCCAGATATGGTTTCATTGCTTGAACAAATAAATATATCTCCTGGTAGCTGGTATGCAGCTATTGATCTGTCTAATGACTTTTTCTCCGTACTTGTTCCAAAGGAACACCAGAAGCAATTTGTCTTCAGCTGGCAAGGCAAGCAATAAGCTTTCACTGTCCTACCTCAAGGGTATATCAACTCTCTAACCCTACATCATAATTTAGTTCACAGGGACCTTGATCACCTTTCCTCCAACAGAGGACAAGTCACACTGGTCCATTACATTGATGCCATTATGCTTACTGGACCTAGTATGGAAAAAGTATCAATGATTCTGGGCTTAATTGTAAGACATTTGCATGCTACCTGTACCCTTTGCCATTGAGTCAATTCCGACTCATAGCGACCCTATAGAACAGAGTAGAACTGCCCTATAGGGTGTCCCAGGAGTGGCTGGTGGATTCGAGCTGCTGACCTTTTGGTTAGTAGCCGAGCTCTTAACCACTGTGCCAGCAAGGCTCCATTTGCACCCTAGTGGGTGGGAAATTAACCAACAGAAATTCAGGCACCTTCCACCTCAGTGAAATTTCTAGGAGTCCAGTGGCATGAGGCATGTCAAGAAATTCCTTCTGAAGTGAAGGATAAGTTGTAACATCTGGTCCCTTTTAAAGCTAAAAAGGAAGCACAATGCCTGGTGGGCCTCTTTGGATTTTTGAGGCAACATATCCCTTATTTGGGTGTGCTACTCCAGCATATTTTTCAAGTGACTTGAAAAGCTGTTAGTTTTGAGCGGTGCCTAGAACAGGAAAAGGCTCTGCAACAGGTTCAGGCTGCCATGCAAGATGCTCTGCCACTTGGGCCATATGATCTGGCTGATCGAGTGGTGCTTGAAGTGAGAGTGGTGGATAGAGATGCTGTTTGGAGTCTTTGGCAGGCTCCTATTGGTGAATCACAGTGCAGACCCTTAGGATTTTGGAGCAAAGCTGTGCCATCCTCTGCAGATAACTACTCTCCTTTTGAGAAACAGTTTTTGGCTTGTTTCTGGGCCTTGCTAGAGACTGAATGCTCAACCATGGGCCACCAAGTCACCATGTGGCCTAAACTGCCCATCATGAACTGAGTGTTGTCTGATCCACAGAGTCACAAAGTCAGACATGCACAGTGCCACTCCACCATTAAATGGAAGTGGTATATATGAGATTGAGCCTGAGCAGGACCTGAAGGCACAAGTAAGTTGCATGAGGAAGTGACCCAAATGTCCATGGTCTCCACTACTGTCACATTACCTGCCTTCTCCCAGTCTGTACCTATGGCGTGGGGAGCTCCTTATGATTAGTTGACTGAGGAAGAGAAAACATGACTAGTTTACAGATGGTTCTGTGTGATATGCAGGCAACACTTGGAAGGGGACAGTGGCAGCACTACAGCCTCTTTCTGGGACCTCCCTGAAGGACAGTGGTGAAGGGAAATCCTCCCAATGAGCAGAACTTTGAGCAGTGTACCTGGTTGTTCACTTTGCTTAGAAGGAGAAAAGGCCAGATGTGCCATTGTATACTGATTCATGGGCTGTGGCCAATGGTTTGGATAGATGGTCAGAGACTTGGAAGGAACATGATTGGAAAATCAGTGACAAGGAGGTATGGGGAAGAGGTACATGGATAGACCTCTCTGAATGGGCTAAAGAAGCCAAGATTTTTGTGTCTCATTGAATGCTCACCAAAGGATGACCTCGACAGAGTAGGTTTTTAACAATCAAGAGGATAGGATGACATGTTCTGTGGAAACTAGTCATCCTCTTGCCCCAGCCACTCCCATCATTGCCCAATGGGCTCATGAATAAGGTGATCATGGTGGCAGGGATGGAGGTTATGCATGGGCTTAGCAACATGGACTTCCACTCACCAAGGCTGACTGGGCTACAACCCCTGGAGAGTGCCCAATATGCCAGTAGCAGAGACCAACACTGAGTCCCCAGTACAGCACCATTCCTTGAGATGATCAGCCAGCAACCTGGTGGCAGGATGATTACATTGGACAGCTTCTATCGTGGAAAGGGCAGTGTTTCGTTCTTACTGGGATAGATACTGACTCTGGATACGGATTGGCCTTCCCCACACATAATGCTTCTACCAAAACTACCATCTGTGGACTCACAGAATACATTAACCACTGTCATGGTATCCCACACAGCATTGCCTCAGATCAAAGGACTCAGTTCACAGCAAATGAGGAGTGGCAATGGATCCGTGGTCACGGAATTCACTGCTCTTAGCATGTTCCCCATCATCTTGAAGCAGCTGGCTTAATAGAATGATAGAACGGCCTTCTAAAGACACAATTATGATGACAGCTAGGTGGCAATACTTTGCAGGGCTGGGGCAATGTTCTCCAGGAGGCTGTATATGCTCTAAACCAGCGTCTAATATATGGCGCTGCTTCTTCCATAGCCAGGACTCATGGGTCCAGAAATCAAGAGGCAGAGATAGAATTGGCACAACTCACTATTACCCCTAGTTACCCACTCACAACATTTTTGCTTCCTGCCCTGCAATCCTATGCACTGTGGGTAGAAGTCTTAGTTCCAAAGGGAAGAGTGGTCCCACCTGGAGACACAACACTGATCCCATTGAACTGGAAGTTAAGAATGCTACCTGACCATTTTGGGCTCCTCATGCCTCTGAATCAACAGGTAAAAAAGGGAGTTACCATACTGGCTAGTGTGATTATCCTGATTACCAAGAGGAAATCGGATTGATATTACATAATGGAGGTAAAGAAGATTATGTCTGGAATGCAGGAGATCCCTTAGGGCATCTCTTAGTGCTACAGTGCCCTGTGATTAAAGTCAATGGAAAACTACAGTATCCCAATTCTGACATGACTACTACCCAGGAATGAAGTTTTGGGTCACCCCACCGGGCAAAGAACCACAACCATCTGAGGTGCTTGCTGAGAGTAATGGGAATATGGAGTGGGTGGTGGAAGAAGGTAGTTCTAATACCAGTTACAACCACATGATCAGTTGCAGAAATGAGGACTGCAATTCTTATTTCTTTCTTGTTTTATTATAAATGAATATGTGCATATATATGTATATATATAGCAATTGTTTTTGTTTTCTTCCCTTCCTTATATAAGATGTAAACAGGGCTAGTGTGTTTTTGCATGTTAGTTGTGTCTTGTTAAGTGCAAGTATGATCTTATAATTGTCTTTATTTAGAGATTATATATGGTTTAAGGAGATGTGTACAGATGTCAAGTTTACACGGAATGGACTGTGATAGTTAATGTTATGTGTCAACTTGGGTAGGCCATGATTCCCAGTATTGTAATAATTGTCCTCCATTTTGTGGTATTGTATAATTATCCTCCATTTTATGTGATGTAAATCCTAAACCTCTATATGTTAATGAGGCAAGATTAGTGTGGGGGTGTATCTTGAGTTACACCCTTACTAAAGGGCACGACTCAAGTCATAGCTTTACTCAAGTCACACGCTTACTCAAGTTACTGCGTTACTCAAGTATCTGATGTAAGAGAAGTTTCCTTGAAGGTGTGACATACATCCAATGTATATAGACCTTCTGGGAAAGCTCATTCTTGCTCTGGATCCTGCATCTGGCTCGTCATCACCTGGCCTCTGGGACTTGAGCCAGCAGCCTGCTATCTGACCTGCCGATTTGGGTTTCATCAGCCCCTGCAACCGTGTGAGTCAGGAGAAGTCTCCAGCCCAATGCCTGACCCATGGATTGGGGACTTGCCAGTCTCCACAACTGTGTGAGCCATTTCCTTAAGATAAATCTTTTTTTTTAAATCTTATACATATATATACTTTATACACATATATATATATATATATATATATATATATATACTTCATTGGTTTTGCTTCTCCAGAGAACCCAGCCTAAGAAATTTATTAAGCCAGTTCCCTCTTTGCTTTAATCCTCAGAAATATAAAGTCAAATATGCTGCTCTTCTCTAGCACCTATTCAAGGTAATAAGGTTCATATGTTCTTATCCTTTACTTTATTAATTTAATTTTTCTACCCTATTTTACTACTCATCAAAATTCAGTTAATTTCAGATAAAAATTCAGTTTCATCTTTTGTATTTTATGTAAAATGTAGCCATGTGAAGCAGGGCATAAATAACTTTCTGGTCTCTTTTTTAAAATATGGAAATTGAGTACACTGATATACCTTAAATTGATTTGATAAGCTTAGGGAAAGGTGATTTAAGACTGATTAATCCAATATTACCTTGCTTTTCAGAACATCCTTCTGCACTTGCCAGCTATGATGGCAAATATGGTGTGGTTTAGAATTGTTTTGATTTAACATTTGTATTAGATTTGTTTTCAACTCAGGCTATCACTATAAAATTCCAGAACATTTGGGTAGAAGGTAAAAATTTCATTTATCTAGATGTTGGTCATATTTATTATCCCTGAGTACTTCCAGTGAAATCAAACATTAGAGTGATTGATGGCTATATTCATTTTTTATCCAAACATTTTCTGTGTCATGATGGGTAAAATGAAGATCCAAATATATGTAGTCTAAAGAATGCTAACCCAGTACCCAGAAGACACAGGTTCTAGTCCTACTTTTACTGACTGTGGTGAGGCCCTTAACTTCTCTGCATTTCCATTTCCTCATATCGGTAAAACAAACGTTACACCTCCCCAGTTCTGCAAATCAATTGTCATGATGTATATAAAAGCCCTTTGAGAAGTATGAAGGGCTATCTGATCATGTGGTATTATTAGAAAATGGGTTTGAGTCAGAAAACACACCGTCATCATCTCTATATAATAAAACTTTATATACAAAGCGTCTGACTCCTCTTAAGTGGAGCCAGTCACAGGAAACATAAATATACATCCACATGCAGGCTTGCAAGTTTAAAAAAAAAAAAGCAGTGCCTTATCATTTTAGCCATAGAAACAAGGAAGTCAGATGGCTTCCTAGAGAACCTCCAGAGTCAACCAGCCAACTTCCACTTTTGAAGCCTCCATTGATTGGTCTTTGGCCACATGCATGGCATTTTTACCCATCGTGTACAGCGTTAAACTTCCTTCCATATATACTTCTCATTTTCTCTTCCTTGAAAGGTTACTTTTTACCTAGGTAATGAGTGATTTTTGTTCTATGCATATTTTCTTTTTAATATCTCAGTTTAAGAAACACTTTTTGCTTACTTTGATGTTTTGGGCATAAGTTAGAATGTATCAGAATTCCACCCTTGGCTTGGCCTTTTAGTATGTCCTGGTAACGTGCGATCTCATGGATTTGACCACCAGCACCCCAGGCAAGCATTGGGCTTGCTCTTTCTATGGTAAGAGTCAGCTTTTGACTTTGGTCCCATCCTCTGAAGTACATGTGACCTGGGTCACATGGAGGACAAAGTGAAACAGTATGGGTAAATCACTACAAACCCACTTGAAACACAAATTCATATATGAAGCCTAATACATTAAATAGAGAAATAAATAAATTTCAGCCACAGCCTATGAGCTCCTTGAGCATGTGCGTTATTTACTCTTGTGCAGCATGCACTGATAGCTAATAAACCAAGCGAAACTCATTGCTGTCAAGTTGATTGCAACTCATAGCAACTCTGTAGGACAGAGTAGAACCGCCCCATAGGGTTTCCAAGGCTGAAAATCTTTACAAAAGAAGACTGCCACATCTTTCTCCCATGGAGCGCCTGCTGGGTTAGAACCACCGACTTTTCAGTTAGCAGCCAAGTGCTTTAACCACTGTGCCACCAGGGCTCCTTGACAGATAATAGGTACCAATAAATGTTTGTTGAAACAAATTCAGCATAAAAAATCCTTCTTTTAGAACAGATTTTACAATAAAAATTTAAATGTATAAGAAAACTAGGAAAGATGTTGGAGAAATTAGAAAAGCGTATGCCAGATAATTGTGCTGTTTTAATAGTCATGATTACATTTCATCCTTACATTAACCCAGACATGTAGGTATTATCTAGCATGCCCACTTTTACACAGGAGTAAAAAGAGGCTTGGAGAGGCTAAGCAACTTGCTCATGCTCATAAAGTGGTAAGGAATAAAACCAGAATTCAAGCTCAAATATATGTTACTCGAAAGCCCATCTATTTTTCATTTCTATGCTGAGATCACTAAAATCCTTCTAAAGTATAAATCAACATTAAGCTAATCAATATTTTTCTTTTCTGTGAAATGGCTAATTGAACTTTCTATCTAGGCTACAATTTATGCTGTGAACAAGGTAGGAAAATTAGAAGAATGAATGATGGATTAATTACAACTCAGACAATGCGGAAGTGATCTGAGATATTCCAATCAAGTACAGCTAGCAGATCCCGGTGAGTTTCTCTAACTCAGGCCTGACATATTTCAATTACCCCATTTTAGGCAATGACACTATCTACAAACATTTAATATTGGTTTTAGACACTGTGTTGGTGGGTTTTTTTTAAAGATTTACTCCGATATGACCAGTAAACTACTTACAGATTCTAAGGTAAAATAATCTCTGAGTCTCTGGAACTTTTAATGGAAGATTTGTTAACAGGACTTCCTGGGACCTGACATGTTCCAGAATAATAATATTGTCATAGTTCAGATACACTGACTTCAAAAAGAGCCTGGTCATAAAAAAGAATATTAGTGTATAAAGCGTGGTATACAATAAGGGACATAAAGTATGTTAAGAAATGTTGTTAGGTGCCATCAAGTCGGTTCTGACTCATAGAGACCGTATGAACAACAGAACGAAACACTGCCTGGTCCTGTGCCATCCTCACAATCGTTATGCTTAAGCCCATTGTTGCAGCCACTGTGTCAATCCATCTCGTTGAGGGTCTTCCTCTTTTTTCACAGACCCTGTCCTTTACCAAGCATGATGTCCTTCTCCAGGGACTGATCTCTCCTGACAACATGTCCAAAGTATGTAAGATGTAGTCTCGCCATCCTTGCTTCTAAGGAGCATTCTGGTTGTACTTCTTCCAAGACAGACCTGTTTCTTCTTTTGGCAGTCCACGGTATATTCAATATCCTTCACCAACATCACAATTCAAATGTTAAGAAATAGGTGCATTAAATACATATATGTTTTAGAAGACCATTATTTAAAACATATATTAATTGAATAAACAGAAAAAATGTATTAAGTATCCATTATTGTTATAACACCAATTGAAAATATCAGGACTTACCTGAAAATAATAAATATAACATTGAACATTAAAACCTAGATACTTATGGACTTAATGACATTGAATATATGTTGCTCATTAATTCTTACCTCAAAAGTCAGAACTAATCAGTATGTTTATGGATTTATACAAGGTAAAAATCTTCATGCAATATTATAAAATGATATTTGTCTTTACAAAAAAATCCATGTGGATCTGCAGTTAGGTGTGTGTCAAATATGACCTATCTTTTGCTGTATTTTCACCTGCAGAAACAAACAGAAAAACCAATCAACTACAGACATTTTTGAGAAGATCTATTGTTGTGCCCTGCTCACTTTTGATAAATCTTTTCTTCACTAATTTTTCCCTTAAATTGTAAATATGGAATCCCTCCTTTTCAGAGGTAAAATGTCTTTGTTTCCTGTAAAATTTTGAGATTTTAAAAACAATCCTTTTTCCCATTCATTATAATCTGTACCTCCATGTCCATCATGTGCATTGGGTGGTTTCACACCACAGTTGTTGCAGTCTTTAACAGATCAGTGGATTACACAATCACCATGCATAAGGTACTATAGAAAATTTCTCTTCAGTGACAAAATGGCAGCTCATTTTTTAAATAGATGATCTAGAACTTCCAACAATATGGCAGAGGGAGATGATGTAGACCCATGTTATAGACTGAATTATGTCCCCCAAAAATATGTGTTGTAAATCCTGACCTCTATGCCTGTGGAATAAGTACAGCCAGAATGCTCCTTAGAAATGAAGATGGTGAGACTTTGTCTCATGTTCTTTGGACATGTTATCAGGAGGGACCAGTCCCTGGAGAAGGACATTGTGCTTATTAAAGTGAAAAAGAGGAAGATCCTCAGTGAGATGGATTGACACAATGGCTGCAACAATGGGTTCAAGCATAGCAAAGATTGTGAGGATGGTGCAGGACTGGGTAGTGTTTTGTTCTGTCCTACATAGGGTCACTATGAGTCAGAACCGACTCAATGACATCTAACTACAACATAATGCCTGTAATTAATCCCATTTGGGAATGGGTTGTCTTGGTTATGTTAATGAGACAGGATTAGTGTAGGGTTTGTTTTAAATCAATCTCTTTTGAGATATAAAAGAGATTAAACAAGCAAGCGAGAGACGAGATGGGGGAAGAGAGACACCAAGCCACATGAAGATCACCCAAGAGTAGATGCTCAAAGACATAAATGACCTTCCTCCAGAGCTGTCAGAGAGAGAAAAAGCCTTCTCCTAGAGCCAGCACCCTGAATTCAGACTTCTAGCCCCCTAAACTGTGAGAAAATAAATTTCTGTTTGTTAAAGTCATCCACTTGAGGTATTTCTGTTATAGCGGCACTAGACAACAAAGACAACCCCCTTCCTCATCATCATTACAAATATAAATAGTACATATATGACATAAACGTATGTGTATATATGTGTGTGTATTTTTTATTTTTATTTATCTTGAGGATTATATATATATATATATATATACATACACATATATCCATATATATGTACATATGTGTGTGTGTATGTATGTATGAAAGAATAAAAGGGAAGTTCCAAAGTGCCAGGGAGAAAGAAGGAACCTTAAACTGAGTTGTAAAGACACTACCACACAGACTCACACAGACAAGTAGAAAAGTGATAATGGGAAGGGAACGCAGCCAATGAAAGGTATGCTGTTAAGTCACATTCCACAGTGGGCTTGAGTGCAAGCTGAGTCACATGGGAAAACACTAGGATGTGGTACAAAACACAGGCCTCAGAATCATCTCACCTAAGGGACAAGAGAGTTGGGTATTTATACAACTCCTGAGGGTCATTGTAAGTGGGCTGGTACAAAGAAAGTTTATTTCCTAACACTTCCAGCCTGCTATTTCAAAACAACAACAAAAATTCCTCACACACAAAAATGCAATACTGGCAACTGAAAGTCAACCAGGAAACATTGAAAGGTCCCAGGGAGATGGGTGGGCCATTGACAGCTTCACTGGGTTAAGAAGCAGACTGGAACACAGCTAAAGATAGACATTATAAACTGGGAGAAAGACCAAAGGAAATTTCTCAGAATGAAATAGAGATAGAAATAAAATATATTAAGTACAAATTAAAATATATAAAGGCTAGAAGCCAAGGACAAGGATACATTAAATAATTTTTAGGAGGAAAGAATTGGGAGAAACAAGAGATGATAGATACTGAATACATATGTGTGCTTACATCCACCCACCCACCCACACACATACACACACACACACACACACACACACACACATTCCTGAAATAGTTTTGATCAAAGACATGAATCAACAGATTGAAGACTCACTCTATACCCTCAAGATAAATAAAAATATATCCAGACACAACGTAGCAAAACCAAAAGAAAAATATTAAGGCATCCAGAGGGAATGACAGAAATATACATACCTATATACAAAAAGGAATAGCCATAAGAGGAATAGCAAATTTCTCATCAGCAACAATATAAGCAAAAGATAATAAAATAATATCATCAAAGTGCTTAGGGAAAATTAAATAGAATTCTATACCCAGCTCAAGTATCCTTCAAGAATAAAGGAAACATCAAGACATTTTAGACCTACAAAGACCTAGACAGTTTGCCATTCACCAACTTTCAGTAAGAAGGAAAAGTTACTTGATGGAAGGAGCATGATTCAAACAATAAGAGTAAGCAAAGCAATCGCTATGCCTTGAGAAATGTAAACAAACATTGACCATAAAACCACAAATAATCATTTGGTGGATTAAATACAATGGAAAACTATATAACATCAAAAATTGGAGTGAGAGATTGAAACTTTTTAACATGTTTTGTGTTGTTCAGGAGGAGGAGAATTGAGGTTAATGGTTACTTTCAGACTTTAAGTAAAATATGACTATAAAGGTAGGTCTTACACTACCTGCTTTCAAAACTTACTCTAAAGTTATGGTAATCAAGACAGCATGTTATTAATGTAAAGACAGACAACCAGATCAAAAGGACAGAATTGAAAATCCAGAAAAAGTTTCACATTTATACAGTCATTTGATTTTCAACCCAAGGTATCAAAGCAACTAAATAGAGGAAGAAAAGTCTTTACAAGAAAGGGTGCTGGAACAATTGGTTATCTACATGGAAAGTAATGCAATGGAAAACAAAGACAGTATAGCAATGATCAACATAGAAGACCACAACACTGATAGTGAAAAAAAAAAAAAAAAGGAAAGAAGACAGGATATTTGTATGTATCTATATGTGTCTTACGTTTGCTGTTATTGTTAGCTGCTGTTAAATTGATTCCAACTCATGGTGTGCAGAGTAGAACTACTTCATGGGGTTTTCAAGGCTGTGACCTTTCGAAAGCAGTCCCTAGGCCCGTCTTCCGAGGTGCCTCTACGTGGGTTCCAACAGCCAACTTTTTTGGCTGGTAGGCAAGCACTAAACCATTTGAACAACCCAGGGTCTCCTTCTTATGTTTAATCATGAGAAAATATTGTGAACAACTTTATGACAATAAATTTGAAAATATAAAATTAGAAATAATTTAAAAACATAAAATGTCAAAATTGGTTCAAGAATAAAGAGAAAACCTGAATTTACCTGTAATCATTAAGAAAATTGAATAAGTAAACAGAAATCTATCCACAAAAAGGCTGTAGGGCCAAACAATTTTATAATGAATTTTTACTAAAAAAATGATAAATAAGCTCTATCTTTCATAAACTATCACAAAGGCTGGAAAAAGTTATCAAGTTCCCCGTTTCATTTTATAAAACTAATATTACCTAATACCAAAATTGACAAAGGAAAATTACAGTTCAATCTCATTTACTAACATGTATCTAAAATCCCTAATAAATTATTAGAAAACTTAATCTACTCCTATATTTTAAAAATATATCATGAACAAATATGGTACACCCCAATGATACATGAATCATTTGCTTAGAAAATCTATTAAAGTTAATTAACAAAATAATGAATTAAAAGGTAATAACCATGGGATCATGATAATGCTTTTAGGAAAACAATTACTAAAATTCTAGATCCACTCATGACAAAACAAACAAACAATTTAGAAAATTAGGAATAGATTGGCCCTTCCTTAATGCAATAAAACATACCTTAAACACACACACACGCCCCCCTATAGCTAACATCTGTAATAGTGAAATGTTGGAAGCTTTCCTTCATTGTCAGGAAAAAAAAAAGATTACGATGCCTATTTCACAACTTATTTTCAACATTGTATTGCAAGCCCTACACAGAATAATGAGAAAAGAAAAATAAATCAAAGGGCATGGATTTTTATCATGGCATCTACTGCTGTTGATCCAGGAGAATAAATTATTTTAGGGAAGGAACGGTCTTTGTTCAGGAAATTCTCTTGCTAAACTACTAGTGGGGAGGTTAGGGTTGGGGCCAACAGAAGATAAGGCAATGAAAAAAAGATAGCTTAACAACTGTGCTTGAAATAAAGAATATTTGGGACTGAAAATATTAGACAAAAGAGAGAGGAGAGGAAGGGCTAGTAATAATGCTAGAGGCTAAAGCCCATGTTTTAGAAAGTTTCCAAGGGCCCCAGGGTAGGGGTTCCTAATATGTCATTTTAACGTATTTGCATTTCCATGAGTATCTCTGCCTTCCCAAAATCTCTAGTAAAGTCTTCTACACATAGTAATGTCTTCTGGGAGTGATTTTCTTTTTTTGTAGAACTTTAAAAAAAAAGAATGAATTTCCCATCTGGCTCAACATGATACAGAACAAGGAAAATATAACAATGGATGGTCTCAAATCTAAAATAACTCAGCAGACAATGGAGCCCAGAGTCACAGGTGATCATAGTAATCTAAATCCCCTAAGAAACCACACAAATATGGGGGGTTATACTAGAAAGGAATGGAATAGGGTTTCAAGCAATTTTAGGGAGCTATTAAAGGTATCCCCCATTCATCTATGCCAAGAAATTTGGAAGACAGCTACCTGGCCAACCAACTGGAAGAGATCCATATTTGTGCCCATTCCAAAGAAAGGTAATCCAACAGAAAGCGGAAATTATCAATGTAATTAATGTCACACACAAGCAAAATTTTACTGAAGATTATTCAAAAGCGGTTGCAGAAGTAAAAGAGACATCAGGATGACAGCACTAAACTCATACCTATCAATAATTACGCTGAATGTAAATAGACTAAATGCACCAATAAAGAGACAGAGAGTGGCAGATTAGATAAAAAAGCACAATCCGTCTATATGCTGCCTAGAAGAGATGCACCTTAGACTTAAAGGCACAAACAGGCTAAAACTCACAGGATGGGAAAAAATGTATCAGGCAAACAACGCTCAAAAAAGAGCAGGAGTGGCAATATTATTCTCTGACAAGAAGTACCTCGATAGGGAGGTGCCAAAAATTCAAGCCGGATTCAGAAGTGGACATGGAACAAGAGATATAACTGCTGATGTCAGATGGATCTTGGCTGAAAACAGAGAATACCAGAAAGATGTATTACTTGTGTTTTATTGACTACACAAAGGCATTCGACTGTGTGGATCATAACAAATCATGAATAACATTGCAAAGAATGGGAATTTCAGAACACTTAATTGTACTCGTACGGAACCTGTACATAGACCAAAAGACAGTCGATTGAACAGAACCAGGGGATACTGTGTGGTTTAAAATCAGAAAAGGTGTGCATCATGGTTGTATCCTTACACCATAATTATTCAATCTGTATGCTTAGCAAATCATCCAAGAAGCTGGACTATATGAAGAAGAACGCAGCATCGTGATTGGAGGAAGACTCATTTTTACCTGTGATACGCAGAAGACACAACATTGCTTGCTGAAAGTGAACACAACTTGAAGCACTTACTCATGAATATCAAAGACTATAGCCTTCGGTATTGATTACACCTCAACATAAAGAAAACAAAAAGTCTCACAACTAGACCAATAAGCAACATCGTAATAAGCAAAGAAAAGTTTGAAGGTGTCAAGAATTTCATTTTACTTTGATCCACAGTCAATGCCCATGGAAGCAGCGGTCAAGAAATCAAACAAGAATGAAGAGAACAGGAAACAAGGAAAAGCTTAGTCCAAAGGACTAATGGTCCACAGCTACCACGGCCTCCACCGGACTGAGTACAGTACAGCTAGATGGTGTCCAGCTACCACCACTGACTGCTCTGACCAGGATCACAACAGAGGGTCCTGGACAGAGCTGGAGAAGGATTTAGAACAAAATTCTAACTCACAAAAAAAAGACCAGATTTACTGGCCTGACAGACTGGAGAAACCCTGAGAGTATGGCCCCTGGACACCCTTTTAGCTCAGAGGTGAAGTCACTCCCGAGGTTCACTGTTCAGCCGGAGATTGGACAGCCCCATAAAACAAAACGGGACTAATGAGGCAGAGCAGTCCAGGGACAAGGACTAGAAGGCAGGAGAGGACAAGAAAGCTGGTGATAGGGAACCCAAGGTTGAGAGGAACAGTGTTGACATGTTGTGGGGCTGTTAACCATTGCCATAAGGCAATATGTGTACTGTTTAATGAGAACTATTTGTTCTGTAAACCTTCATCTAAGGTACAAAAAAAAAAAAAAAAGAATTATCTGTGTGAGATCAAATTGACAACAGCAACTCAAAAGGTTTGATGGGAAGCGTAGGGGCCAGTGAGTTGAAGATAATGGTGATGGAATAATTTGGAAAAAGATAGTGAGAATAGCAGCACAACTGGAAGAATGTAATCGCTATCATTGAATTGTACATGTAGAAATTTCTGAAATGGTGTACCTTTGGCTATGTATATTTTCACCAAAAAAAAAAGGTCCTCCAAGGTCAAGAAGGGAGAGTGTTGACATGTTGTGGGGTTGTTAACCAATGTCATAGAACAGTATGTGTACTGACTGTTTAATGAGAAACTATTTGTTCTGTAAACCTTCACCTAAAGTACAATTTAAAAAAATTAAAAGAAATCAAATAACACATTGTATTGGGCAAATCTGCTGCAAAAGACGTCTTTAAAGTGTTAAAAAGCAAAGATGTCACCTTTGAGCACTAAGGTGCTCCTGACCCAAGCCATGGTATTTTCAATCTCCTCATATGCATGAGAAAGCTGGACAATGAATAAGGAAGACTGAAGAAGAGCTGATGCCTTTAAATCATGGTGTTGGTGAAGAATATTGAATGGACCACTAGAAGAATGAACAAATCTGTCTTGGAAGAAGTTTAATCAGAATGCTGCCTAGAAGTGAGGATGGGGAGACTGTCTCACTTACTTTGGACATGTCATTAGGAGTCCCTGGAGAAGGACATCATGCTTGGTAAAGTAAAAACCCACTGCCATCGAATCGATTCTGACTCCTAACGACCCTAAAGGACAGAGTAGAACTGCCCCATAGAGTTTCCAAGGAGTGCCTGGGTGGATTCGAACTGCTGACCTTTTGGTTAGCAGCCATAGCTCTTAACCACTATGTCACTAAAGTTCCCTGGTAAAGTAGAGGGTCATCAAAAAAGAGAAAGACCCTCAATGAGATGGATTGACATAGTGGCTACAGCAATGGGCTCAAACATAGCAACAATTACTAGGCTGGTGCAGGACTGGGCAATGTTTCATTCTGTTATACACAAGGTTGCTATGAATGGGAGCGGACTCAACAGCACCTAACAACAACATTAAAGGGTCTAGAAAACCTTGGTGCTGTTGCAGCAAAAGTGTCTAGAAAAAAAATTGCAAAGTGATATATGAAAAGCTTTCACATCTGATTTCTGCTGATTGTAAGGTTGATTACTTATATAGTCTTCTCTATTACCAGGTGACATGGATGTCATGAAAGCGAAAAGTTTTGAAGTGTGCTGAAAGATTTCACCGGAAACACTAGAATTCATTTATAGAGCAAGTTCTTATTTTCTCTTAGGCTTTTGAAATCTTGCAGTTGAATGGGACACTTCCTAGAGAATATGAAATATGAAAAAGAAAATATTTTTTTCTGTGACTTCTAATTTTTCAGTAACTAAATATTTTATACTAAAATATCTGTGCAGTCAAATTAGTTTAAGGTATAAATTAGTTATCTTAAAAAGTGAATCCGAAAGTAATTATTTAGCTTGGAAAGGATTTGTTTATATTTTGGAGCATAGTATAATTTAAGGATATTAAAATGAACTAAGAACAGTTCTCATTATGGTCAGAAGGGACTATTACTATTTTGTTGCTAATTTTAGCATTCAAATCACCTAATTCTGGAAACTTAGATTGTAACAGTAGAAGTATGGGCTTTAGACAAATCAGCTTAGGCAATATAAATGCTCTCCAGTTACAGCAAGTGTTTAAATTACTGCTTTTTAAATTATTGCCAACGTATGGGAGATATTTGAGTTCCATAAAATGTTGCCCTATTTTTTGTGAAATCAATTCACTTGCTAATATGTGTAACTATCATGCACTTTTCTGTTTATACTTTGCTTAACTTGTCTGTCAAGTTTGCATTGTTTTTTCACAACAAACAATATACACAAATACACCCATTGCTTTTTATCACATTTTTTAAAATCATAAAACAGAATGTTTAATCTATCGGCCAAGACTTCTTGGTATGTTATTGTAAATCTATTCCAGAATATTCCTAATACAGCAAGAGAGGGTTTTTTTCCCTTTAAGGCAGATGGTATCAGTTATCTCATTCCTCACATCACAGGTAAACCACTAATTTAGTCACAGTTTCTGTGCCAGAGTTTTTTCCACTAAAATGGACAGTTTTTGTAGCAAGGACTCATGTGTAATACCTTGTGATGATCAGTGAATTATCTTTTATCCAAATATCTTAAATGCATTACCGTTGTTTTTTAGATGAGCAAGCAACCAGCACTTTCTCCTGGTGTAAATAATATTTCTCAGATTCATTTCCCCTCCATCTCTTCTGCATTAAGTCAACTGAGTTGTGCAGTAAAGATTTCCCAGACCCGAACCGCTAATAAAGGATGATGATCTTGATGTTACAATATCCTTTTGACTCTAAATCAGTGTTTATGACTCATGGCACATCCAAATCTCAATTCAAATTGAAATATATTCATCTTTTCCATCAAAACCATGATATTTTCTTACTTTTCTAAGCCTCATCATTGAGCAAATCATCTTAGAGTACTAAGCCTCCTGCCGCCCTAGTGCACCTTCAGTTAACAAGTTCATTCCAGGCCACTTTATAAGACAGGCCTGGAATGGTAATCTCTTCCTGACCAGCAGTTACACAGAAAATACTGAAAAATTAAAGATTTATTAGACTTTACACAAGAATGTGTGGCAAATTAAACTCATTGAGGGAAAAAAAAATTCAGATATGTACCTGGAGGCTCACAGGTTTGAACTAATTTTAGACTGAGCATTTTGCTTCCTGATACTTCCAAATTCCATTCCCCACCACGATGCCCTTGAGTAGACACTGTAGTTTCAACTCCTTATCTAAGACCAGTAATCATGGTGTCACACAATCCGCTTCATGTCTGCCTTCCTCTTTAGCAAAGCAGGCAAACAACAGCATCTTTCCCGGAACTGGGACAGACAACCCTTTCAAAACAACTAGATGAATCATGCCTACTTCATATCCTGAACAAATCTAGGTCCACTTCCAACCATTTGTGAATAATAACCAGAAAGTACCTGGAGAATTAGCTGTATCATGAGCCTTTTTGTTAACTGTTTCAATCTCAGAGGACCAGTTAAATTCCATGCCAATGAAATAGACACAATAAAAACACACACACACACCCCTCTTGCTCTGTAGCCCTAATCTACTCAAAACTCTTAGAAAACATAAGAAACGTGCAAAAACAGGAACAATAATGGGTTATTATAAGTTCACTATTAATTCTTTTTCTTTCTTGAGGAAGTTCTAAGCTTTTTCACCTCTGCTACTTTGACAGAGCAGTCTTGGTCGTGCAGTGGTTAAGAACTTGACTGCTAACAAAAGGTCAGCAGTTTGAATCTACCAGCTGCTCCTTGGAAACCCTATGGGGCAGTTCTACTGTGTCCTATAGGGTCGCTATGAGTCGGAATTGACCCAATGGCAACGGGCTTAGTTTTTCTTTTTTCTTTTGAAAAAAGTAAAGTACTGAAAAAATAATCATATCTGTTATTTTCCAATGGCTATTCTCCTTTGCTCCAAATAGGATGGGACCAATTAATGCATCTTACGTGGCCGCACACCAGCTTTTAAGATCCCAGACGCCACTCACCAAAGAAAGATGCAGAACATTTTCTTAATAAACTTTGTTATGCTAGTTGACCTACATGACCCCAGAAAGCATGGTCCCCATCCCTGCTACTCTGTCCCTTGAAGTGTTTGGTTGTATTCAGGAAAATTCTTAGCTTTGGTTTAGTCCAGTTGTGCTGACATCCCCTGTAGTGTGTGTTGTCCTTCCCTTCACCTAAGATAACTCTTACCTACTATCTAGTTAGTGAATACCTCTCTCACTGCTTCCCCACCCTCAAAACCATCAAAGAACGTTTCCTTCTGAGTTTAAAACTTTTCTTGAGTTCTTATAATAGTGGTCTTATACAATATTTGTCCTTTTGTGACTAACTAATTGATTCAGCATAATGCCTTCCAGACTCTTCCATTTTATATTTTACGGATTCATCGTTGTTCTTTATTGTTGCATAGTATTCCATCATGTGAATATACCATAATTTGTTTATCCATTCATCCGTTGATGGGCACCTAGGTTGTTTCCATCTTTTTGCTATCGCGAACAGTGCTGCAATGAACATGGGTATGCATGTATCTATTCATGTGACGGCTCTTATTTCTCTAGGATATATTCCAAGGAGTGGGATTGCTGGATCCTATGGGACTTCTATTTCTAGCTTTCTAAGGAAGCGCTAAATTGATTTCCAAAGTGGTTGTACCATTTTACATTCCCACCAATAGTGTGTAAGTCTTCCAGTCTCTCTACAACTTCTGCAACATTTATTATTTTGTGTTTTTTGTATTAATGCTAGCCTTGTTGGAGTGAGATGGTATCTCGTTGTAGTTTTGATTTGTGTTTTTCTAATGGCTAATGATCGTGAGCATTTCCTCAAGTGTCTGTTAGCCGCCTGAATGTTTTCATATCAATTTGGTGCCTGTTCATATCCTTTGCCTATTTTTTAATTGCATTATTTGTCTTTTCTTGTTCAGGTTTTGCAGTACCTTGTAGATTTTAGAGATTAGACACTGATCGGATTTGTTGTAGCCAAAAAACTTTTCCCAGTCTGTAGGTTGTCTTTTTACTCTTTTGGTAAAGTCTTTTGATGAGCATAATTATTTGATTTTTAGGAGCTCCCAGTTATCTAGTTTCTCTTCTGGTGTTTGTGCATTGTTACTTATGGTTTGTATTCTGTTTATGCCATGTATTAGGGCCTCTAGCGTTCTCTCTACTTTTTCTTCCATGATCTTTATCATTCTTGATTTTATATTTAGGTCTTTGACCCATTTTGAGTTAGTTTTTTGTGCACAGTGTGAGGTATGGGTCTTGTTTCAGTTTTTTGCTGATGGATATCCAGTTATGACAGCATCATTTGTTAAAGAGACTGTCTTTTCTCTGATTAATGGACTTTGGGCCTTTGTCAACTCTCAGCTGCTCATAGGTGGATGAATTTACATCTGGATTCTCAATTCTGTTCCATTGGTCTATGTATCTGTTGTTGTACCAGTACCAGGCTGTTTTGAGTACTGTGGCAGTATAATAAGTTCTAAAATCAGGCAGTGTGAGGCCTCCAACTTTGCTTTTCTTCTTCAGTAATGCTTTACCTATCTGGGGCTTCTTCCCTTTCCATACGAAGTTGGTGCTTTGTTTCTCCATCTCATTAAAAAATGCCCTTGGAATTTAGATCAGGATTGGATTCTATCTCTAGATTGCTTAGAGTAGAATTGACGTTTTCAAAATGTTGAGTCTCTGTATTCATGAGCAAGGTATGTTTTTCCAGTTATGCATGTCTCTTTTGGTTTCCTGAGTAGTGTCTTGTAGTTCTCATTGTATAAGTCTTTTACGTCTCTGGTTAGATTTATTCCTAAGTATTTTATCTTCTTGGCAGCTATTGTAATGGTATTGATTTGGTGATTTCCTCTTCAAAGTTCTCTTTGTTGGTGTAGAGGAATCCAACTGATTTTTGTATGTTTATCTATTAGTTCCAGTAGTTTTCTTGTGGA
>NW_004444051.1:6155503-6202091 GCF_000243295.1 Trichechus manatus latirostris
TTCTCTTTTTGGATGTGTGCATTTATTGGTATAAACTGACCTCTGAGCACTGCTTTTGCTGTGTCCCAAAGGTTCTGGTAGGATGTGTTTTCATTCTCTTTTGATTCTATGAATTTCTTTATTCTATCCTTAATTTCGTCTATAACCTAGTAGTTTTTGAGCAACATGTTATTCAGTTTCCATGTGTTTGATTTTTTTTCCTGGCTTTTTCTGTTGTTGATTTCTACTTTTATGGCTTTATGGTCAGAAAAGATTCTTTGTAATATTTCAATGCTTTGGATTTTGTTAAGGCTTGCTTTATGGCCTAATATGTGGTCTATTCTGGAGAATGTTCCATGTGCATCGGAAAAGAAAGTATACTTGGCTGCTGTTGGGTGGAGTGTTTTGTATATGTCTATGAGATCAAGTTGGTTGATTGTAGCATTTAGCTCTTTCGTGTCTTTATTGAGCTGCTTTCTGGATGTTCTGTCCTTCACCGAAATTGGCGTGTTGAAGTCTCCTACTACTATTGTGGAGCTGTCTAACTCTCTTTCCAGCGCTGTTAGAGTTTGTTTCATGTATTTTGGAGCCCTGTCATTGGGTATGTAAATATTTATTATAGTTATGTCCTCCTGGTGTATTGACCCTTTAATCATTATTAGTGTCCTTCCTTAAGCTTTGTGGTGGATTTTACTTTAAAATCTATTTTGTCAGAGGTTAATGTTGCTACTCCTGCTCTTTTTTTTGTTGTTTTCTTGATCTATTTTTCTCCATCCTCTGAGTTTTAGTTTGCTTGTGTGTTTAAGTCTACGGTGTCTCTCGTGTAGGCAGCATATAGATAGATCGTGTTTTTTTTTAATCCGTTCTACCACTTGCTGTCTCTTTATTGGTACATTTAGTCCATTTACATTCAGTGTAATTATTGATAGGTATGAGTTTAGTGCTGACATTTGGATTTTTTTTGTGTGCGTTGTTGACAGGTTCTTTGTTCCACTTAATTTTCTGTGCTGAGTCATTTTTCTTTATGTATTTTCTTTTCGTCTTTTTCATTGTTGTTGATTTTTTATTTGCCAAGTCTTTATGTTTTTCTTGTTTTTTATTTTGACGTGTAGGATTGTTAGTTTCCTTTGTGGTTACCTTAATATTTACCCCTATTTTTCTAAGTTTAAACCAGTCTTTTATTTCTTTATATCACCTTGATTTCATTTCCATTTGAAAAATCTATGACTACATTTTTTAGTCCCTCTTTTTTGTTTTAATAGTGTCATCTTTTACATATGGACATCTCTGTTTCCCTATTTTCATTTTTAGCTTTGATTTATTTTATTGTGACTTCCTTATCTGGGTTGATATCTGGTTGCTCTGTCCTGTGTTCTATTCTTGGGTTGTTATCTGATTTTACTGATTTTCTAACCAGAGGACTCCCTTTAGTCTTTCTTGTAATTTTGCTTTGGTTTTTGAAAATTCCCTCAACTTCTGTTTATCTGGAAATGCCCTAATTTCACCATCGTATTTGAGAGACAATTTTGCTGGATATATAATCTTGGCCGTCAATTTTCTTCCTTCAAGTGTTTATATACATCATCCCATTAACTTCTGGCCTGCATAGTTCTGCTAAGTAGTCTGAGCTTAGTCTTATTGAGTCCCCTTTGTAGATGACTTTTCCTTTATCCCTAGCTGCTCTTAAAATTCTCTCTTTATCTTTGGTTTTGGCAAGTTTGATTATAATATGTCTTGGTGACTTTTTTTTGGTATCTACCTTATGTGGGGTTTGATGAGCATCTTGAATAGATATCTTCTCATCTTTCATGACATCAGGGAAGTTTTCTGCCAACAAATTTTCAACAATTCTCTCTGTATTTTCTGTTATCTCCCCCTGTTTTGGTACCTCAATCACTCATAGTTATTCCTCTTGGTAGAGTCCCACATAATTCTTAGGGTTTCTTAATTTTTTAAAATTCTTTTATCTGATTTTTCCTCAAATAAGTTGTTTTCAATTTCTTTATCTTCAATCTCACTATATCTGACTTCTATTGCCTCAGTTCTGCTCCTATGACTTTCTGTTGAGTGTCTAATTCTGAAATTTTATTGTTAATCTTCTAGATTTGTGATTGCTATCTCTCTGTGGATTCTTGTAGCCTATTAAATTTGTCATTATGCTCTTGCTTAACCTTCTTAAGATTCTCTGTTGCTTTGTCTGTATGTTCCTTGGCTTGTTCTGTGTTTTGCATCATCTCCTTCCTAATATCTTGAAGAGTTCTGTATATTAAACTTTTGTATTCTACCTCCAGTAACTTCAAGAAGTTCTCTTCCTGTGGAAGATTTCTTGATTTTCTGTTTTCGGAGCTTGCTGAAGCTATCATGGTCTGCCTCTTTATGTAATTTGATATTGACTGTTGTCTCCGAGCCATCAATAAAATATTTACTTATTTTAGGTTTGCTTACTGTGTCCTAGCTTCTTGTTTCGTTTTGTTTTGTTATGTCCAAATAGGCTGCTCGTGTGATCTAGTTTGATTATTGGCACCTTAGAAACTCTAATGTCCTGTCATCAGGTGGTGAGATCTGTTACTAGATATGCAAGCCCAGGAGTCTGTTTACTTTCCTTGTATTAATCAGCTCATGTGTCCAGGTAAGTTGGTCACCAAGAGTGTGGTGCAGGCTCTCACCTACAGTCCTAGTCAGGCATGAGTGATTGGAGTAGGCACGGGTATCAGACTGCAGTAGGGGTTCATGTGCTGAGCAATGCAGGGGCTGACCGCTGCCCCTGAGTGTCTGGAAGGAAAACGTTTTCCTGTTTCCTAGAATTCGTAAGTGGGTGGGTTTTGCAGCTGGACTAGAAGTACCCAATGCTATTGGCTGTAAAGTCTAGGGGGCACCACTTATTCTTGGACCCCTGTCATAGGTTGGTAGGTGGCATGGGTTCATCCACCAGTCCTCAGTTCCCTGATGTGGGTATGTGAGGACCCTGCTTAATGGGAAAAGCAGTGTCAGATGTCACAAACTGGTTACTTCACCACATAGCTGATACAGTTGAAGTCAGACTTCAAGTATATACCCTTTTGTACTATGGTAATGAGGGTCTACGCTGCTGAAACAGGTCTGTGCAAAGGAGTAAAGCATTCAAGGTCCATGGACCCCTTATGCCTATGTCTAGGCAAAGGGGGTGTGCCTATCTGAGTTCCTGGCTTAGGGGAGGTGGCAAATTAGTTTTTCCTTGTTTGTTAATCTGTTCCCTCTCCAAGGCTTAGAGAATGGCTCAGGGTACCTGACAGGTCCTATTTCTAGCTCAGGGGGTGCAGCAGTCACTGAAGCTGGCCTGGGACCTGGTGCAGAGTGGGGAGGGTGCAGGTAAATGGGAGAGAGGTTTCACCCAAAGGGGGTGTTTTTTGATTAGCACAGTATGTCAGACGCAAGTACTTATCTTTTGCTGATTGAGTGATGCTTTTCACTGGTTCTGGATGCCTGAGTAGTCTCTCTGTTGCTGGTCTCTCCTGATGTGGAAAACGCCTCCTGAGTGCCACTGCTTTCCTCACCGTGCATGAGAGCTGATCCTGCCTGAAGGGTGCAGCTCCTGCTGGGTCAGGTCTCCAACTCTTCACTGCTTCCGAACCATCTCTCCCTCCCCCGCCACTCAGTTCGATTCCTCAACTTTGCCTTTGATGTTCAGGGCTCCTAGATTGTCATATATAATCAATTCACTTGTTTTTTCATGTCTTTGTTTTAAGAGGGACCACAGGAAGCATCTGACTACTCCGCCATCTTGGCCCCGCCTCCTGGAAGTAAGGATTTTTAAAGGGAGACTTTGCAATTACACTTTCTCTGTTTCAGCCCTTACATACATGAACTTTCTCTAAGCCGGTGTTACTGAAAGCCTGGCAATGGGCTCACTGCTAGCTGGGAACTTGCTGCTACTTATATATAAGGAAGTCATTTCAGAAATTGACAGCAAGTGTTTAAAACTTGAATAGCAATTTGATAGTTATTTTATGTATGTTGAATCTAATAGTTTAAAATTTGAGCTTGTCCTTGGACTGTCTTCGATTTTTCACTTTCATTTTTCTAGTAATTAACTTTTATTGTATTTTCTAAAAGTAGCATCCTGCAATGTATTGAAAGTTGAAGCAAAACAAAACTGATTTTTCATTACAGAAAGAAACACTTCTCTAGACCTGTTTCTCAAGCTTCTGTGGCCATACACCACCTTCATGATTTTGCCATATCTGTATATTAACTTTATCATTTATTCAATAACTTTCTCTAAATAAAATTGATTTTTATTTCAATAGAATTATCTTAAAATGGTATTATATCATCATCATAAGCATTGTATCAATATTGTAAATATAAAATAACTGTAAAATCAAATACTATGACAAAGTAATGCTACTAAATTATAAAAATAAAATAATAAAACAATGATCTTCAAGTAATGAAAAACAAAATTGGTTTGCAAACGTGCATGCTGAAAATAAGAACTTTTTTTCCTTCCTTATTAAGCAATTGAAAAATGGTTGTTTAACTCAATGTTTCTTAGCTCAAGATAAAGCTTCTGTATCAATATGATGATTCTGTCTTTCACTTTTGATGTTAAACAGCATTATGAAGCCAAACTCCTATGAGTACATAGTCAGAAAGGGCAAAAAATATTTAATACCCATATCAGGTAAGGTTGGATACTGAAAATCAATTTCTAAACAAAATGATGTAGGCTTTTGCTCAACAAATTTTATTTTCCCAGCAGCCTTCTGAAGTGAACTCCTAAATCTTCTGAATGGGTCAGATTATTTGGTAAAACCTAGAAAAGTGATTTAAAAGGGTTTCCTTTCCCTGAACCACTGCCATCTGGTTTGAGAAAATATTTATGAAGACCTATTATCAAGTGGCCTCTTCATAATCCTGAAAATCTTTCCAGCAAATTTTTCAGATGAAATTATTGGAAAAACTCTGAAGTTTTTCAATAAGCATTGCTAGCAGAGTGAATGTAAGTTTTAGAACTTGTTCCCAGGATGCCGAGTTTACCATACCTTAATCAAAAATAAAAATAAAAAACAAAACCCATTGCCTTTGATTCTGACTCATAGCAACCGTATAAGACAGAGTAGAACTGCCTCATAGGGTTTCCAAGGAGCAGCTTGTGGATTTGAACTGCCAGTATTTTTGGTTAGCAGCTAAGCTTTTAACCACTGCATCACCAGAGCTCCTACCATGCCTTAGGCTTGGAAAATTGAACTTCTACCATTTATTATACTCTTAACATGGGCCTAGCACTTTGCTAAGTGACACACACGTATATATACATGCATATATATAATGATTTTTTTGTTGTTGTTTATTGTTGTAGTTTAAATGAAGTTTACATTTCAAGTTAGTCTCCCATACAAAAATTTATATATACACTGTTACGTGACCCTAACTGCTCTCCCCATTCTGTGACAGCACACTCCTCCTTTCCACCCTTGATTCCCCATGTCCATTCAACCAGCTCCTAACCGTCTCTGCCTTCCCATCTCACCTCTGGACAGAAGCTGCCCATTTAGTTTCTTCTATCTACTTGAGCTAAGAGGCACACTTCTCACGGGTATCACTTTATGTCCCACAGTCCAGTCCAATCCCTGTCTGAAGAGTTGGCCTCAGAAATTATTTTAGTTCTGGGCTGATACAGAATCCAGGCACCATGCTTTCTGGGGTTTCTCCAGTCTCATTCAGACCATTAAGTCTGGTCTTCTTACTAGAATATAACGATTATTTTAAATTACATTTAAGATTTTTTAAAGTGAGTTTAAATTGAATATATATATATGAAATCTCATTTAATTCTCACAACAATTTCTCTCCTTGGAAACTGGGACTCAAGGTTATGAAGTGACCTCATTCATTCAACAAATATTTGTTGATCGCTTACTGTGTGACAGGCACCATTATAGGCATTGGGAGAACAGAGACAAAGAGAATAGACATTTTTGTGGTAGTAGTGGTTGGCGGGAGCGGAAAGAAGAACAAGATAATTCCAGATAGTGATAAGCTATGAAGAAAGTAAGTTATGTACCAGAGACTTCGGGGAGTGGAACTGGGGGTGGGAGGTGGGGGTGCTCGTTGAAGAAATCTTCTTTAATAAGGAACATTTGAGCTGAGACCTGAATGATGAAAGCAATTGGCCTTATGAAGCCTGGTAAGCAGCGTTCCAGGCATAAGAACAGCTTCTACAAAATCCTTAGGACCAGCACAAGCTTAGCATGTTCAGGGAAAACAAAGAATGTATGGATGGAATCTACTGAGCAATGGGGAACTTTATGTCATAAGGTCCTTATAGCTCTGTTGAGGAGTTTGAAATTTATTCTATGCAATGGAAAATACTTGGAGAGTATTATTTAGAGGAATGACTGTCTGATTTCATTTAAAAATATCATTCTGTGGTGCCGGCTACCACCAGTGACTGCTCTGACAAGGATCACAGTAGAGGGTCCCGGACAGAGCTGGAGAAAAATGTAGAACAAAATTCTAACTCACAAAAAAAAGACCAGACTTACTGGTCTGACAAAGACTGAAGAAACCCCAAGACTATGGGCCCCGGACACCCTTTTAACTCAGTACTGAAGTCACTCCTGAGGTTCACCCTTCATCCAAAGATTAGACAGGCCCATAAAACAAAATGAGATTAAATGGGCACAACAGTCCAGGGGCAAGGACAAGAAGGCAGGAGGTGACAGGAAAGCTGGTAACTGAGAACCCAAGATCGAGAAGGGGAGAGTGTTGATGACAAAACAATATGCGTATTAGTTATTTAATGAGAAACTAGTTTGCTCTGTAAACCTTCATCTAAAGTACAATAAAAATAAGAAGAGGAAGAATGAAGCATGAAGTCAATCTAGTTTTATTGGAAGTCAGAAGGCTTTCACTCTTGCATCCTGGGCTAGATTAAAAGAGAATCTGGAATTTCTTTATTGGAGTGTTGTATAAATAAAACAATTCTTTTGAATTAAAAAAACACATGCCTTCTGGATACTGTGTGAAGAATAAATTATAAGGGGCAAAAGAGGAAGAAGACACAAAGTTAAAAACTCAGATATTGGCCCAGCAGGAAATGATAGTGACCTGGACCTGAGTGAGTGGTAGAGATGGAGAGAAGTGGATGGATTTAGGGATAGCAAACTGTACTTGCTGATGTGTATAGGAAGATTCAAGGTGAGGGAGAGAAAGACTCCTTGGTCTTTTGTAAGAGCAAAATTCCTCTGGTCACACAGCTAGTAAGTGGCAGAGCCAAATTTGAACTCAAGGATGTTTGGCTCCAGAGCTACTTTTCATCCCATTCTTTGTTTTGGTCAGGGGCAGATTAAACAGTTAGCAAGGTATGCACAGGTTTAATTGTGTTTACTTACTAATCTGTAGTGCGCAATTTCACATGGGTTTCACCACATCTTTGATGTGGCAAAAAAACAGGCGAAATTGCACACTACAAATTAGTAAATAAGCACAAGTAAGCCCATGCATACTTTGCTTATTGGGTAATCATCCCTGGTCTTGGTGGCTGCTGAATTGAATCCCAAATCTACAGCTACCCTGTCTTCCCAAAGCACTTAATTGCAAGCTCCAGGCTTTAGGCTTTGGCATTGCTGGGGCCAGCCTCAAGCCCAGAGCCTTGGGCTGCTCAGGTTTTAAAATCTCAGAGCAACCAAAGAGGTGGAAGTCAGGCTGGGGTTTGAGAAAATGCAAAGCAGACTCACCACTGAAGGCCTGGTACTAGACAAAGAAACCTCTACAGTTTCCCTTCCTCATCCTTATTTTTCTAAAAGTTTCACCCCATAACACCCTGTCCTTAGAGGTCTCCCGTGGCAGGTACACCCACCTTTGTGAGGGTCTGTGTACCACATAGAGCCAACTCATTCAGGTGCTACTAGGGGCATCCCTACCACTTTGGAGAACACTGCTCTAGGCAATCCCTTCCACTTCATATGAAAGAGACTGGGGAGAACCAGCAGAAAGTGATATTAAGGAAGTCAGAGGAGGGGAGAGTTTCAAACATGAAGGAATAGTTTCTGGTGTCAATCAAAACAGAGACCCAGCAGTATGAGAACTGAAACCAAAAAACCCAATACTGTCAAGTTGATTCCAACTCACACTGACCCCATAGGGTTTCCAAGGCTGTAAATATCTACGGAAGCAGACTGCCACATCTTTCTCCCACGAAGCCTCTGGTGGTTTCCAAACCACCAACCTTTTGGTTAGCAGTCTTTAACCATTGCGACACCAGGGCTCCTTATGAGAACTGAAAGAGGTCATTGAATTTGGCTATTGGAAGAAAAGCTACAGAAGAGTAGAAGGGCAGAATTGATTATGGTGGATTGAGGTATTAAAGAAAGGTGAAGAAAGAAGTAGGGACATGAGTATAAATTAGACTTTCAGGGAATCTGAGCAAACAGTGACCAAAAAGAAGTAGGTAGATCTGTAGCTTAAGGAGAAAACAGGACTAAGAAGAATAATTTTAATATAGGGCATACATGAAAGCATTTTAAAAGTGTTATGCAAATATAAAGGATTATTAACATTTGATCTTATCATATGTCTCTTTTTATTTATTTTTTTAGTTCAATTGCTTAATTCCCTAACAAACTCTCAAAGAGAAATAATAAATTGTGTTTAATACCTCTAATAACACAACATCCTGTATGTGTTGTTGCTATTGTTAGTTGCCATGACGTCCATTCTGACTCATGGTGACTCCATGTGTACAGAGTAGAAATGTTCCATAGGGTTTTCAAGGCTGTGAACCTTCATATCACCAGTCCTATCTTCTGAGACCTAAACTGCCAATCTTTCGACTAGTAGTCGAGCACTTAACTATTTGTGCCCCCAGCTGCCTGTCCTGTACATGTTGTTGTTGTTAGTGCCATGGAGTAAATTTCAACTCATAGCAACCCCATGTGACAGAGTAGAATTGCTCCATAGAGTTTTCTTTGCTGTAATGTATATGAAAGCAGATTGCCAGGTCTTTCTCCTGAAGAGTGGCTCTGTGGGTTTGAACCACTAATCAATGCTCCTTGTCCTACAGATAGAGATCAGTGAACACTTGATTGTTAAAATATCAAATCAAAATATATGGAAGCATCCAGGATGTTATCATGCATGCACGTATATTTTCCAATTAATTTGTTTATATATTGTATGTTACTTGACAATAGATACTATGTCTTATATTTCTTTGTATTTGTCATAATACTTAACCCAGGGCCTTGAATATAGTAGGAACTGAAGCAACATTTGCTGATAAATTTCAATTACATATGTGTTATCCTCCAGTTTCCACTTCAAATGGCAAACCATCTTTTGGCAATAACTAAAATTATGTCATTACATTAAATTACCTCCAAATGTATGGATTATTTCACCCTTTCCCCAATGAAATTCAGATATGCTATTTCACCAATTAAACTATCCCTTTATCAAAGTTCCATTAATCTCCTGGACGTACAACTATGCTCATTAACTTAATGTCAGGTAGGCACAGAAGCTACTTTGCATTTCACTTAATAAAACAGAGCAATTTAAAGTAATTACTCATATCTTTGTGAAAGGCAATGTGTAGCCAGTTTAATCTGCTAGAGATCTGTGGGTGAAAGAAGTCATAAAGTGAAGGGGACTGAGGGTAGGAGCCTTATTTCCTTTGCCAAGCCTTTCAAGTCAAGTAATTATTTACCCTAAAAAAGGACACAGTTGACTTTAGGAAAACTTTAAAAAGCCATTTCAAATGTTTGTTAATTCTTTTTAAAATGTTCAATTGTCCAACTTACTGCCTAGGTTTTGCTTATTTATCTGAAAACTTACTTTAGTAACTATCTGAATTATAGTCTCCCTTTTAATCCGCTTCCCACATTAATGTAATTGACTTTCCAGAATTACACATAGTCATTTGCACATACCATTTGCAACAGCAGAAATAAATGATAAAATGTATGACTTTCCACATAGTAATTTTCAATATATAGATTATCATTTGGACTTATTTTAACTCTGCATACTTATACATTATGTAGTATGCTTAAAAATGCTTTCAAGAAGGGAATGAAATTAGGTTACTTTTATTAATGTGCTACTCAGTACAATAGACTAGTTATTATAATAGATAATCAGGACAATTATAGATGCTTCCATATTATTATACAGAAAGACTAATTTATATAATATTAATTACTATAAATGAGTTTATTTCACAACTTACAAAGTTATAAAATTAAAGATTTAAACAAATTGACCTAATTTTTAGATATGTAGATTCTATAGTCCATATTATCCAAAGACCAAATGATTTATATCCCTCATTTGAAAATGAAGTAATCTTTTGGACTATTAGATTAATAAGCTACTTCAGGAAGGGAAAGATAATCAATATTTACTGAACACTTACTATATCCAGATACTTTTTACAAGTCTCTTATTTAAATTTCACAACAGGCTTCTAGGATGAGTGTTATCCTCATTTTACAATGAGGAAAATTAGTTTTGGAAATATAAGTAACTCTTCCAGGGGTAAATAACTAAAGGGGCCTAGACTGGTGTTTGAAGACAAAGTCTAGCTTATTTCACTTCAACAAAGGGTCTTCTGTTAAACAAAACACACAAAATAATGTTTCTACTATAAGCAAACGTCCATATTTCCTATCAAAATATAATCTTGAATATTCATCAGTGAATACCTTTACTTTTCCTTTTTCCCTAAAAATATTGCTAAACTTATTTATTACTTTAACTAGTTGCCTCATCTATGAAACATTTAGTGAACATATATTAAGTAACAGAGTTATACAAGGTGTAGAGGCTACAATGACCAATAAGAAACAGATGACTAGAAACTAAGGGCTTTGATTATTCACGAGTAATAGGGATTATGTAAGAGGTGACCTAAAGCAAAATGGTGCGAGGAAGGACTCCGAGAAGAGGGAATCCTATGCTGATTCCTAAAAGAAGAATATTAGCCACATGAAGAATTAGAAAAAGAGTATATTAGGCAGCTGGAGAAGAATGTTCAGGAGCACAGAAGTGAGAGAGCATGGTATATTCCAGTAACTGAAAATATTTTATTACTGCTGAAGTATAGAAAATAGAGCTTGGGAGTAAAGGAGAAGGGAGGGGTGATGAATGATACTGGGAAGCTGAATCCGGGCCAGTTTCCAAAGGTGCCATAAACCATGTCAAGGCATTTGAACTCTCCTGAAGGTGATGTGGAGGCATTAAAGGACTTTGACCAGAGGAGTGAAATGATTGGACTTGCATTTTAAATAGTTCATACCGGGGACAGTATGATGTATGAACTGAAGCAGGGTGAGACTAGATACGAACAGTTAGAAGGTAGCCACAATATCTAAAGCTAGAAAAACTATAAGGTCCACGACAACAGCAGTAGCAGCTGGGATGCCATGAAAAAGCAAATTCCAGAGACATTAAGAAGGCAGAATAGAGACGGCTTGGTGAATCATTGGTTTGAGGGTGAAGGAAAGCTGAAGAAGGAAGCTAGAGTTATTCCCTTTTCTGACAGACAAGTGAGTTAACTGTGGTATCATTCACCAAAAAAAAAAAAAGTGACTACTAGAGAAGCAACAAATCTGAGGGGAAGGCCAGAGCTGATGTTTAGACACATGAGTCTGAGTCCAAGTGAGACATTTGAATGGAGTTGTTTGGTAGCTCTGGGGTTCAGGAGAGAGGTAAGGGCACTTAGACACAGATTCAAGAGTCAACAGTTTGTATGTCATGTTTAAAGCCAAGGAAGTGAATAAGAACATATTAGTTGGATACACTTATTCACTGGGGATGGTGGGGAGTGAGAAGAGAGAACCACGGACCACGAGTATTTAAGGAGTAGGCAGCAGCAGAAGAGTCCAAGAGATGCAAACATAGAGAAATGGAAAGTCAGGAGAACATGGTGTCACAGAAGCCAAGGGAGGAGAATTCAGTAAGGCAGATGTGATCTGCAGTGTGCAATGCTTCAGAGAGAGCCAATAAAATAAAGACTGTTCAGTATACAATAGACTGAGCAACAGAGATGACATTGACTAACATAGCGATAGCTGGGTCAGTTAAGTTGTGGGAAGGGAAGCCAAATTAAAGTTCTCATCTGATAGAATTTCCTGAATGAAACAAAGAAATCATCCATAACTCTTTCTTGCTAAAAGGCTTTGTGCCAATTGTACAGTTCAAACTTTTTTCAAGCACTTGGGTTGGCAGTAAAATAAGCAAACTACTTGTGCATGCCCTTTTCTTAATTACAGCTTTCGTAACTTATTAACTTTCATGTACAAACAGCCTTATCTGTAAAATGGGTTCGTGGCAGTCTTACATTTTTAACCTAAGACAATACTTTGTGGAAAATATTGCAAATCAAGAGCACTGAGTTGTCGTTGTTATGTGCCTTCGAGTAGGTTCCGACTCATAGCCATCCTATGTACAACATTGCGTTAAAGCTGGGCTTATATGCAAAAGTTTTCATTAAATCAAACAAGTGATTTGTTTATATGGAATATGATGAGAATAAATCTAGAACATGATTCCAATTCTAATATTTTGCACACACAGCACAGTGATTAATTTTTGTTGTCTTACACCTTAGAAGATTATTTTGATAGAATTAAGTGTTTTCTGAGGCGTTGGTACTGAAGATTAGAATTAGTATAGTTAGTCATATTATATTAGATTTTTACTGAGAGTTTTCTTTCAGAGGATGTGATTTAACAAGCATGCCTAAATCAGGGCAATAATGATTCTCACCTCCTGCATTGTTTCAAAGATTTCTTCTTCTTTCTTAGGTTGCTTATCTAATATTTAAAATAATGAAGGTAGGCAGAATGAATATTTCTTGCTTTAATAATGTCACATGACACTACTTAAATGGTAGCCTATGTTTGTAACTTCAATAATATTGTAAAAATACATACATAAGATTTAACCGTGTGCATATGCATGTGTGTGCGTGCATGTGTGTGCATGCGCATAGGGGAGGGGGTGCTTTGGGAAAAGTTCTTCCTCTCTAGTTAGAGAGAAGCGCCCTGGTGGCACAGTGGTTAAGAGCTACAGCTGCTAACCAAAATGTCAGTAGTTCGAATCTACCAGTTGCTCCTTAGAAACCCTGTAGAGTAGTTCTACTGTGTCCTATAGGGTCACTATGAGTTGGAATCAACTTGACGGCAACGGGTAACAGTAATGGAGTTAGAGAGACAGAGGGAGGGAGAATGGAGAGAGAGAAAGGATAGGCAGGAGAAGAAACTCTTCCTCCTCCCTTCCTGCTTATGAATGTTGTCTAGTGAAAGTAAGATGCCTGGAGCTGCCAAACCCATCATTTCCCTCTGGTGATGTAAGCAGTAAGATGGAAGGAGTCCTTGATAATAATCAACCAGGAGCTGCTCACTTCTGGACTTCTTGTAGAGTGAGATTCAGTGTTAGAATTCCTGCTTTCTGTGCAGGAGACCTGGGTTCTATTCCTGGCCAATGCACCTTATGTGCAGCCACTACCTCTCTGTTAGTGGAGGCTTGCACGTTGCTGTGATGCTGAACAGGTTTCAGTGGAACTTCCAGGCTAAGACGGATAAGGAAGAAAGGCCTGGTGATCTACTTCTTAAATAGGCCAATGAAAACCCTGGGGATCACAACAGTCTGATGTACAAGTCATCACGGGGATGGTACAGGACCAGGTAGTACCTATTTCTGTCATGCATGGGGTCACCATGAGTTGGGGCCAACTCAGTGGCAGCTATTAACAAAATAGTTAAACCCATTCTTAGCAGAGTGTTTGGTTCCTTGCAATTGATGGAACTGACTTTATACACAACACACACACACAGTATTTATGTACTGGCACATGTACACACAGGGTATTATGTACTGCAAGACTGTATACATTTGGTCCAAAAAGTTTCTGGAAGAGAAATAATTTCATTAGGAACTTAATAAACAAAGAGGATTTAAGTCATGCCATTAGTCAAAATTGATCTCTCTTAAAAATTTGGGAAAGTCTACTCTATTCCAACACAAAGGTAGTAAAAGCTACTTTGATGAAGAATTAGAGTCAAAAAACAGTCTCTATTAAAAAAAAAACCAGGAAACAATCAAGTTAGGATTTTTAAAAATAGACATGATTTTTCATTATACTGCAATTAAGATTACAGCATTTTAAAAAAGAAACAGTTATAGCTATTAATAAGAGACACATCATTTTAAAATTTTTGGGTCAATTGGATATTGAAAGAAGAAAAAATAGAAAAAAATTAACTTCCAAAGTCTTTAAATTAAATCAACATAACTACACGTGATTTTTGATCCACAGTTGTAAATTGTAACACCCTAAGAGGAACACACTTACATTAATTCCAATAAGAAGGAAATATAGAATTGACTTAAAAATAAAGATTTTTTTCCTTTGTTTATAGATTTTAATTAATTTTGGAATAAGTATATTTCTTTTCTAAACTAGAACTTGTATTCTCTTTCTGGATTTAATTCTTGTCAGAAAAACAATTCTTTAGTACAGTGGAAATGGAAATGATAAGAAACTTGGGCAGGAGGCGGAGAGAGACCCACAGAATCATAATTAAACCACAGAGAAAGGGAAAGCTAAGTAGAGTCCCACATAGTCTTCTAGATATTAGGGAAGCAGATTGCAAAATATTCAAAGACAGGTGCAATTAAATGGCCAGAGACTTGAAAATGAGAAATGATGCAAGAGAACAGAGGACTCTCAAAACTGGAATCATTTATGATCTTATTATTAGAACTTGCATGAAGAAGAAAAGGTGAAGACAGCTAAAAGAAAGCCACAGGAGAAGCTTTCTGATGTGATCAGATTTTAAAAGAGCATAGGTTGAAGATGAAAGCAGGAACATGACCAAGGATGATGAGAGAAGAAGGGCACCAACCTGAGACAGATTCCAAAAGTTTGATACCCAGAGGCCTGTGAAGCATGTCCCTGAAAGCAAAGAGGTCTGCAAATCAGAAATGAAGCACAAAAAGAAGAGACAGACCCACTGCTTGGTCTAGAGGAATAACAGAACAACTTTTCCTCCATTTTGTTGCCATCTTCTTCATCAAGGAAAGAGAAGAAGGTGCTAGTTGAGAGCAAAGAAGGCCCAGAATGCTGAGGTAGTGAGCACTGTTTCCCCAGGTTTGTTTCCCCTTTGTCTCTGAGGACAACGGGAATACACAGAGTCCTCACTTATCGACATGATTAGATTCCAAAGACCAGGTTGTTATGCGAAAATTGACATCATGTGAAAATGGAGGATGACCACATCAGATCACAAAATGGAGGATGACTACATCATTACATAACTGCCAGATTACATCATTACATAACTGCCAAACCACTGAGAATCATGGCCCAGCCAAGCTGACACATAACTTTAACCATCACAGCCAGTGTTACTTTCGCCTCACCTCGCCTGTCCCCTTGGCATTCAGCACTGCCAGACATATGTCATTAATGTACAAAATAGTCAGATAGTAGATCCTTTACTATTATCATAAATATGAAATGTCAGATAATGAGATAGTCCATAAGTGAGGAATAGTTGTACATCCGAGCGACCTTAAAGGCTTACAGGTGTGACCACCCCTGGAAATCTTTGTGCAATCATTGTGGCAGGAGGAGAGGACAAGCAACTACATTCTTCAAGAAGGAAAAGGAAAGAGTAAGATTAACCACAGACCAGTGTGTTTACCATGAGCTCCAGAAATAACTCAAGATTTTTATTGTACTAACTGCCGATTGGAGCCCTGGTGGTGCAGTGGTTAAGCATTCGGCTGCTAACCGAAAGATGAGCAGTTTGAATCCACCAGCCACTCCTTGGAACCCTATGGGGGCAGTTCTACTCTGTCCTATAAGGTTGCTGTGAGTCGGAATCGACTTGATAGCAATGGGTTTGGTTTCTGCTGATTTGTGATCGTTTAGAAAATAATTCATCAATCATATGGAGCCAAACCAAACTTAGTAAAATCATTACATCCACTTCTTTTTTCTTTTAGGTAGGGCTACTAACCTGGTAGATATGAATATTATATTTATGGGAAATTCTGATTTCAGCAAAACATTTCACAAAGTCTCACAGCATTCCCTAAGTCTCTTTCAAACCTAAGATTTGATGATTCTTCAAAAGTGCTTTTTGTTTTCCTTTGTGATTTCATTCTTGGCAAACTTTTACTACGTTAGATATTTGAAAATCTTGCAGATGAAATCTAACAAGCTTTTATTCAAAATAATTGTAAAAAGGGGTATGTTGATCAATGTAGTATGTTGGTTAAGTGAAAGCTATTATGTATGAAAAATACACATACCACTTTTTAAAAAATTATATTACAGCATACGTCGTGCTTTAAATTAAGGAAAAAGAGGTCAAGTTGTGGAATTAGACTGCCTAGGTTCAAATCCCAGTTCTACTTCTTATTAGCTATTACCTAGGGCAAATTCCTTAATCTCTTTGTAATTTTATTTCTTACTTATAAAATGGAGATAATAACTATCTCAGAGACTCAGTATTAAATAAAACAATATATGTAAGTCACATCTATATATTTAATAAATGCTTAAAAATGCTATCACTGCTATTAGTGGTGGTAATTGTTGTTGTGTGCCGGCAAGTCAATCGTGACTCATAGCAACCCTATAGGACAGAGTAGAACTACCCTACAGGGTTTCCTACACTGAAATCTTTATGGGAACATATCATCAGGTCTTTTCTCCTGTGGAGTGGCTGGTGGGTTTAAACACAGAGATAAAATAAGCTGAGTGCTTAGCCATTGCACCACCACATTAGTGGTGGTAATAAGGGTGGTAATTTTGTAAATTGTGGGGGTAGTGGTGGTTCAGTGGTAGACTTCTTGCCTTCCATGTAGAAGACCCAGTTTCAATTCTCAGCCAATGCACCTCTTGAATGTTGCTATGATGCTGAACAGGTTTCAGCTGTGCTTCTAGGATAAGACAGACTAGGAAGAAAGGCCTGGTGATCTACTTCCAAAAAATTAGCCAATGAAAACCCTATGGGTCACAATGTTTCAGTCTGAAACCAATCATGGGAATGGCGCAAGACCAGGTGTTGTTTTGTTTTGTTGAGCATGCTTAATCAGGGGCCATCTCAATGGTAGCTAACAACAACAATAATAATTTAGTAAATTAGTAGTAATTTCATTTGCCTCAGAGCAAGCTAATCAATAACTTTCTGAACGAAAATAGTCTTCTCTATCTGTGTCAGGTAAGGTTTTGTTTGCAAGTAACAGATCACCTGAATAAAAGTGGCTTGGTCAATATGGATTTGTTTTCCCCACATACCAAAAAGTTCAGCAGTGTTGTTCTTGAATTGGTTCTGTAGTTTACCATGCCAGGATTCTCTTTGGCCACAGGATAGCCGCAGCTTCTCCAAATGTCACACCTTCGGCATGCAAAGCAGTAAGGAAACAGGAGTAGGCACTCATCGTAGGACTCTCACCCATTATCAGGCAAGAAAATCCGTCTCAGCCATCCTCCCTTCCCTCCCCAGCAGACCTTCCCTTACATCATCTCATTGGACACACGGCCATTCCTGGTTGCAAAGGAGGCTTGGAATTGAGTGTCTGCCACTTTCAGCCACTACAGTGGAAAAGGGGAGCTATCAGCACGGAAAAAAGTGAACCAATGTTTGTCACCTTATTTTATTTCTGTGTTTCCTCTTCATTATCAATCAGGCATATTAACTTCAAGGCTTATTTCAGTTGTCTGCCAAAATATAATGCCCTACCTCAATCTCTACACAAATGTTCATTATCAGAGGTAAACAATAATAGTAATAACAACTCCCTGTCCCCAACACAGCAAAACAGGTTATTGTCAGCCAATTCAGAAATTTACAAACATCCCTAAAAACATTGGGAAGCACTGACCAAGATGGTCTCTCAGGCTTGCGTCTAGCCTAATGACTCACTCTTTTGCCCTTTGTGTTTCAGACTGTCTTTTTCAGAAATCCCCCTGATCTCATCTCCTTGTTTTCTTCTTCTTCCATTAGATGGATCAAATGTCTTTTCAGAATAACACCCTCCTCTTCTAGCAACGCAACAGCCGGAGAATGGTGATGAAACAATCTGACATAAGAGGTTGAATGTGTGTGTGTATGTGTGTGTGTGTGTTGAGGGAATTGTGATGGAGAAATTAGATTTGTCTTTTAACTTCACCCAGTTCACTCCCAAACATAAAAAATACATCAACACCTTTTTAATAATTCCCAGGCGTGGTTCCCTGTCCCCCACTCCCTGTGCACTTATGGCTTCCCACCTCCCAAAAAAATAAAAAGGAAAGAGGCTTAGAAAGACCTCCATCACCTCAAAAAGTAAAGTAGAAATCATCAGAGCTAGAAACCCTACTATGGCAGAGCACACAGCAGGGTGACAAGGGGACCTCTTCTCCTGCCTGCCTTTCAAAGGAAGCGTTTGGCTTCTTTACTGTCATAGTGAGACTTCCTTAATTGGCTGCCTCAGCCAAAGCCAGTGTGGGCCAGAAAAGCTGAACTTCAGTTGGAGAAGGTTAATGCTTATGCACCATTGAAGAAATAGGATCAAAATTATTCAACATCAGCCAAAATTATCATAAAATAAAACTCTAGTGGGATAAACGGAGGGTCCCACAAGCATCAATAAGAATGTTGAGGCTTAACAGCCACATAAGAGAAAAAGTACACCTTGTGGAGGACAGGAAGGTCTAAGGTAGCAGCATCATGACCACCCTCCAAGATTTGGTGACTTTAGGATGGTCTGGGGCTGGTCAGACACATGTGGGCTGGATGCTGAGTGGTGAGGTCCTCAGTTTTCAAAGGCCCTTCACAAATATGAAATGTCCACAACAGGGAACTGAGATAGGGAGTTGTGTGGAATACTGTCCCGTGAAGAAGCATTGATAAAACTGGTTAGTAATGTTACTCTGAAAACGAAGAGACCTAAGTTCACAGGTGCACTACCTCTAACACTGCTAGGTATAGCGTAGTGGTGATGTGCCCATCGCTGTTGTTAGTTGCCATAGAGTCAGCTCCAACTCATGGCGAAGTTATGTACAACATAATGAAACGTTAATAGGTCCTGCGCCATTTTCATGATCATTGGCATGTTTGAGTCCACTGTTATAGCCATTTTGTAGTGCCTTCCAACCTAGGGGGCTCATCTTCCAGTACTATATTGAACAATGTTCAGTTGTGATTCATAGTGTTTTCATTGGCTAATTTTCAGAAGTAAATCACTAGGCCTTTCTTCCTGGTTTGTCTTAGTCTGAAAGCTCTGCTGAAACTTGTCCACCATGGGTGACCCTGCTGGTATTTGAAATACTGGCAGCATAACTTCCAGCAACGTAACAACACAAAAGCCCCTACAGTGGGACAAACTAACAGACGGGTGGTGACCCTGTTGCTAGTTGACTATTGGCTTCATGATCTTGGATAAAGTTCCTACTAGTCCACTGAGAACTGAGGTAGATAATCCATGCAAATGTATAGAAGCTGCCCATATTAACTCCTGTGTAAGTGTTGTGTTGTTGTTATTAGGTGTCTTCGAGTTGGTTACGACTCATAGTGATCCTATGTACAACAGAAGGAAACATGCTTGGTCCTGTGCCATCCTCACAATCGTTGTTATGCTTGAGCCCATCTTTGCAGCCAATTCATTCAGTTCATCTCTTTGAAGGTCTTCCTGTCTTTCACTGACCCTCTACTTTACCAAGCATGATGTCCTTCTCCAGGAACCAGTCCCTCCTGATAACATGTCCAAACTATGTGAGATGAAGTCTCTCCATCCTCACTTCTAAGGAGCGTTCTGGCTGTACTTCTTCCAAGACAGTTTTGTTCGTTCTTCTGGCAGTCCATGGTATATTCAGTATTCTTTGCCAACAGTAATTCAAATGCATCAATTCTTCTTCAGTCTTCCTTGCATGCATAGAAAGAAAAAACTTCCTTCCAGTTTTCCATGTGTATGAGGCGATTGAAAATACCACAGCTTGGGTCAGGAGCCCCTTAGTGCTCAAAGTGACATCTTTGCGTTTTAACACTTTAAAGAGGTCTTTTGGAGCAGATTTGCCCAATGCAATATGTTGTTCGATTTCTTGACTGCTGCTTCTATGGGTGTTGACTGTGGATCCAAGTAAAATGAAATTCTTGAAAACTTCAATATTTTCTCCATTTATCATGATGTTGCTTATTGGTCCAGTTGTGAGGATTTTTGTTTTCTTTATGTTGAGGTGTAATCAATACTGAAGGCTGTAGTCTCTGATCTTCATCAGTAAGTGCTTCAAGTTCTCTTCACTTTCAGCAAGCAAGGTTGTGTCATCTGCATACTGCAAGTTGCTAATGAGTTTTCCACAATCCTGATGTTGCGTTCTTCATATAGTCCAGCTTCTCATATTATTTGCTGAGCATACAGATTGAATAAGTATGGTGAAAGGATACAACCCTGACCCACACCTTTCCTGACTTTAAACCACATAGTGCCCCCTTGTTCTGTTCCATGGACTGCCTCTTGGTCTATGTACAGGTTCTGCACGAGCACAGTTAAGTGTTCTGGAAGTCCCATTCTTTATAATGTTATCCATAATTTGTTATGATCCACACAGTCAAATGCCTTTGCATAGTCAATAAAACACAGGCAAAGATCTTTCTGGCATTCTCTGCTTTCAGCTAAGATCCAAATGCATAGAAACTGCCCGTATTAACACCCTTGTGTTAGCTTCTGTTATTACTAAGTTCCTCCCATGTAGATTTAGACAATTCTGCAGTTCTTCACAAGTGCCTAAAGCTGTAAAGAAGCATTTTGGAGAGCTCCAGATAACATTTTCAGGAAAAGTCATCTTATCTTTTGTGGACTGTGTAATAAATAGGTGGTCCTCAGACCACAATTTAAGAAATACTGTTAAAACATTCCATTAGGGGATAATCCTATTAAAAGTTTTGAGAATTCAACTGAATAGGAATTTGTAAAGGAATGTAATATTCTGTGGAATGTTAATGTCTCTAAAAACACTCAGCAAATGTAATAACTATAATATAATAACTAAATATAATAACTCCTGGCAGTTGTGAGCTGCTTTTAGGTATCAAATACTTATAAATGTGTTGTTTTATTTACTGTCTGAAGAATTATCAGAAAATCCTACCTGTTCGAGATTGCTACTAGTCTATCGTAACAGAAGTTTCTGGCTCTGGGTCTCTGTTCCTTATTGTTGTTGTTGTCAGCTGCTGTCGAGTGGGCTCTGACTCATGGCCAACAACAACAGAATGAAACGTTGCCCAGTCCTGTGCCATCTTCATGATTGGGGGCATATCTGAGTCCCTTTTCATGGCTATTGTTCTGTCTTCCAACCTAGAGGGCTCACCTCCCAACACTATGTCAGACAATATTCTGTTGTGATCCATAGGATTTTCATTGAATGATTTTCAGAAGTAGATTGCCAGGCCTTTCTTCCTAGTCTGTCTTATTCTAGAAGTTTCACTGAAACCTGTCACCATGGGTGACCCTGCTGGTATTTGAAATATTGGTAGCATAGCTTCCAGCATCATAGCAACATGAAAGCCACCACAGTATGAAAAACTGATAGGTGATGGCTGTTCCTTATAAGGTTTGCTTGAAAAGTAACTTTGTTATTGTTAATTTTGGTAGCTATTCCATAAGTGTTTGCCTGTTGATACAGCTGGCATTTCAGAGTAATCCCCTTTGCCCCTGGTGAAATAGGGTGTAACCCACAAAATATAACTATCCGCTGAAATGGAGGCTTTTAAACATATTTGTAATGAATTTCTCAAGCGTGGTCTGCAAACCACCTCCACCAGAAGCATTTTTGTTTAAAAATGCAGACATGCAGAGATCCAAATTCCACATCAGCATAGTATATCCAAATTTACTAGGAAATTTCTGGGAGTGAGGACTGGAAATCCAAATTTTTAACAAGGACCCTAGACAATTCTTATGCACACTAACAATTAAGAGAAATTGTTCTAATGTTTCAGGAGCTCAACTAAAAATAATGTTAAAAACAGTGTTAGATTCTGCCCAGCTGGTAACTGGGTAAACAGCAAATAAATAAAATGCAGGCATACAAAGGGAAGTCAGATGTATGGAGCAGTCACTGAGTCAGCCAATCACATACCAAGTTCTAGAGCTGGGAATAGGGTAAGGCAAGTGAGGCATAAAAGGTAAGGTAGAAACTAAAAAAATCTCAGTAATCAAGATATATAATATTTTAATGCAATATTTCAAATATCAAAATTCATGCAAGAAAAATAAAAAAATTTAAATAAAGACGGGATCAGTATTACTGAGATTTCCTTTTGCCTCAGACTCCACTATAGCTCCCCAGGCACTGCCAGGACTTCTGTTTCTTCTCCGGGTCAGCTTGCTACCTGGATGGGCCTTGTCCAGACTTTTATTCTATCTAAAGGTGGAGCTGGGGACAGAGGAAAGCAGATCATTTTATCCTCATGCTGCTGTCCACAGGATTTGAAGTCAAAAGCCTAATTTCATTAGCTTGGACACATTGTTCTTTCCTTTAAAGTAAAAAATTAGATTGAGTTTTAACCAGGCAGAATTTTATTCTAGTGACAGGATTGACTTGCTAAGACATACAGGCTCATCAGAAGCCTCGCTGACTTTGCTCACATTCAATTTAAGGGACGCTCAACGGCAGTTGCAACGGCCAAACAGGCCCCTCTGTGGAGCCTCACGCTGTCTCGGATGCTGCTTCCTGATACACACTTCTGGGTGTGTAAAATTTTAAATCCTTTATAAACATCAATGATTGGCATAGTTGGTGTAACTATAGGTATCTAAAAAGCAGAAAATGCCTACGTAACAGCTGCCGATAGTTGGTTTCAGGAAACATGCAGTCACTTGTGGAGAGTCAGTCTCAGGGTATAAACGCTCCGGTAATATTACTTCCATACGGACCAACTTGAATCAGAGATGACAGGGAGGTAGAGAGAAAAGTGCTCCCTTCCAAGGAACTGAGCCATGCCATCAAGGGGAGGGAGATGCTCCCTGAGGAGTGCCTCAGCAGACTGCACAGCGACTGAGCACAGGTTGGAGAACCAGGGGACTTCAGCCATTTACCTTAGCAAGAACTAGAAATGAACAGTTTCAGTCATCTTTTGTCAGGTTTATTTTTAGTTTACTTTAGTCTAGGTTTATTTCAGGTTTAGTTGTTGAGGGCTCCGTTAATGGTAGCAAAAAGGGGAAAACAATTGGCAGTCTCTAGTTTACAAACAGGAGCCCTGGTAGTGCAGTGGTTAAGAGCTCAGTTCAAATCCACCAGCCGCTCCTTGGAAACACTATGGAGCAGTTCTACTCTATCTTACAGGGTTGTTGTGAGTCGGAACTGACTCGATGGCAATGGGTTTGGTTTTTTTGGTTAGTTTACAAACGGGAGCCCTGGTGATGCACTGGTTAAAGAGCACAGCTGCTAAGTGAAAGGTCAGTGGTTTGAACTCATCAGCTGTTCTACGACAGAAAGATGCAGCAGTCTGCTTCTGTAAAGGTTACAGCTTTGGAAACCCATGGGGCAGTTCTATTGTGTCCTATAGGGTCTCTATGAGTCGGAATCAACTTGATGGCAGTGGGTTTGGTTTTTTCAGGTTTAGTTTACAAATGCTGTACCAGTGGCGCAAATGGTAATGATTGCTAGTTAAAAGGTTGGAGGTTTGAACCCACCCAGAGACACCTGGGAAGACAGGCCTGGTGATCTGCTTGGCGGGGGGAGGGGGAAGCCTTGTAAACCTTACAGAATCAACTCAATGGCAACTAACAACAGTTTACAAACACCTGTTTTACCAGTAGGCAAGGAGGAAATGGGAATATCTTGAATTTCTTTGCTCTCTAAATGCCTGGGGCTAGATCTGGTTCATAAAATGTTCATGGTTTACTGAGAAATTCTTAAAGCCAAATTTTTTAGTCTTAGGTACTTGAACCTACAAACACTGCCTTTGACACCTTCCCACTCTTTTAGGGAACATGCAGGTTTGGAAGAACACGAGAATTAAGTAGAAATTGAAACAACTTAGAGGAATCAACCCTCAGGCAGTTTCCCAAGGCCTGCTGCCAGCTAGCCTACTAAAATGGCCACCAGTTACTACCCAGTAGGTAAAGAAATCTCCTCCCACATTTCCTGAATGTCCTCGCTTCGCTTTGTCAAACTACTCACCCATCTATGAATTAACAAACTTATTTCATTTAACTAGCATCTTTTTAAAATGTAAATATGTCTATTTACATTTATTCAAAAAATTTCAATCATATTGATGCTTTTCTCCTGACACAAAATAGCTAGGCAAAAGGAAAGACACTGGGTTTTATTTTGTTTTGACAGGACAGAGATTTTAATAATAATTTTGATAATAATAGTTAATTTCTGAACATGGACCACTTTCCAGGGCAGAACAGGCTTGGATGCTATGTGAGGACTGGGATAATTGGCAGGATTAAACTAGGAAGATGAGTCAAAGTCTCTAAAGTTCTTTTGTGATCTAAAATGTTTGTCATTCAATATAATCAGTGACTCTATGATCATACCCTAATGCAGAGTTTTTGTTTTGTAAGCAGAATCTTTTATGTAAAATAAAATAAAGAGGAACTGCTCTAGTTGTGTGTTTGTGTGTGAATTTTCTTTGAGCACATCTGTGTAAAGGAGAAAAAAGGGGGTAGTGAATCTTGGGCTTTTTCATGACTAGATAAAGATGGAATCCTTCTTATCTGTAGACTCTCTGTGGCTGTGGAGTTGATTCTGACTCATGGCAACCCCATGTGTGTCAGAGTTGAACTGTGCTCTATAGAATTATCAATGGCTGTTTTTTCGGAAGTAGATTGCCAGGCTTTTCTTCTGAGGCACCTCCAGGTGGACTCAAACCTCCAATCTTTCAGTTAGCTGCCAAGCATGTTAACTATTTTCACCATCCAGGGACTCCACTTGTACACAAAATAGCCTCCACCCAGACCAAAATATCTTATGCCAATTTCCCATATGAATGTTTCACCAGTAGAATTCGGTGTGATAAAATCGGCATCATGGTATAGCGGGAAAAAAGAGCACCTCATGACATTGTACTATTAGTCCATAACTTTCTGGTCATTTTTTTTTTTTTAATTGTAGTTTAAATGAAAGTTTACAATTCAAGTCAGTCTCTCATACAAAAATTTATACATACATTGTTATGTGACCCTAATTACTCTCCCTTATACTGTGACAACACTTCTCTTTTCCACCCCTGATTTCCTGTGTCCATTCAGCCAGCTCCTAACCCTCTCTGCTTTCTCATCTCACCTCTGAGTAGAAGCTGCCCATTTAGTCTCATGCATCTACTTGAGCTAAGAAGCACACTCTTCACGAGTATCATTTTATGTCCCACAGTCCAGTCCAATCTTCGTCTGAAGAGATGGCCTCAGGAATTGTTTTAGTTCTGGGTTGACAGAGAGTGCAGGGGCCATACTGGGGTTCCTCCAGTCTCAGTCAGACCATTAAGTCTGGTCTTTTTACTAGAATTTGAGTTCTGTATCCCCCTCTCCCCCACTCCATCAGGGACTCTCTGTTGTGTTCCCTGTCAGGACGGTCGTTGGTAGCTGGGCACCATCCAGTTCTTCTGGTCTCACGCTGATGAAATCTCTAGTCTATGTGACCATTTCTGTCTCTTGGGCTAATACTTTCCTCGTGTCTTTGGTGGTCTTCATTCTCCTTTACTGGAGGTGGTTGGGACCAATTGATGCATCTTAGATGGCTGCTTGCTAGCTTTTAAGACCCCAGATGCAACTCACCAAAGTAGGATGCAGAACATTTTCTTAATAAAGTTTGCTGTGCCAATTGACCTTGATGTCCCCTGAAACCATGGTCCCCAGATCCCCACCCCTGCTACTCTGTCCCTCAAAGTTTTTGATTGTATTCAGGAAACTTCTTAGCTTTAGTTTAGTCCTGTTGTGCTGACAGCCCCTGTAGTGTGTGCTGTCCTTCCCTTCACCTAAGATAATTCTTGTCTACTATCTAGTTAGTGAATAACCCTCACCCTCCCTGCCCACCCTCGTAACCATCAAAGAATGTTTTCTTCTGTGTTTAAACTTTTTCTTGAGTTCTTATAATAGTGGTCTTATACAGTATTTGTCCCCCTGTGATGGACTAAATTCACTCAGCATAATGCCCTCCAGATTCCTCCATGTTATGTTTCACGGCTTCATCGTTGTTCTTTATTGTTGTGTAGTATTCCATTGTATACCATAATTTGTTTATCAATTCATCCCATGATGGGCACCTAGGTTGTTTCCATCTTTTTGCTATCGTGACCAGTGCTGCAATGAACATGGGTGTGCATATATCTATTCGTGTGATGGCTCTTATTTCTCTAGGATGTATTTCAAGGAGCCGGATTGCTGGATTATATGGTACTTCTATTTCTAGTTTTTTAAGGAAGTGCCAAATTGATTTCCAAAGTGGTTGTACCATTTTACATTCCCACCAACAGTGTATAAGTGTCCCAGTCTCTCCACAACCTCTCCAGCATTTATTATTTTGTGTTTTTTGGATTAATGCTAGGCTTGTTGGGATGAGATGGCATCTCATTATAGTTTTGATTTGCTTTTCTCTAATGGCTAATGATCCTGAACATTCCTTCATGTGTGTGTTAGTTACCTGAATGTCTTCTTTGGTGAAGTGCCTGTTCATATCCTTTGCCCATTTTTTAATTGGGTTATTTGTCTTTTTGTTGTTGAGGTTATGCAGTATCTTGTAGATTATAGAGATTAGACGCTAATCAGATGTGTCATAGCCAAAATTTCTTTCTCAGTCTGTAGGTTGTCTTCTGACTCTTTGCTCAAGTCTTTTGATGAGCATAAGTGTTTGATTTTTAGGAGCTCCCAATTATCTAGTTTCTCTTCTGGTGTTTGTGCACTGTTACTTATGGTTCGTATTCTGTTTATGCCATGTATTAGGGCTGCTAGCATTGTCTCTATTTTTTCTTTCATGATCTTTATTGTTTTCTATTAGATATTTAGGTCTTTGATCCATTTTGAGTTAGTTTTTGTGCATGGTGTGAGGTATAGGTATTGTTTCATTTTTTTGCAGATGGATGTCCACTTATGCCAGCATCATTTGTTAAAGAGACAGTCTTTTCCCTAATTAATGGACTTTGGGCCTTTGTCAAATATCAGCTGCTCAAAGGTGGAGGAATTTATGTCTGGATTCTCAATTCTGTTCCATTGGTCTATGTACCTGTTGTTGTACCATTACCAGGCTCTTTTGACTACCATGGCAGTTTAATAGGTTCTAAACTCAGGTAGTCTGAGGCCTCCCACTTTGTTCTTATTCTTCAGGGCCTCCTCCCTTTCCATATGAAGTTGGTGATTTGTTTCTCCATCTCATTAAAAAATGCCCTTGGAATTTAGATCAGGATTGGATTGTATCTGTAGATCATTTTGGGCAGAATTGACATTTTCACAATGTTGAGTCTTCCTATCCATGAGCAAGGTATGTTTTTCCACTTATGCAGGTCTCTTTTGGTTTCTTGCAATAGTTGTCTTGTAGTTTTCATTGTATAGGTCTTTTACGTCACTGGTTAAATTTATTCCAAAGTATTTCATCTTCTTGGGGGCTATTGTAAATGGTATTGATTTGGTGATTTCCTCTTGGAAGTTCTCTTTGTTGGTGCAGAGGAATCCAACTGATTTTTGTATGTTTATCTTGTATCCTGATACTTTGCTGAAATCTTCTATTAGTTCCAGTGGTTCTCTTGTGGATTCTTTGGGGTTTTCTGTGTATAAGATCATATCATCTGCAAATAGAGATACTTCGACTTCTTCCCTACCAATTTGGTTGCCCTTTATTTCTTTTGTTAGCCTAATTGTTCTGGCTAGGACCTCCAGCACAGTGTTGAATAAGAGTGGTGATAAAGGGCATCCTTTTCTCATTCCCATTCTCAAGGGGAAGGCTTTCAAAGTCTCTCCATTTAGGATGATGTTGGCTGTTGGCTTTGTATAAATGCCCTTAAATTGTGCTGAGGAATTTCCCTTCTATTCCTATTTTGCTGAGAGTTTTTATCATGAATGGTGTTGGACTTTGTCAAATGCGTTTTCTGCATCAGTTGATAAGATCATGTGGTTCCTGTCTTTCGTTTTATTAATGTGATGGATTACATTGATAGTTTTTCTAATGTTGACCATCCCTGCATACCTGGTATAAATCCCACTTGATCATGGTGAATTATTTTTTTGATGTGTTGTTGGATTCTATTGGCTAGAATTTTGTTGAGGATTTTTGTGTCCATGTTCATGAGGGGTATTTGTTTGTAATTTTCTTTTTTTGTGCTGTCTTTACCTGGTTTTGGTATCAGGGTTACGCTGGCTTCATAGAATGAGTTTGGGAGTATTCCATCCTTTTCTATGCTCTGAAAGTTTGGTAGAATTCTCTAGTGAAAGTCCAGGCCAGGACTTTCTTTTGCTGGGAGTTTTTTAATTACCTTTTCAATCTCTTCTTTTTTTATACATTTATTTAGTTTTTCTACCTCTGTTTGTGTTAGTTTAGGTAGGTAGTGAGTTTCTAGAAATTTGTCCATTTCCTCTAGGTTTTCAAATTTGTTAGAGTACAATTTTTCATAGTATTCTGTTACGATTCTTTTAATTTCAGTTGGGTCTGCTGTGATATCACCCATCTCATTTCTTATATGGATTATTTGCTGCTTCTCCTGTTTTTCTTTTGTCATTTTGGCCAATGTTTTATCAATTTTGTTGATCTTTCCAAAGAACCAGCTTTTGGTCTTGTTAACTCTTTCAATTGTTTTTCTATTCTCTATTTCATTTAATTCTGCTCTAATTCTTATTATTTCCTTTCTTCTGACTCCTGAAGGCTTCTTTTGCTGCTCTCTTTCTACTTGTTCGAGTTGTAGGGTTAATGTTTTGATTTTGGCCCTTTCTTCTTTTTGGATGTGTGCATTTATAGCTATAAACTGACCTCTGAGCACTGCTTTTGCTGTGTCCCAAAGATTCTGGTAGGATGTGTTTTCATTCTCATTAGATTCTATGAATTTGTTTATTCCATCCTTAATTTCTTCTATAACTCAGTAGTTTTTGAGCAACATGTTGTTCAGTTCCCATGTGTTTGATTTTTTTTTCCCCTTGTGTTTTCTGTTATTGATTTCTACTTTTATGGCTTTATGGTCAGAAAAGAAGCTTTGTAATATTTAGATGCTTTGGATTTTGTTAAGGCTTACTTTATGGCCTAATATCTGATAAAATCTGGAAAATGTTCCATGTGTGCTGGAAAAGAAAGTATACTTGGCTGCTGTTGGGTGGAGTGTTTGGTATATGTGCATGAGACAAGTTGGGTGATTGTAGCATTTAGATCTTCTGTGTCTTTGTTGAGCTTCTTTTTGGATGTTCTCTCTTTCACCAAAAGTTGTGTGTTGAAGTCTCTTACTACTATTTTAGAGCTGTCTGTCTCTCTTCAATGCTGTTAGAGTTTTTTTATGTATTTTGGAGCCCTGTCATTGAGTGCATAAATATTTATTATAGTTATGTCCTCCTGGTGTATTAACCATTTAATCATTATATAGTGTCCTTCCTTCTCCTTTGTGGTGGATTTTACTTTAAAGTCTATTTTGTCAGAGATTAATATTGCCACTCCTGCTCTGTTCTGAGTGTTGTTTGCTTGACATATTTTTTTCCATCCTTTGAGTTTTAGTTTGTTTGTGTCTTTAAGTCTAAGGTGTGTCTCTTGTAGGCAGCATATAGATGGATCATGTTTTCTTATTCAATCTGCCACTCTCTGTATCTTTATTGGTACATTTAGTCCATTTACATTCAGCATAATTATTGATAGGTGTGAGTTCAGTGCTGTCATTTTGATGTCTTTTTTGTGTGTGTTGTTCACAGTTTCTTTGTTCCGCTTAATCTTCTGTGCTGAGTTATTTTTATTTATGTATTATCTTTTCATCTTTTTCATTGTTGTTGATTTTATATTTGCTGAGTCTTTATATTTTTCTTGTTTTTTACTTTGACGTGTAGGAGTGTTAGTTTCCTTTGTGGTTACCTTAATATTTACCCCTATTTTTCTAAGTTTAAACCAGTCTTTTATTTCTTTATATTGCCTTGACTTCATTTCCATATGAAAAATCTATGAGTACATTTTTTAGTCCCTCTTTTTTGTTTGAATGTTGTCATCTTTTACATATTGACATCTCTGCTTCCCTATTTTCAGTGTTTTAGCTTTGATTCATTTTCGTGACTTCCCTATCTGGATTGATATCTGGATGCTCTGTCCTGTGTTCTAGTCTTGGGTTGTTATCTGATGTTATTGATTTTCTTACCGGAGGACTCCCTTTAGTATTTCTTGTAATTTTGGTTTGTTTTTTGCAAATTACCTAAATTTCTGTTTAACTGGAAATGCCCTAATTTCACCATCATATTTGAGAGACAGTTTTGCTGGATATATAATTCTTGGCTGGCAATTTTTTTTCTTCAAGTGTTTATATATGTCATCCCATCACCCTCTTGCCTGCATGGTTTCTGCTTAGTCTGAGCTTATTCTTATTGACTCTCCTTTGTAGATGACTTTTCATTTATCCCTAGCCACTCTTAAAATCCTCTCTTTATCTTTGGTTTTTGTAAGTTTGATTATATGTCTTATTGACTTTCTTTTTTATCTACCTTGCGTGGGGTTCGATGAGCATCTTGAATAGATATCTTCTCATCTTTCACGATATCAAGGAAGTTTTCTGCCAATAAATCTCAATAATTCTCTCTGTATTTTCTGTTATCCTGCCCTGTTCTGGTACTCCAATCACTCGTAGGTTATTCCTCTTGATAGAATCCCACATAATTCTTAGGGTTTCTTCATTTTTTAAAATCCTTTTCCTCAAATAATTTGGTGTCAAGTGCTTTATCTTCAGTCTCATTAATTCTGACTTTCATTGCCTTAATTCTGCCCCTATGACTTTCTATTGAGTTGTCTAATTCTGAAATTTTATTGTTAATCTTCTGGATTTCTCAGTGCTGTCTCTCCATGGATTCTTGCAGTCTGTTAAATTTGTCTTTATGTCCTTCTCTAATCTTTTTAAGTTCCCCTATTGCGTGTCCTGCATTTTGCCTAATTTTCTTCCTGATTTCTTTAAGAGTTCTGTATGTTAATCTTTTGTATTCTGCCTCTGGTAATTCCAGGAAATTTTCTTCCTCTGGAAAATTTCTAGATTCTTTATTTTGGGTGTTCGTTTAAGCCATCATGGTCTGCCTTTTTATGTGATTTCATATTGACTGTTGTCTCTGAGCCATCAATAAGTTATTATTTTTATTTATTTTATGTTTGCTTACTGTGTCCTAGCTTCTTCTTTTGATATGCCCAAATAGGCTGGTGGTGTGAGCTAGCTGGATCACTGGTGCCCCTGAAGTTCCAATGTCCTGCCACCAGGCAGCCAGACCTGCCACTGAGTTTGTGAGCCAGGAGTCCACCCTCTCCTCCTGTATGGATTCAGCTCAGGTGTCCAAGTGGTCAGCCACCAAGTGTGTGGTGCAGGCTCTCACCTACAGTCCTAGACAGACATGGGTAATTGGTGTAGGCACAGGCATCCAGCTGCATCAGGGGGACACACGGCTCCTGAGCAAGGCAGGGAGCTGACGGCTGCCCCCGAGTGTCCAGGAAGAAAGCGTGTCCCTGTTCCCTACAATGCATAGGTAGGTGAGTTTTGTAGCTGGACTATGAGCACCCAATGGTATTGGCTGTAAGGACTGGGGGCACCTCTTTTTCTTAGGTTCCTATCGCAGGTGGCTAGGTGGTGTGGGTGAAGCCACCACACCTCAGGCCCCTGATATGGGTAGGTGAAGACTCTGCTTAATAGGCAGAGCAGTGTGAAATGTCCACAAACCTGCCACTTCACAGCTGAAACAGTTGATGTTAGACTTCAGGTATATACCCCATTGTACTGTGGTAATGAGGGCATACACTGTTAAAATGGAGTCTCACAAGTCGATGCAGGGGAAAGGCACTCAAATTCCGTGGATCCCTTATGCCTGTGCCTAGGCAAAGGAGCTGTGACTACCTGAGTTCCTGGCTTAGGGGAGCTGGAAGATTATTTTTTCCCCATTTGTTAATTTGTTCTGTCTCCAAGGCTGGGAGAATGGCTCAACAGCATGATGGGTCCTACTTCTGGCCCAGGGGACTTGGCAATTGCTGAAGCCATCCTGAACCCAGTGCAGAGCATGGAGCAGGGAGGTAAATGGGAGAGAGGTTTTTCCCTAAGAGGGTTGTTTTCGATCTGTGTCATAGGCCAGATGCACATACTTATCTTTCACCAGTTGAGGGCTGCTTCACTGGTTCTGGATGGCCAAGTAGACTGTGTGCCATTGGGTCTCTTCTGATGTGGAAAATGCCTCCCTATTGCTGCTGCTTGCCTGCCTCACCGCTCACCCCTGAGCTGATCCGACCTGAAGTGCACCGGCTCCCCCCAGGTCAGGTCTGACAACTCCTTGCTGCTTCTGAACCGTCTCTCCCTCCCCCAGCCACTCAGTCAGATTCCTCAACTTTGCCTTTGATGTTCCAGGCTCCTAGATTGTCATATATAATCAATTCACTTGTTTTTTTGGGTCCTTGCTGTAAGAGGGACCACCAGAAGCGTCTGACTACTCCGCCATCTTGGCCCCGCCTCCTTTGGTCACTTTCAATTAAAAAAGTCAATCCCACTTTAAAATTTAACTTGATTTAAATCTCATCTTCTCTGCTCCCCAAAGTTTTCTTGAACAGCTTGGAGTGGAGGGATACCTTCTCTAAGCACCTTCTGGAAAGCCTAGAACCTCAATCGTGTTGGGGGAAGGGAACAGAAATAGGGAAAAATACAAGTTTCCCTCCACTTAACTGGCCACTGTTAAATTCTTTACAAACATCAATGATTGGCATAGTGGGTTTAATCATAGGTATCTAAAAAGCAGAAAATGCCTAAGTAACAGTAGTCCTCTGATGGTTTATGTTGATTCTTCAGCTAACTCTAGTGGCCACTGGTGGCCTTCTGAGAAGTAGACATCTAAGTGCTGGTTTTCCCAAGGGCACATATGCGGGTTCTTCTGAGAGCCCTACTCTCCTGGTCTTTGAAGAGAGAACTCCAGCTTGAACTCTTCCAGTCACTGCTGTTCTTGGTCTCCAACATACTCCCAATGACACTTTTGGATTCCTTCTTCAGTGTACATAACCCATGGAAATTCATATACTTGCTGTGTCAAATGGTGGAAGGCAGAGAGTCAAGAAACCCCCTCTAGCCCACTGTCTATCTCTCAGGTAGAAGAACAACTTAGCTGCCTAGGCAGATGACCAACTATAAATAGAATGCCAGTCTCTCCTTTTTATGGGCACCCTAATCTCTATGAAACCCTGGTGGCATAGTGGTTAAGAGCTAAAGCTGCTAACCAAAAGGTTGGCAGTTCAAATCCACCAGGCATTCCTTAGAAACCATATAGGGCAGTTGTACTCTGTCCCATAGGGTCGCTATGAGTCGAAATAGACTCAACAGCAACGGGTTTGGTTTTTTTGGTTTTAATCTCTGTGAATTATTCTATTGGAGAATCCCTTGGAACCTTCCCATCACTTGGCTTTGGAATTCGGTGAGGATCCACTATGCTCCCCTCAAGAATATTTCAGGACTCCTTGACTCTCTTCCTTCCCTTTTTCCAGTCTTATGCTTATTTGGACTTGGGTGGGGATGAGAGGGGGAATATTATGATAGGGTCAATTCTGCTTTAGATGACTGGGGTAAGCGCATGCGTTTCAGAGTAGAACTGTGCTCCATAGGGTTTTCAACGGCTGTGATCTTTCAGAAGTAGATTGCCAGGTCCTTCTTCTGAGGTGTTTCTGGGTGGATTTGAACCACCAGCTTTTCAGTTAGTACACAAGTGCTTAGCCATTTGCTCCACCCAGGAACTCCTAGATATTATACTAAATATAAATAAATTAGATATTAGATAAGAACTAAGCTGTTGAAATGAGGATATTGTGGATGGTAGAGGAGGGAGGGTAGATGCTCCATGAACCTTGGACTCACCCTCCTCGAGTATAGGAATGCCACAGAAAGAATGAAAGAGGACGCACGAGGGTCATCAAACCCCAAGTGCAAAGACAAAGGAGAGGGATGGGACAGGGAAGAATATACTCAACAAATCATCGGGCAGACAATTATTTGTCCAGAAGTGGGCATATAACCAAGAAGCAGCCAATTCATTACCTGGCAAGTGATTGATGAGTTGGCTGAACATGCAAAGTTCTGTCTTAAAAGGAAATTTAAAGGATAAAATATGAAGAAGAGAGTGAAAAATTTGGTACTAGAAGAAAGTCAAGACACATAGGAAAACCAAGTGAATATATGAGCACTGTTAATATCCAGACAGTCTTGGTGCTAAAATGGGAAACTGCTTCACTTACTCACTAGAGCTGTCTTGGCTCTTGAATGATCTCCCAGAACTCCCATGAAATTTCCAGTTCCCTTATATTGTGTGTTTTCTTGCAATAAAGCCTCATGACTTTAGGTAATTTGAGTCAGTGTCTGTTCCTTGCAATTACAGAGCCTAACAAAAAAGTAAGGCCAATAACACAGTAATGTTAGTCACCCTGGTGAGTTCTAATGGAAGAAGAAAAAGAACCAAAAGAGTTGTTCTCTGTGCTCACGTTCATCTCAGTGGTGCTAAAATCCCTGTGCTTTGTTACCATATGGAGATCAAGGCTATTTCCAAAATCCTTCTATTTTTTTGTTCATATATGCTATCAGTGGCTTGGGATGCAAAAATCATCTCAATATGATTTGCAGATGTCTCTACTTACATGCTAAAATAATCTATTCACCTTCCCTGGGGATAAAATGATTGTTTCAAAATTTGTTTTAATTTTTAACCTTAGTGCATTTAGACATATCACTTATGTTTCTCCCCAACACCCACTTTACACCTGAAAGAGTGGGAAACTGTCAAAAGCCTATGCCTATAACCCAACTATTCTATTTATATTAGCTACTCAAGACAAACACTTCTGTGTTTGCATAGAAATGTATAAAAATATATTGTTATAACAATAAAAGCTGGAAAACTACCTAAATGCCCACTGTCAAGAGAATGGATGAACTATGTGTAAGAAAATACTACACAGGAGTTAAAATGATAAATTAGGTCTACATTTGTCAACATGGAGGAATCTTGACAAAAAAGCAAGTTTCAGAAGCGTATGTACAGTATACCATTCATTTGAAATTCAAAATGTGAAAAACACTACATACTATTTAAGAACATATATACAACTACATGTCACGTGTGTAGTTGTTATCGTTGTGCCTTCTAGTCGATTCTGATTCATGGCGACCCTATGTATGTAGAACTGCTCCATAGGGTTTTCAATGCTGTGACTTTTCTGAAATAGCTCACCAGGCCTATCTTCTGAGGTGCCTCTGAATGGGTTTGAATCGACAACTTTTCTCCTAGTACTCAAGTGCTTAACTGTTTGTTCCACCCAGGGATTCCTGTGCGTGTAGTAATAGTATAAAGATCTATATGGAAATGAAAAACAAATTCAATATAGTGGTTATCTGAGGAAAAAGGAGAGGAAAATAGGATCAGGGAAGGCCACAGAGGGGTCTTCAACTATATCTGTAATGTTTATTTCTTTAAAAAATCTGAAGCAAATATGGCAAAATATTAAGATTTGACAAAGTTGGTTGTGATTATATTATTCTCTATGCTTTATGCTTAACATATTTTGTTCTTTAAAAAAATGGAAACGGAAAAAAAAAAAATCAAGCTTATGGTTAGTGTACAGATTTTATGTTCAAATACACTACTCCATGCCAGCACTTGCAAGCCAGAGGGTGAAAATCACTTGTCATGCACAATCTCTATGTAAGAATACTGCAATGTTACAGAATCATTTCTGACTCTGTTAGACTCCTAATGTAGGTCAAGGAATGAAGATAGGAATAGAAATAGTGCAGCATCAATCTAGCTGCAATAACCCTAATTTAATAGAAGTGCATTTCAACTGAAATAACATATTATGTAGAGCAGCACTTCCCAAACTTTATTCTACGGAACCCTAATGTCCCTTAAAGAGGTTCACAGCTGTTCCAGGGAGAAAAGGGACCCTGGCAGAGAAAAAACTCTGGAAAAGACTATATATTATACTCACGTTTGGAGATTCATGATGGATGTTAGCATATTAAAGGCTCTGAGAAGTCCTGTAGTAAAGAAGTCTTAACCAATATTCCCTTAGTTTACTTGACCAGGAAATAACACTGTCCACAGAACACCTATTAATATCTTAAAAGACACTATTTGGGAATAGTCTTCTGAAGGATGCTGTCATGGATTGAATTGTGCCCCTACTCTACCCCAAATATCTGTCAACTTGGCTAGGCCATGATTCCCAGTATTGTGTGATTGCCTACTATTTTGTCATCTGATGTGATTTTCCTGTGTTGTAAATACTGCCTCTATGATGTTAATGAGGCAGGATTAGAGACAGTTATGTTAATGGGGTGGGACTTAATCTCAAGATTAGGTTGTGTCTTAAGTCAATCTCTTTTGCGATATAAAAGAGAAAAGCAAGCAGAGACTGGGGGACCTCATACCACCAAGAAATAAGAGCCAGGAGAATAGTGTCTCCTTTGAACCCAGGGTTCCTGCACTGAGAAGCTCCTTGACGGGGGAAGATTGATGACAAGGACCTTCCCCCAGAGCTGAGAGAGAAAGCCTTCCCCTAGAGCTGGCACCCTGAATTCAGACTTCTAGCCTCCTAGACTGTGAAAGAATAAATTTCTCTTTGTTAAAGCCATCCAATTGTAGTACTGCTGTTACAGCAGCACTAGATAACTAAGACAGATACTATTTGGGAAATGCAAAGTTTTTTTTTTAACCTTCAGCAACATGCCCTCCCCTCACCCCCCCAATTTGAACTTTTGGATTCATCAGGGTGTTCTTCCAAAAAATTAAATTAAAACTCTTAGCGAATTCCCAAATGTACTTAGCAGTACTAAATTCTAGTTTCTGGACCTACTTCTGCCTGGGGGAGGAACAAAGTTCAATGTGTTTGAGACTACAGCCCCACAACTTTCCAGGAACTTCAAATAAATTATTCAGAATCTCAGGGGACTGGCAAACAAGAGAGATAAAAGACTCACTTTGGGAGTGTGGGAAAGCGGAGGGTGAAAGCAGAGGCAAAGACTGAAGGTCAGGAGTTCCAGAGGAGACTATTTTCACAGGTTTTAGGTGTAGGAGCTGGGGAAGTTAGGACAAGCACTGGTAAGAAAGGGGCAATTAACCACACATACAACGAGAGCTAATTGATCCTTAAACAGGTCCTCTCCACTTAGCTCTTATAAAAGCAGTTACATGCACCTTAGCCAATCATCCTGCTACACTGTTGGGTATTTACTACAGAGAGCGCCTACTAAGGATAACAGTGTTTTCATTTGCCTCCTGCCTTTCAACGGCATGTGGTGTTAGGAAATAGCACATTCATTATGAATTTAAGAACTGGTCCAAAGAATTATGTATTTGAGAAATTATCTAAGGAACCAAGTAGGCTAAACGTAAATGATACATCATTTGTTTTTTATGCCTTACTCCTTTTCCAAAAAAAAAAGTCAAAAGGAATGCCATTTGAATGTTTTATGTGTGATGAAAAGCAATTTTGTGTATTGGTACACAAATGAGTTGTAACTTTGCCCTTAAAAAAATCTACAGTGTAGAGGAAGGCCTACATGAAGTTTCCTGTCATGACTTGACTTAGGCCTGGCCTGTTTGGTGGTACTCCATAAACCAATTGCCCTGAATAGAACACTGTCAGAAGACAATAAAATGGGCAAAATTTACTATCACCTGTATCCAGACACAGACACACACAGAGGTGCATTGTTAACTAAGGCACAAACCAAAATACACCAGCAGCCTGCTCAAACAGCCCCCTGGGAAATACCGTTCGGTGATGTGAAGCTTTTTTTTTTTTTTTTCCTTTTAGCACTGAGAAGGATGTGAAGCTTTTTTTTTCTTCTTCTTTTTAGCATTGAGAAGGAAAACAACACATGCAGGAAACCATAAAACCCTTCAAGTTAACTGTAGCCAACGGTCAATCTCATTAGGATATAATGAGTAGGTTTTAGCCCTCTCTATAGAGGCTGAAAGGAGCCCTGGTGGCGCAGTGCTTGAAGCGCTAGGCTGCTAACCGAAAGGTCTGCGGTTCTAATCCACCAGCTGCTCCATGGGAGGAAGATGTGGCAGTCTGCGTCCTTCCAGATTTACAGCCTTGGAAACCCTACACGGTAGTTCCACTCTGTCCTATAGGGTCGCTAGGAGTTGGGATCAACTCAACGGCAGTGGGTTTGGTTTGTATAGAGGCTGAGAATTCTCCTCTGAATAATTTCCAATTTTCTCACTTGCTGGAATCTGCCTGTTCAACAACAAAGCTGAAGTTCCACTCACTGTATCATTTCTATTCTCCTCCTCTCCAGTTATTTCTTCAAAAACTCAGTCTCTGTGAACGTTCTATATCTTAGCACACATTTGTTGAGCTGGAATACATATATATATATAAAATCCAACTAATCACTTATACTTACTCTTTCAACTAGGGTGGTAGGAGGGAGTTCTTGGAAAAATGAATAGGAAGTCCCAGGGTTGATTGCAAATCCTCACTTATTGGTGTAAGGCCTTGGGTAAGTCTGTTTCTCTATCACTGAAACGGAGATGACATCTTATTTAGGGAAATCAGAACTAGGTTCTCAACAGAGAGGGTTCCAGTGCCTCTTCTCTCACTTCTGACCTCAGAACAGTCACAGAACCACTCTCAACTCAATTTCTCCATGTAAAAAAAAAATCAGGTCGTGTAATAATCCCTTGGAGGCCCTGGGTGGTACAAACAGTAGCATTAACATTAACCAAAACGTTAGAGGTTTGAGGCCATCCAGAAGTGCCTCAGGAAGGCCTGGTGATCTACTTCTGAAAAATCAGCCACTGAAAACCTTACGGAGCACAGTTCTACTCACATGGGGGTGCCATGCATTAGGGTCAATTTGAGGGCAATTGCCTTTTAATAATCCCTTGCTTGCATATTTATTGTGAGAATATGTTAAAATACTATAGTATAGTGATTCTCAAATTTCAATGAGCATTGGAAATACATGGGGTACCACCACAAGTCTGAGGGTGGCCTAAGTCTATAGTCTGTAACCTGAACAAGAATCTCTGAGTAATTCTGACACTGGAGGTCCATGTACACTGATTGAAGGGGTTTATTTTTAGGAACTTGGTGCCTTCTGTGCTGCTGGCTGGACAATGAATAAGGAAGACCAAAGAATTGATGCCTTTGAATTGTGTTGGTGAAGAATACTGAATATGCCATGTACTGCCAGGTGAACGAACAAATCTGTCTTGGAAGAAGTACAGCCAGAATGCTCCTCAGAAGCGAGGATGGCAAGATTTTGTCTCACATACTTTGGACATGTTATCAGGTGGCAGAAGGACATCATGCTTGGTAAAGTCAGTGAAAAAGAGGAAGACCGTCAACGAGATGGATTGACACAGTGGCTGCCAACAATGGGCTCAAGCACAACGATTGTTAACGATGGCGCAGGACGGGCAGTGTTTCATTCTGTTGTACATAGGGTCACTACTGAGTAGGAACCGACTTGAAGGCACGTAACAACATGCTGCTGGCACTGTTCTAGGCTTGTACATGTATTACCTTTTTTGTTTATTATTAAGTGGAAGTTTACATTTCAAGTTAGTCTCTTATACAAAAATTTATGCATGCATTGTTATGTGACTCTAATTACTCTTCCTATACTGTGACAGCACACTCCTCCTTTCCACCCAATTCCCCATGTCCATTCAACCAGCTCCTGACCCTCTCTGCCTTCTCATCTCACCTCTGGACAGAAACTGCCATTTAGTTTCACGTATCTACTTGAGCTAAGAAGCACACTCCTCAAGAGTATCATTTTATGTCCCACAGTCCAGTCCAGTCCAATCTTTGTCTGAAGAGTTGGCCTCAGAAATTGTTTTAGTTCTGGGCTGATAGAGAATCCAGGGGCCATGCTTTCTGGGGTACCTCCAGTCTCAGTCAGACCATTAAGTCTGGTCTTCTTACTAGAATTTGAGTTCTGCACCCCACCTTTCTCCTGCTCCATCAGGGACTCTCTGTTGGTCAGGACGGCCATTGGTGGTAGCTGGGCACCATCTAGTTCTTCTGGTCTCAGGCTGATGTGAAGTCTCTGGTTCATGTGGCCCTTTCTGTCTCTTGGACTAATACTTTCTTTGTGTCTTTGATGTTCTTCGTTCTCCTTTACTCCAGGTGGTTGAGACCAATTGACACATCTTAGATGGCCGCTTGCAAGCTTTTAAGACCCCAGACACAACTCACCAAAGTAGGATGCAGAACATTTTCTTAATAAATTTTGTTATGCCAATTGACCTAGATGTCCCCTGAAAGCATGGTCCCCAGGTCCCCACCCCCGCTACTCTGTCCCTTGAAGTGTCTGATTATATTCAGGAAACTTCTCAGCTTTGGGTTAGTCCAGTTGTGCTAACTTCGCCTGTAGTGTGTGCTGTCCTTCCCTTAAGATAATTCTTGTCTACTATCTAGTTAGTGAATAACCCTCACCCTCCCTCCCCACCCTGGTAACTATTAAAGAATGTTTTCTTCTGTGGCATTACCTTTTTATTAACAATCCATGAGGTAAGGAACTAGCACTTAATGAGTCCACTCAGCAGGCCAGGCATTACGGCAAGTATTCTGCATCTCCTATTTCACTCAGTTTTCACAATAGCCGTATATACGTTAGAGAACATTCTTTCAACAGTTTAGAATACCGAAGCTCAAAGAGGCTAAGAAATGTGATCAAGGTCCTTCAGCTAGTCTCAGAGCCAGCATTCTAACCCAAGTTTTCCCTAAATCCAGGGATCCTACTTGCCACTGCTGCCATAGTACAGGCTGTAGAATATGCATATGCATTTTAGAAGCTCCTAAGGCCCCACTAAACAATGTAAAGTCAACAAATAGGAATTAAACATTTGTTATGTGCAATGAACCAAGGAAGGCAAATTTGGGGATACAAAAAGTACTTAAAGCCTAGTTCCTGTCCGGTAATAATTCCAGTCTAACTGGAGAGGAGTTTCGGAGAACTGAAAAAGTGGGGCCTTGAATGCCAGCATGTGAATTTTTCACTTTTTCCTGCGCAAAGCGACATCATGGTAGATTTTTAGCAGAATCTGAAGCACCATGCAGATGCTGGAGATTTTTTTTTTCTTCTCGCTGTCTCTATCTTCCAAACGATAGCCAGAATGAAAATCTCAATACGTATACAGAGAAAATTTTCCTGGATGACCCAGAGGGGTGGAGTGCTGGATCAGAGAGTTGTTTTATAAATCTCAAAGGGGGGTGGGGAGGAGGCTAAATAAATAAAACCTACCAGAAAAAAATGAAGCATACCAACCTTCCACCTGAGAAACCCAAATGGATAAGATGAATTTGTATTCTCAGCAGAATTGTTAGTTTTTTGGACACAGGGCTCTTCCCAAATACTTCTTGGAACTCCTAAATTATGTTTTTAAGATTAAACATTCTGACCCATAGCATTCCCTATACCATGTCTTCTAATTCATATGTAGCCCTATAAACATAAGAAATACTTAGCAAACGTTAACGTCCACTTCTCAATCCTTTGCTTTCTTGCTTCTTTCAGAATCCCTTAGTGCCCCCAGCACCCCAGAGAGCAAATCCAGGAAGTTCGTTCAGGTACTCAGCCCACCATATCAGCTTTCATGCTCTTTATTTTTTTCTTGGCACTTAAACAGATTTAACCAGGAACTAATAAAACTTGCTTAAGTATTTACTAATTCACATTTCTGATGAAGCACAGGGCCAGGAACAGTACCAAAAGTCACGCTAAACTGGTTTCTCACGTTTATTATGTGCCTTGCACTATCTAGCACAGTACTCCTTATGAAGGAAAACAGATTCAGAGGAAAGAAAGGGCACAAAAATGTTTCTTACGTTTACTCCATCCACCTGCTAGAAAGGACACAAACATTTAAGCTTTCATTTTTAAAGCAATGTTATCAAAATTCTTAAAATATTTAAAGTAGCTGACCTTACACGGGAAGTCAAGGTAAAATACACATAGTTCTAGCAGAAGAATCCTACAAAATAAAAATATACTTAAAAAGATATGTACCACCAAAAAACAATATGCATCATATAAGCTTTATATCAAGGTTGTGGTATTTCGGATGTTAAAAAAATTAATAATGTATTATCATCACTACAATGAAAATTAAATTTAAGTACTTTACGGAGATGATCTTCTTTTTGCAAAGGTCTTTTAAAAAAAGAGACTTAAGACCTCATGTTGTTTTAAAGTCTAGAATACAAATGCAATTTTAACTAAATGTATTAGCATAACGCATGAAAGACAAATTTGGAAACTAGCAGCTGTAATGATTTTTAACAGATGAAATTATATTGAAACACAACAATTACTCTGGGGCGGGGAGATTTTGTTGTTCATTGAACAAAAACTGCTTGAACTATAGGCTCCAAAAATCTCTCCTTTCAGCTGTACATTCCAGGATGTAGGATACTCCCTTACCTACAAGCCATCTGCTGATTAAGGGATTATTTCCAAATACTTCTCTTTATTAACCCCTCCTGTCCAGTGCTGAAAAACTAGAAGACATATAAAATATACATTTTTAATTAACAGACATTTGGAAATGAAGATGGGTTTTGTTAGTTAAAGGCAATTGCTAATCCTCAAAATAAACAGGCAACACTTCTATTTAGCAAGTTGCATGTTTCCAAATACCAATGGGCCTTAGGAAATCCAAGGTATGTTTTCCCTTTGCATACAGATTTCAATACTACTACTGTGCCAGACGCTTAAAAGAAGTGTAAAAATCTCTCTGGTAGCAGAAGTGTTCTCCACAGAGACAGGAAGTTGCCTCTGGGCCCTAAAGGAGTCAATTTCTCCACGTTATCCCCTATTGTTTCATTTCTCTTACATGAATACCCATGTTGGGCTTGGCACAAAATGAAGATTTTAGCACCGTATTAGCTTTTGGCTTTTGGGGGAAAAATTGTACAACATTTACATTTCATAATTGGTAAAAGCTAAAATATGACAATTTAACAGATTTATCTGTAATCTGTGGGAAATATTTCTAGCCATTGCTAGATGGTAACAGAAAGGAGAAAGCAGCTTTAGGAGCATAAAGTTAAAGATCAGTTTTTATCTGTGAAGAATTCTCCTTGTTTGACTTCTCTCATTTTTAAAATTTCAAGACAAAGGGCATTTATTTAAATGTGATAAATGCAGAAAATTCCTAGAAAGCACGTAGAGTTGACACGTGTTCAGCTGACGCCATCATTTCAGGGTCAGGGCCTGCCAAATCTGGCCAAGAGGAACTTAGTATTCCTCAAGAAGATGGCATTTAACGGGCTCCTCTCTGAGAACTTATCTGCTGTTTCAAAGCTAACGCAGATGGGGTAGTCTTTATACTGTAGAGCCCTCCCAGTCTTAGGCATTGGGCATAATGATGACAAAAGTCAAGATTTAGGGTTCAGTTCCAGCTGATTTTATTTCCTTCTCAAAAAAAGTTATTTACAGAAGGTATATATCAACAATCTGACAGGCAGTGAACTTGACATGATTAGCTGGCATGATTTTTTTCTTTTTTTTCCCCCAAACATTGTTTTTTGTGGCCTTAAATTTTAAGACAAATATTCTACACAGCATATTGCACAGGATGGATGGCAAAAAAAAGTTTAAAAACAAAAACCCTTAACGGAACTGCCTTAAAAAGGCAGACGTCCTAGTGCCTGTCATATTAAACATACATACACACAATCTTTTTGCTTATTATAATACAGACTTAAATGTACAAAGATGTTTTCCACTTTTTTCAATCTTTAAACACAACAGCTATAAACCTGAACACATATGCTATCATCATGCCATTAAGACTAAAACAATTATACTTAGCGACAAGTAGAAAGGATTAAATAGTCAAATACAAGAATGAAAAACGCAGTACATAGTGTCGCAAACTCAAATCGGCATTTAGATAGATCCAGTGGTTTAAACGGCACATTTTTGCTTATAAAAAAAAGTGCAAAAAAGATGTGGTTTACAAATTAAAGCTACAGGATCCCTTTCTGCTGTTTAAATGCACCAGTTATAAAGCCTCTGGACACAACAGTATTTCGTTTAAAAATGTATTTTTCTCGAAAGCATACAGTGTTTGGCTAATTCTCCCGTTTTTACAAAACATGAGTTGAAGGGTGGACACTGGTGGCAGATTAAGGGATACTGTCACTTTAAGAAGCCTGCAGATTGAAGTGTAAACATGGAGAAATTAGGGGCTGATTTTTAAACTGAGATATTAACCAGCCGCCCTATTATAAAATCAGGAAATCCAAACAGCGATTTACACCGATTAACACCCCCTTTATATATTTTTTACAAAAATACACTGAGAAAATAATCAAACGTTTTCATCTCTCTTGTCTTTTTTTTTGTTTTTTAAAAGTGTCAAAAGTCTACATTTAAATATAAAAAATTAAAAGTTAAAACTCTAGCCCTTCAGTGAAGGAGACATAAAATGGTGTGGTAACAACAACTACCAAAAAAAAGAAACAAAGAAAAAACAAGGTAGAAAGACATAAAGGAATAACAAAAAAGTAAAAAAGTAAAAAAAAAAAAAAAAAAAAAGGAATAGAAAGGAAAAAAGTGACAAAATAATAATAATAAAAAATGTTTGGCCAGTATAAATATGTCCACATATAAAATGGCATCTGATTACATTTACAAGGAAAAAAAAAAAACGAGGATGGAGCATCGGTGAAGGAAAAAAACACGTCTTCTCATTTACACCTATAAGGAATAAACACATACATACTGAGAAAAAATTTGGTCCTGAATTGTGTCTTTTTAAAGTCCAGCACAGATTTGAGTTGCGTTTGAATCCTTTCAAGAGTTAAGAATGAAAAAAAGCTGGTGATAATTCTGTTGTAGGAATCAAACATAGCGCCATCTATCTGCTTTTTATATTATCCTACACTATTTTAAAAACTGCTCAACAGTCTTATACAGAACTCTTTAAAAGATAGACAGGATAACATGCTATATTAACCCCACCAGTGAAATAATCCAACACCATCACGATTCCAATTAAGAGAAAAAAAAAAAGCTTTTTTTTCCTTCCCCCTCCCCCCCCCCCGAAACCACTCGCCCTCCGGTGCACCACCACATCAGTCTCCTCTCCTACACGCCTCCAGGTCTGTGAAGTCTCACCTCACTGATTTCATGTATCTATCAGGCCGAGAAAACGCCGCCACCTTTTCCTGAACGTGCAGATAAATCCATTTCAGTTTCGCTTTTCTCCCCCTTCCAGCTCCTGTCCTTCTCTCCCCCCGCCCTTGCTGGTGTGGCTTCCAACGAGGCGCTCAGTTCATTTCCTCGCGCGGGTCACTCCTGCCTCCTCTTCCCAACATCTCCTCCTCCGTCTGCAGAGGCAAGAGAAAAAAAAAGGGGGGGGGGGAGAAAAAATGTAGGGGGGGGGAAAAAAACCCGGGGAATTCGCCAGCGTGGAGTCCCTCAGTCCCAGCGTTCGAGCCTGTGCGACCCCAAAACATCTGCCGTCGGCCAAAGAATTCATTGCCCCAGAACCTTCTCTCTTCTTCTGGGGGAGAAAAAACGGACTAAGAACAAAACCCACAGACGCCGGATGTTTTCTCTGTTAACCAAGAAAAACAAAAACAAAAAAACCAGAAAAACAAAAACACCTAGGTGGCGAAGCGAGAGGAGCAAGATTCCTTTAGTTCTCTAGAAAACTAACAAGTCGGCTTCTCGCTGGGGGTGCAGACAAGTCCGGAAGCTTGCTGGAGGGGGGTGGTCTCTTCACGCAAAGGAGAAGAAACTCGAAGTCGCTTTTTTTGCCATCAACAACAACATCAATAACAACAATAAAAGGTCGTCCCTGTCTACCTTCCGCCGCCTCCAGCACGGCCGAGGCGTCCCGGCCCGGTGAGGTGGGGGATGGGAGCACGAGTCCAAAAACGCCGCCGCGCTCCCCGCCGAAGTTAGCCCTCGCTCACTTTTTTAAAAAATTTTCTTTTGCTTTTTTCCCTTTTCTCTTTCAACTTTTCATCTTTTAATTTTTGTTCTCCTCTCTTGCCCCCCGGCCCTCCTTCTGCTCTTGCGCGCGCGCCCTTCAATAGGTGAAGACCAGATTGGAGATGCTGGACTCCAGCCAGTCTCCCGAGATCATCTCGCTCACCTCCGGCGTGCAGTAGTCCGGGAACTCGAAGTGCGAGCCGGAGCCGGGCTCGAAGTTAAAATCCAGGTCCCGGTCTAGAGCCGACGACGAGCTGAAACTGCCCAGGGACATGCTCTCAAAGTTTGAGCTGGGGTTCAGGTCGAGCAGGTCGTCTTCGAATTCGTCGTCGGAGGACGAGGAGCCCGAAGAGGAGGAAGACGACGAAGAGGAGTGCGACGACGCCGAGGACGACGCGTGCGAGGGCGCGCTGGACGGGGCGGGCGAGGCGGCGCGCAGGCTGGCGTAGCTGCGGTGGTCTGCGGGCGAGCGGCCGGCGGCTGGAGAC
>NW_004444051.1:6202527-6221874 GCF_000243295.1 Trichechus manatus latirostris
CTTTGGAGCCGCAGCTCTTTTTAAGCGCCGGTTTGGAGTTGGCGGCGCCGCCACCGCTCGCGCCGCCACCTCCCCCCGTGTTACTGCTCCCGCCCCCGCCCCCATGGCCGCCCCCGCCGCTGCCACCGACCTTGTCTCCCTTCTCCCCCGGCTTGGAGGAGGCGGCGGCCGAGGAGCTGGAGTTGGCGTTGCCAGACTTCACCTTCTTCCTGGGCCGGTACTTGTAGTCGGGGTAGTCAGCCATGTGCTTAAGGCGCAGCCGCTCCGCCTCCCGAATGAAAGGGATCTTGTCGCTGTCTTTGAGCAGCTTCCAGCGTTTGCCCAGCCGCTTGGAGATCTCGGCGTTGTGCATGTCGGGCGACTGCTCCATGATCTTGCGCCGTTCGATCTGCGACCACACCATGAAGGCGTTCATGGGCCGCTTGATATGCCCGCTGGGCGTCTTGCACCAGCTCGGGTCGTCGGCCTTGCCGCCGGTAGAGGCGGTGGAGCCGGGCGTGGGGGAGGAGGCGATGCCCAGCTCGAGGCCGGCGCCCGAGTCCGAGCTCTCGCCGGCCAGCAGCGCTTCCGTGTTCTCGGCGTTGTTGGTTTGCTGCACCATGGCCCCGGTTCGGCGGGCGCCCACGCGCGCTCACACCCTCGCGGCGGCCGCGGCGCGATCGCCGGGCCCTCCCGGCTCCCTGGGCCAAGCACACGCCGAGCGGGAGGACGCGCGCGGCGGGCGGGCGGGCAGCTCAACTCCTGGCCGAGAAAAGTCTCCCAAAGATGCGGGAAAGGAGTATTCTGCCTCTTGCTGAGGAGTTATAGTTCCCAGGCTGGAGCGTCTCTCTCTCCCTGTCTCTCTCACCGCGCTGCAGTTTGCTCTCTCTCTCGGCTGAGTCTGGAGACCGGACTAAAGTGGAAAGGAGTTTCTTGAGTGCTGGTTGCTGAAGCTTCCAATGCAAGTTTCTCGCCGCCTCCCAGGTAAGTCTTTTTTTTTTTTTTTTTTTCCTTTCCCTGAAGCAGTTGATTCCAGTTCACGAGTGCTCTCAGGAGCTCAGGAGAGCGACATAGTCTCTATCACTTAGTCCCTTTCCTACAATGCAAAGCAAAAAGGACTCTGGCTCCAGGACTCTCTGTGGGCGGAATCGGCACTAAGGAGTTTGTGCAGTTATTTTGTTGCAAGGTATAAAGCCAGAAAGCCTTCATGCAACCGACTGGCATGAATAAATGTATGTTTTCCTCTTCCCCTCTTGCAGAAGGAAGCCGGTAATGGCAGAGTTCCTCCTGTGCAGACTCTTAAAAGAGCGTGCAAGAACTAGAGACCCGGGAGCAAAACAGCCCTCTTCCCCTCACACACAGTTTCTCTTGCTGCAGCTTAGAGCAGACCCCAATTCCGCCTCGCGCCTCTTTATCCTTTCACAGTCTTGGCCGCAGCCAATCAGCCGCTGTAACCAACGCTTCCTCGTGCCAAGCCCCTCCCCTAGTCTTCCCATTGGCTTGGAACCCGATGCAATAATAATCTCCGCGTGCAATGAGAAGCTGCAAATCTGACCTCATTCCAGTTTACAGAGCAAACTTTTTAAAAGGGGTAGAAGTACAGCTGAGATTTCTGCTGCCGCGTTTTTCCTTTTGCTCTGTGTGTGTGGTGTGTGTGCATGCGTGTGTGTGTGTGGTGTGAAGAGGATGTTAATGCATGAAATTATTAAGGAGAGAGACGGAAATGTATTCTAACCATTATGTTAGATAACAAGGGGCTTGGAGGGGGGAGGGTGAAATACTGTAAATGGAAGCTTTCTGCTTAAAAGCCAAGTGATTATTTTTATTAGTTCTTTTCAGCACTGGAATAATCAGCCTCTAGTGCAAAATCTGTTCCTCAGCTCCTTCATAAAGCCAGGGATGTGAAAGGGGGGAGGGAAAGCCACAACAGTAAATCAGTGGATATTGAAAACCATTAAGAAAGTGGTACCTAGACACCTGTCATCACAATTATTTTAACAACTCTAGGTACAGCACAGATGTTGACGTATTGTGTAAATCTCTTCAGAATAATCTTTGTGCTGTTTGTGAAAGGGAGAAAAGAGGAAAATTTTTTTCAATAATTGCTTGCTCTCTTAACCAAACGAGGGTTAACTATGGTTATTTAATGATTTAAACTCCACCATAAATCCTGGATAGCCCAAACGGAGGAGCTTTCTATCGGAACACATTAGGCACTGTTCCATAATTAACTCAATGGGGGAATTTCCATAGATTCTAGTTTCTACATTGTATAGGATGAGAATGGAAAGTAAAGGATTGGACTAGGTTTTACTTTCTGAATGTTTGTTTCACGCATTTTCAAAATTAAAAGGTTGCTTCACTCTCCACAGCCATCCCCGTTCTTTCTTATATGTTCATCACTTGATTCAAATGGAAAGGGACAATGCAAAGAGAAACCATAGTAAGAGACTAGAGCCTCTGGATTCATAGAAGACCTGGCTGCTAATCCCTCTTATGGGGTTTGTAACCATGGGGATGTGACCAGGTCTCAGTTTTCCTCTGTGAAATGGGAACACTAGGAGCTACTATATATAGGATCATTGTGAGCGTTCAATGAGTTTGTGACTATAAAGCACCTGATGTACGGCAAGCCCTCAATTAATGTTAATATTTTTCCTCTGGCAATTCAAATACCAGTGACACTTCTCTTAGAAGCAGAATGTCATTTAAGAAACTAAAACTGAGGATGGTCATTGATGTGAAAAAGTAATTACAGATCATAGATATGAAGCCATAAAACGACAATAGTGACAACCCTGGCCTCCCAATAAATTTTTTTTTTTTTTTAAAAAGGAACTTTGTGAAGAATGTGACAAATAAAAGGTTGTTAGGTATTTAGAACACATGTTAATTTGGCCAAAAAAATTACTTCTATCCCAAGGTCTGAAAGTTAGAATTTAAGTAAATATTGACCTTCCCTAACACCATAATAGTAAACTGTTTTTAATATTTTTAGGCCAATGACAAGTAGTAAGGCAGGGCCAACCCAGCATAATGAAGCCAGCTATTCAGTTCAGATCAAACTAGTGTTAGGTAGCCGATTTCTATTTATCTTGTCAAATGTTGAAAGTATGTAGGGTGGCAAGAGGCCCAGGTTATCAGATTTAGAATTTTACTGGAAACAACACCCTTTGGGGACACCTAACTGGATCTCTAAGGATCACCCACAAGAAAAATGTTTTTTTTTGTAGGTCTAGGCAAATAATTTTTGACTGCTACCTACCCAAGTTATGTAATATTTTTTAGAAGGGGGGGAATATATATCTATATCTATATCTATATATATACACACACCACTGGCACCTTTTTACAAAACAAAGTTGGATGTGTTACATATTTCATTTTCTCTAGTGTGCACAGAAACACACCCCTAAATGTTATCAGTCTGACATAAAAATTATTCTCAGAAGTCTAAACCAAGAAAAAAAAAAAGAAAAACCTGTTGTTGTCAAGTCGATTTTGACTCATAGCAGCCCTATAAGACAGAGTAGAACTGCCCCACGGAGTTTCCAAGGAGCGACTGGGGATTCGAACTGCCGACCTTTTGGTTAGCAGCCGTAGCGCTTAACCACTATGCCACCAGGGTTTTCCTCAGAGGTCTGTTATCTATAAAATAAATATTTTCACTAGAATAAAAAGGAGAATAAATGTTGTATTTTTTTTTAGGAATTTGTACCAAGTAATGATTTGAGGGTATAGCTACCTTGAGATAATTCAGAGTATCAAATGTAATTGATTATAATTCTAAAGTCCTTTATGCTTCCACCACTGAACATGATGGGGGGAAAGTTAATCAAAGCAGTTATAGTAATTATGTTTATGCTTAAAGCACATAGAGTTTAAAGAGTGTGTACTAAATAATAGCCACTGGTGGTACAGTGGTTAAAGACTTGGCTACTAACTGAAAGGTCAGCAGTTTGAACCCACGACCTACTCTGCATGAGAAAGATGTGGCAGTCTGCTCCCGTAAAGATCGCAACCTTGGAAACCCTATGGGGCAGTTCTCCTCGGTCCTATAGGGTCACCATGAGTCAGAATCGACTTGATGGCAATAGGTTTACCATGTAATCCTATTGTTATATGCAGTTTCTATATTTGAACAAATCAATATGCCATAGGTTTTAAGACATACCATTATGTTACATGCCACTAGGAAAGAAAAAAAATACCAATGAACTGTGACTTGCCACTGGTTCTAAGATGTCTCCCTATTTCAGAGATTTTTGAAATGAAGAGAAAAAGTGCCTCTTAAAATTGGTGAAATAAGTTTCTAATAATTTCCATTGACTTTATGAGATTATTATACATATATGAGTGCTTAGACTTCTGAAGTAGGCCTGTTATGTGTTACTAGTTCTTAAAATGTAAGAAAACGTGACAAATGGCCCTTTATTAAAGAGTCATCTTTCTTAGCAGCTCAAAAGTATGTGCATGCTGGAATGTATTCGGCCTCTGAATACCAAATGATGAGAGAAGATTTCTGCGTTCTCATTACTTCATATGCTTCATAACCAGTTTTTCCATTACAGATATTTTTCCTCCAAATATCAGTTTTTTGGTGGTGGCCCTTAGTAAATCAGTACTCAGTGTTCCCTCTGCTGGCTTTGCAGTACATAAAGTGTTTCTTAATGCTACTCTTTAAGTCATATTAACAGTTAGCCAAGATAATTTTGCAAAAACGAAAAAACAACAGACCTGTTTTAGAATAGTAAACTAATTATCTTTATTCGCAATGATGTTAGACATTTCAAATTTTGAACTAAGGTAAATACTTTTATCTCATTTATTTTATTCCATTAAATACTGGAATTGCATTTGAAATGTAAGCGTAATATCTGTTAATGCATTTCTTTCTTCTGCTCTCAAACACCTGGACAACATAAAATCTCACATCCATTAAATGGTATGGGGTATGGATGGAAATAAAATTCTATCCCACTGCTTAATATATTCTTATAGCATGTAAGGGGGAAAAAAACCTGAAGGGAAATTAGTTTAACAAATCTCCTAGATTTGCAATGATTTGCAAGATTTTGCCTGGTTTTGGTTATAGAAACTGATTCTAGTTGCTCGTCTGACCTGACCAAGTATTCAGTTCAAATAATACTAAACGGCGGAAAAAAAAGGTCTTTGTTACTTTAACTAGCAGGTAAGGAAGAAGTCTTTGGAAATTTGATTTCATTGGCCTTTGTCAACTGAAAGCCCTCAGGCTTTTCACTTCCACAGTTTATGGAAAAGAACGCTTCTCCCAAGGCTGATTTACTTCTTAGTCGAGTAAACAAACCACTTACACTTCATCCTTTTGGGCTGATGAAGTTGTATTAGAATTGAACTTACTATTCAGGGTTGTATTAAAAAATAATATATGGAAGTAATTATCATTTGAAAAATGTCAAAACAATTCTGGGATAAAATTAAACATGATTTATTTTTACTCTTACAATAAGCCAAGTGGTTAGAAACTCACATTTCGACTAATTTTTATCACTTTCTCTCCCCTTATAACCAGGGGTAAGCACATAGTAGGCTCAGGTAAGCTCTTAATACCACTGCCAACTCATTGTGCCTTTCCTCTCGATTTTCTCAAGAGAATAAGAAGAGAATGAGTGTTTGCATGGGCCATAGATGTGAAGCATGAATATGGGCTGCTACTCCATTTCTCAAGGCAGAGAGTAAAGGCACACCCACGGGGGAGTCTGGGTTGTCTCTGCAGCCAGCCGGCTCCCACTCTGGGAAGAAGTAACCGCCAGGTGGCAGCGCTGAGCCTCTCTGAGCCCCGGATAAGACGTGGGAAAACGTGGGGATGGACAGAATTCTTTCTTCTCTCTCTCCTCGCGCAAACCGCTATCATCCCCCACTACTCTTCCTTCTCTAGGTAGCATTTTAAAACGATCACCAAGTGTCTCAGTGAATTTGGATTATTTTTTCAGGAGTCCAAGTTTATGATTTACGAACGTAAACACGGCATACAGTTCACTTGTCAGAAGCTCCCAATGACTGGGGAGGCCAAGGCTAGCCGCCCGTTTGGATTTGGTAACTGAACTCGGGAGATTATCAGTTACCGTGTGTGTATCATCTTCCTGAAGCGGGAACTAGTTAGAATGCAGTTTCTCCACCAGGAGCAGAGAAACGGCACGCATTACCTAACGACTTGTACGGGCCACCCCTCCTGGAAAAAAAAAAAAAAAAATGGTTTCCCTCGGTCAGAACGCCTTGCGGAGCGCAGCGACTCGGTAGCGCAGCCACGGCCCTCTTCCTGCCGTAAACTCCGCGAGGATTAATGGTGCTCAGGTTCGTTCCGGCGCGGCGACTAAGCCTGGCTTTTTGCTTACAGTTACAGGGAGGAGGTAAATTGGAATCGACTCAGGCTGTGCTTCTCGGAGGAAAGACTTTCCTACTGTAAACATGTTTCAGGCGATCCTGTCAGCAGCATTTAAACACTCGTCTTCATTTAGGTTTTACGACCAGGGAAGGAGCTGAAGACACAGACGCACGCATGCACGCGCGCACCCAAGTGAGGACGCCCCGGCGCCCTGGCGAGCTCTCAGCTCTCCTTTGAAGTTGCAATTGGCCGCTGCTAACCCAGGAGATCATTTCCCGGGCCCTTGGCTCCTTCATCCCCCACCCCCACCCTGGGAGCCAGCTTGGTCCTTGGTGACGGTGCCCAGTTCCGTCACTGACCGGAACTGACAGCGACTTGGTCCCTTTTTCTCTCTGGTGCCCAGCACCCTTCGCTCTGGACGTCGAAATGCACAATATGAGCCTTGGGACCCACGTTCCGGCTAGCACACGACATTCGTGCACGGGCTGGGCTCCCCCTCCCCAGTCCCCCGCAGGCTGAAACACCATTTTTTGCCTTGAGCTTGCAGCTGCCTGGTCTCTCAGGAGCGCAAAGCACAGCCTGCGTGTGTGCGGCAGGCGGAGGGAGGAAAAAGTCACAGGACCAGGGGAGGGAGACAATTGGTTGCATCCGAATCCGCAAGCGTCCTTTCCATTGGGGATCTCGGAGGGACGAGGGTCCCTCGCCGCACGCTCGCGCAGGGAAGACTGCGGTGGGGCGGGTGTCGCGGAGCCCACGAGGGCCGTGGAGGCGCCCCAGGGTGCCAGGCGCCCTTGCTGAGCGGTGCTCCCGACGCGCCTAGTACTTCGGCCCAGAGTACCTGAAGGAGGCGGCTTCAGGTCTGAGAGGAGGGAGCAATGGCAGGTAGAAAACAGGTAGAGGCTGCGCCCGGGGCTCAGTTACTTGCAAGCGGAGCCCTGTGAAAGGTCTTAACTCGCTTTGACCCCCTTGGATTCACGTGTCTCTCTGCTTTTCCCAAGCCACCATGGCAGCCAGGCCCCAGCGCGGACGTCCTAGTAGGGCTGCGTACTCGACCCTGGGGCGCCCCAAAACCACCCCAGTGACCCCAGCGCGTAGCGTGGGTAGGGGCACGCCCCACAGGTTCCCCACCCGCAACCCAACCGCCAAGTAGTAACAATTACAGCTGGAGCTTCCTCCGTAAGGAAAGCAGCTGATTTCTCTTACGGAAAAACGCTTAAACAAGAGCAACCCTAAGCCAACGTTAGCAAACCAGTAGACCTGCCGTTAGAGGTTGTGCGCCGGCGGGCTGGGGCGGGCACATCTGACAGGGAGGGAAACACGCTGGGCGGAGGAAAGCAAATAAAAAGAGAAAGACAAGAGGGGAGGGGAAGGAAGAAAGGCGCTGGATGGAAGAAAGGCTCGGGGTCTGCACAAACTACCGAGTAACGCTGCTCAGAGAAGGGGAGAGGCGGGCGCGTGGCGGGCAGCGGGCACTGGACGTGCGAGCCGGGCCAAGCGCACGATCTGCTCTCTCCAAGCTCTCCCCCTCCCCTGCTCCCGCCGCAGCCCGGCGTCACTGAGTGGCAGAGACCGCAGTGTAGGTGCTTGGGGGATAGGAGGGGAATAGGAGCCCAGTGACCCCAGACCGCGTCAGGCGTGCTGGACAACTGGCACCTGAGGCTCACCATCTGCTTATCCCACAAGCTAGAAAAGAATCCTGTATATACTGTTGTAGAATAAGTTCGAAATTCGAACAATAATATATAAGCAAATGCACCATGCTAGGGAGGGTGACTGAGACAGTTTGGGGGTCTGGAGAAGGGTTTGGTCTGGCAGTGCCATATGGAGGTTTTGCGATTTTTCATTGTTTCTGAAGAATGAGACACCCCAAGAAGCACGCACCAACTCAATCGGATGGAGGAGGAGTAAAAGAAGAGTTCGAGTCATTTAAAAAGGCGGGAAAGCAATTGCTATACCAGATCCCATGTAGAGCTCGTCATTACTAATTGGGTCCTGTTCCACTCACAGCACACCCATCAAAATGAACAAAAACAAGTTAAAGCCATGATTTAGAGACACTTCATCTAGTTAGCAGAGTTCTCAATGAAAAGCTAGCTCTTAAAGTACAATATGCATTCCAAATTTGCACACTTGGGCTGTATTTCACTAGAAGACACAAAATGCTGTCCAAAATTTCTAAAATTTTTCCTAGGGAGCAATACTGCCCAGTTGTGAATTATGTTCTGTGGGTGTGAGGCAAGTACTAGGTAATGAGGATGCAAAGAAGACTGATATTCTATGCTATTAAATTCACAGTGGATGTGGTAGATTCTAGGATTCCCTGGGTGGCACAAATGGTTAAGAGCTTGGCTACTAACTGAAGGGTTGGCAGTTCAAATCCACCCAGAGATGCCTTGGAAGAAAGGTCTGGTGAACTACTTCTGAGAACCCTGTGGAGCACAGTTCTACCCTAAAACACTTGTGGTAGATTTTTAAAATAAATCAGCCTCCTGGCATGTAGACCCTTTCCTGTTGACTCCAGACTTGGCCACATGACTTGCTTTAGCCAATGGGACATTAGCAGAATGAAACAAGCAGAGACTTGATAAACACCTGCACTTTGGGGCTTGTACTCTTGAAACTGTGAGACCATCATGTTTCAAAGAAATCTAGTCTTAATCTATTGTAGGATGAAAGGCCACGTGGGGAGAACTGAGGTGCTCCTGCCAATGCCAGCATGTGATCGAGGCCATCTTGGAGTCTCCAACATCATCCAATTGTCTGATGAGAGCAACCTCATAAGTGATCGCACATGAGACCAGCGGCAGAATCACTTAAGATTGACAACTCATGGAATTATGACAACTAATAAATTGTTTTAAATCGTTACGTTTTGGGTGGTTTGTTACACAGTAATACAGACAAAAAACCTGTTGCTGTCGAGTCAATTCTAACTCAGAGTGGCCCTATAAGGCAGGGTAGAACTGCCCCATAGGGTTTCCAAGGAGCGGCTGGTGGATTCGAACTGCTGACCTTTTGGTTAGCAGCCAAAGGCTTAACCACTGTGCCACCAGGGCTCCAGGGTAGAACTAATTACAATTTTTAAAAAACTAGTTGCCGTCAAGTCGACCCCAGCTCATGGTGACCCTGTCTCTGTGTGTCAGAGTAGAACTGTGCTCCATGAGGTTTTCAATGGCTAATTCATTTGGAAGTAGATCACCAAGCTTTTCTTCCCAGGAGCCTCTGTGTGGATTTGAACCTCCAGCCTTTTGCTTAACAGCTGAGCACATTAACTTTGCACCACCTAGGGACTTCACTGATTATAATACTATGTAATAAATACCAAAATACAAGACCAGGCAGGAGGGTAACCTCTTAATGACTCCAGATCTTCATTATGAATTCAATCAATATACTCTAATATTCATCAGTGTTCACAGTGAATACAGGGTTTAGCTAAACTTGAATAACCCCGGATATCTTATCTACTCTATTTGCAAGTTGTGCTCCTTTGCCATTTCTACGGATTTCCCTGAAATTTTCTAACCCTGTGAGAGGCCTGCTGCTTACCAGCACGGTTGTTATTTTTCATCTCTGTCACTCCTTCTGCTGTCTGGATTTTCTTGGCTAGCTCCTGTCTCTCCACTTTTTTTTTCTTTTTCTTTTTCCTGGTCTCATTTCTCTCCATTATCTGCTATTCCTTCAACATTTACTTACTTATTGTCAGTAAACACACGAACCATATTAAGTCTTCAGCGAGTTTGTTTCTTTAGCTCATCTTGGCATTTTTTGTCATTGCTTCTACTTGTAAATTTCCTACAGTCGGTTGTGGGAGATGGTATTATCAACCCTCTGGGCCCTGGAGAAGTGTGGTGTTCCCATACAGGATGTTACTTGAAAATCATGGAATGGTTACCACCAGTCCCACCTTAGATAAATGACCTTATTCAAGGATGGTCTTTATGCATAGGTTGAATAAGTAGCCACCTAGAGATGGTATTTTGATGGAAAATGGGGGAGCTCTTCAACTCTACCCTTTTACCAACAAATAGCAGCAATGCTTCTATCGTTAGAATTCACCCCTTTAGATTACTTTAAATAAATATACATATGTGTGTGTGCATATATATACACATATATATGTATATGTAATTAAAATGCAGATCAAGGAGATATTATAATGTTATAATGTGTGGTGAGATGAGTTCCTTTGTGGGGCCTTTTGCCTTGGTTCTTTGGAAAAACATCTTCGAGATTTTTCTCCTAAGCCCTGAGGAGTTGCCTTTGCCCTGGTTTTCTACCCCAGAGGGTTTGTGACATTTCCTGGGTAAGCTGTAAACAACTTGGTTTGATATTTTTTGTCTGGTCCTGGGCTGCAGCCTGCCCTGTAATTGATATGCACCTTGTTGGGATTGGTCAGTATACTATGAAGTGAGATGAGTTGTAGCTTACTATGCAAATAAAGTGTCTGTGGCCTACCAAGAGGGAATTGGTCAGTTTGTGGCCCTCCCACTGGGAAGGGCCATGCCTTGACATTGACAAGAAGTTGTGTATGTATGCAACTAACTCCACAGAGGTTTTTCAGACAGAAAGAAGCAGGAAGAGAAGCAGCAGGAAGAAGCAGAATGAAGAAAGAAGGGAGAAGAAGCAGAGAGAGAGAGAGGAGGCAAAGAAACTCCTAAAAGAGCTGTAACATGGGTCAAGGACTGTAACACTGAAGACAGCAAGAGCCCCAAAGGCAGAGTTGGTGGTGACCAATGGCAGGGCCAAGAGGTACCTGTCCTGAGGGGGCTGAGAGGAGCCTATCCTGAGGGGGCCAAGAGGAACCTGTCCTCGGGCTGAGTGGAGGCCTACATGGCTGAGAGAAGCTGAGAGAGCTGTCCTGCACTGAATAAGGGAGATTTTGCCTACATGTCTCCTGATCATGAACCCAAGTCGTACCGTTACTTCCTTAATAAATCACTTAACTGTAAGTATGATCTGTGAGTTCTGTGTGGCAATTGCAAAGGATTATCAAACGCAGAAGAGGAGTAGAGATGCTGTGGGAGGGATGGCTGGTGTCAGAATTAGTAAAAATGTTAGAGGGTGGAAGTATGTCTGTCCTCCACATTATGGGAATTAATTTTGGGCTGATCCTGGTCATTATCCCCCCTGAAGTTAGACAGGTTCTGATGCTACTACTCCTATTCCTACCATCTCAAAATTGAGCTACTATTAGAAAATAATAGCTTACAGTGCAGTTCTTTGTAAGATCTTCTCTAGTAGGTTCAGGTAGGTTTTAATATGGATGGGGAGAGGGAGAAAGAAGAGAAAATCATTTTGGGAAGGCAAAGTTTTTTTTTTCTTTAATATCTTTTTTGTTGTTGTTGTTTATTGTTTTAGTTTAAATGAAGTTTACATTTCAAGCCAGTCTCCTATACGAAAATTTACACATACATTGCTATGTGACCCCAACTGCTCTCCCCACACTGTGATAGTACACTCCTCCTTTCCACCCCTGACTCCCCATGTCCATTCAACCAGCTCCCAACCCTCTCTGCCTTCTCATCTCACCTCCGGACAGAAGCCACCCATTTAGTTTCTTGTATCTACCTGAGCCAAGAGGCACACTCCTCACAAGTACCACTTCATGTCCCACAGTCCAGTCCAATCCCTGTCTGAAGAGCTGGTCTCGAAAATTGCCTTAGTTCTGGGCTGATAGAGAATCAGGGGGCCATGCTTTCTGGGGTTCCTCTACTCTCAGTCAGACCATTAAGTCTGGTCTTCTTACTAGAACTTGAGTTCTGCACCTCACCTTTCTCCTGCTCCATCAGGGACTCTCTGTTGTGTTCCCTGTCAGGGCAGTCATTGATGGTAGCTGGGCACCATCCAGCTTCTCTGGTCTTAGGCTGATGAAGTTTCGGGTCCATGTGGCCCCCTCTGTCTCCTGGGCCAATATTCTCCATGTGTCTTTGGTGCTCTTCATTCTCCTTTACTCCAGGTGGTTGGGACCAATTGATGCATCTTGGATGGCCGCTTGCAAGCTTTTAAGACCTCAGACGCCACTCACCAAAGTAGGATGCAGAACATTTTCTTAATAAGCTTTGTTATGCCAGTTGACCTAGATGTCCCCTGAAAGCATGGTCCCCAGGCTCCTACCCCTGCTACTCTGTCCCTCAAAGTGTTTGACTGTATTCAGGAAACTTCTTAGCTTTGGTTTAATCCAGTTGTGCTGACTTCCCCTATAGTGTGTGCTGTCCTTCCCTTCACTTAAGATAATTCTTATCTACTGTCTAGTAGTAAATAACCTTCACCCTCCCTCCCCACTTTCTTCTGTGTTTAAACCTTTTCTTGAGTTCTTATAATAGTGCTCTTATACAATATTTGTCCTTCTGTGACTGACTAAATTCACTCAGCATAATGCCCTCCAGCTTCCTCCATGTTGTATTTCACGGCTTCATTGTTGTTCTTTATCGTTGAGTAGTAGTAGTCCATTGTGTGGCTATACCATAATTTGTTTATTCATTCATCTGTCAATGGGCACCTAGGCTGTTTCCATCTTTTTGCTATTGTGAACAGTGCTGCAATGAACATGGGTGTGCATATATCTATTTGTGTGACAGCTCTTATTTCTCTAGGATTTATTCCAAGGAGCAGGATAGCTGGATCGTACAGTACTTCTATTTCTAGCTTTTTAAGGAAGTGGGGAAGGCAAAGTTTAATGTAGTACTTTGAGCTAAAGGGCATAGTGTGATGGATGAGAAAAGGAAGACTTGAGGGTTAGAATTTGCTGCCCTCTTTAAACGTATAGCTTTAATTTCTTGAGACTGGAAAGTCCCTGATGTTAATATGCAAGATAGTATCACTAAAATGACTTTGAGTTTAAGGTATGCTATAGCTTAACTCAGAACAGATGCAGCTTTCCTTTTCTTGTGTATACCTCGAGGGTAAAATGATAAAGGAAAAAACAACAACACTGCAAAGGAAACTCTATACCATATAATTGAAGGATATTTGTCACTAACGCTCTTTTAGAAATAATTTTATTATGATAACCATTGCCCATAATATCTAGTAGCTGAACCACAGTTTCTAGATTATTAGAATTTGGATTTTTTTAAATTAAAAAAACAATAATAATCAGAGAAAATGCAATGTCTCTGTGTTAGTTTAAGTATCCCTCACTGTATTTGTTTGAATAGGATGGATTATGCTGAAATGTAGACCAATATTGAAAATTCAATGACTCAAAACATTAAAAGCAGTTCTTCCTGATGCGGAGTCCACTATAGGCCCAGTAACTCCAGAGCAGCTCCCTTTCTGAGCAGTAACTCAGAGAGCCAGGCTGAGTGGCTCTATATTTAAACAGATGACATCCTTGGTTTCCATGAAAGGGAAAGAGAGTGCCGAGAATTCTCACTCACTCTTAAATGCTTCTTCCTGGAAGTGACACATTCTTTTGTGCTCATAACCCATTGGAAATAACTAGGCACATGGCCCTGCCTGACTATAAAAAGCGTGGGGGATATGGCTCTCCTCTGTGCCCCAGGAAAGAGAGGAAAAGTAGATATGGATGAATACTATAAATCTGTTCCACATTATCTATGGGATTGACATAAAACCAATAAAACCCATACCTGTTGCTGTTGAGTTGATTCCAACTCATGATGACCTCTTGTGTTACGGAGTGGAACTGCTCCATAGGGTTTTCATGGCTGTGACTTTTCAGAAGAAGTTTGCCAGGCCTTTCTTCTGTAGCACCACTGTGTGGGTTCCAACCACCTGCCGTTAGGTTAGTAGTTGAATAGTAACTTAGCTAAAATTGCTATAAAGTGAATTTAAGTAAATCCTATATTCCTTTCAGCTGCAGTATACATATCAAAATTATGTTCTCCCAGGAAAAATTTTACATGGATTCATGTTTATGATATTTTTCTTTGTTTTTAAAAATTACACTAAGATTAAAAAAATTATTAAAATGAAGATATGAGTGCTTCCGCTTTGAGTATAACGTGGTAGCAGCAGATAGCCATCATTCCTGCTACACAGACTAGAAAAGAGATATAAATTACAAAAATCAAATTTTTAAAAACATTGGAGAGCTGCAGAAGCATGAGAGACTATAAAAAATAAATCCTAGAAAGGGAAAAGCCGTTCCTATATGAGCTGAGATTGCTGACCATTTTCTTGCCTGAGGGTGTTTGCTGAATCTAGACATGGGCTTTCATGGGCAGAGTAAGTAACTATGCTAGGGTAGAACGAAAATAGAAGAATTTTATGGCCCCGTGTATTGGCATGGACAAATAGGAATCTGCAGGATACTCAAATGGATAGCCATTTTCCCCCACAGGATGTTTACAGAGTGCTGGCATAGCATAGAAGGCTGGGAGGCTGAGCCAAAAAGATAAAAATCAGCTGCAGACTGAGTCATGCTAGACAGAGGGGCATGCAAAAAAAAATTATATATATATATAGTTATATAACATTTTATATATTATATATAGGTGCTGTAGTGGTTAAGAGCTCAGCTGCTAAACCAAAAGGTTGGCAGTTTGAATCCACCAGCTGCTCCTTGGAAACCCTATGGGGCAGTTCTACTCTGTCCTATAGGGTTGGTATGAGTCAGAGTCAACTTAACAGCAACAGGTTTATATATATATTTATATATGTATGTATATGTGTATATATATGTGTATGTATATATACATACACGCACATAATATATGTACTATCTCTTTTTCAAAACGTGCCAGATTATGAACCTAGATGAGAAGGGAGACTAAAGAGCTAAGGCCAGACCTCTTCAGGGCAGAACTTTCAGGATGGAGGAGACAAACAGAGACTGACCAGTGTCTCAGTCAAAACTATGGGAAGGTTAGACCCAAGAAAGGGTCTGGGAGAGAAAGGCGGAATAAAATGCCCTCAAGTCTTCTGGTACTTAGGAGACAAAGTTCACTGGAAGGTAGAGTTTGCAACAAACACATGAAGATATCGTTCTCAAGACATTTGAAACCACAGATGGACTGAGTCTAACTAAAGGTGCAGTGCAGCTCTAAACTAGCTCTATCTCTGATTAGGCTGAAGTGATCAGCCCCTAACTTTGTCTGCTTGATAGACAAAAACACAAACCCTATCTGTGAGAAAGAATAAAAATTACAATCTCTATAGTTCTTTTATATACAACGGTTACCCTGAAAAGCAAAATTGAGATATTCAAAGAAGCAGGAAAATATAACTGATGATCAAGAGTAAAAGGAGACAATAGAAGCAGACATAAAAATCATCCAAATGTTGGATTAACAGGTTTAGACTTTAACTATTATAAATGTATTTTTTCAAAATAGAAGAAAGCAACTTCTGGGGAACATGGCGCTATAGGCAGAGGCACCACGGTGTCCCTCCACAACAAAGATCCAAAAAACTAAGTCAAACAGAGAAAACGGCAATCCTGAAACCCTAAGCATCAAATGAAGAGATAAAGAACTCAGCCAAGCACCAAATACAATAAGAAACTGACTGAGAACAGAGAGCGAGGAGAGATACATGCAGAGGTCCCCTATGAGCTAACACAGCACAGATCAGCCATCTTGGATTCCTATCAGAGATCAGCGGACAGGGGGTACGAGAAAGCAACTTCACGGAGCTTCCAGCAGGAGACAGAACAAAGGGCAACCAGCGATATACGCTTTCACACTGCCCCCTTCACCCCCACTGGGCCTCCTCTGCTTCCTGCGGCCAGTCTCTTGGCCAGGAAGCACCACCTTCACTCTGGTGTTGCTTGGATTCCAACCGCCCACAATGGCTGGCTCCCTAAGTGTCATTTGTTGGCTGTTGCAGTTGCTTCTTTCCGCTTCTTTAGATTTCTTCCTTACCTCTCATGACCTCCCCCTCTTTTCTTACAAATACCTGGCTCCGTGTACCATCTTTGCTTCTTCTTGAAAGGTTGTGAAACGCCGCTTAAATGTGAAACTGCTTCCCGGCCCCTGCTGCCACACTGGTGCGATCCCAGGGCTTTTTTTGTTTCTTTTGAATTGTTTGCTTGTTTGTTTTCTTTTTCTTTTCTCGAATTGGGAGCCCGTTCTTGCTGGGCAGTACTGCACGGTTTGGGACCTACCCCCTCAGTTTGCGCAGACGCACAGAGGGATCCCCGAGGGCATATCTTTTTTCTTGTTTTTTTCTTAGGGGGTGCTTTTTTTCTGTTTTTCTTTTTTTAATTTTCTTTGTTTTGTTTTCTTTTCCCTCTTTTTCCCTTTTCGTCTTTCTTCATTACTTAGTTTCTCGTGCCTCTATACTTTCCTTCTCTTCCTGTCCCCTGAATACCTGGTGCTGAGTGCCACCTCTACCCCTTCTAGCCAGGCTGTACTTCACAGCCTGGAAGCAACTTCCCCAGACCTCAAAGCCACACCAGAGGGATCCCTGGGAGCTTTTCTTTTCTTCTTTCTTTCTAATTTTCATTTATTTGTTTTTCTTATTTTCTTTTTTTCTTCTCCTTTTTATTTCTCTCCATTTCATAGTCTCTCATCTCTCCACTCCAAAGGCAGCCTCCCTTAGCACTCTTTTTTGTTTGTTTGCGTGTTTTTGGCTCCCGTTCCTCTCTGCTCTCTCCCATACCTGTCTTAGCCCCACAAATCACAGTCTCCCCCTCCATCCTGCCTACCTGTACCGTGCGCTGAACATCACACCACCAAACAGCACAGGCACAGCCTATCAGAACCTGCTCTGCACTGATTACTCGCCCACCCTGGTGGCCACAGTAAGTGCCACAAACAACCCATCCCAGCAACTCCTCTTCAGCTAGACCTGCCCTGCTATACCATATCTGAGCGACTGACACTGCCAGTTGGAAAGGAGATGAAAAGTATCATGCCCAAAGACGAGCAAACAACAAAGAACACCTGCTTAGACATAGCCAAATAAAACAAAAAAGCAGGATGAAACAAATCTACAGTCAATAAATGAGGAAAATAATGACCGAATGCCCTGAAGACAGCAGACAATTATCAAAACATTTACAAAAACAGGACAGGATGGTTCCAGTAGATGTCCAAAATAAAACACAAGATGACTTTCCAGTGGAAGAAAATGCACTAGAACTACCTGATAGGGAATTCGAATCTCTAATATTCAGAGCTATCCAAGAGTTGAAGCAAAAAGCAGACATAAATGAGGAAAAAATAGACAAATGCATGGAAAAGGCAAACAAATTCATGGAAAATACATACAAAAAAAGGAAGAATTCAGAAAAATAATGCAGTAACAAAATGCCAAAATAAATTCACAACTAGAAATCTTACAAAAACAACAATTAGAAATCCAAAAGATAAACAACAAGATTTCAGAAATAGACAGTGTCATAGAAGGGCTGAGCAGCAGGTTTGAAACGGTGGAAGACAGGATCAGAGAAATTGAAGAGAAACACTTGGATACAACTCTGTTTGAGGAAAACTCAGAAAAAAGAATGAAGAAAAATGAAGAGACCCTGAGAATTATGTGGGATACAATCAAAAGCAATAATGTGCGAGTGAGCAGAGTTTCAGAACGGGGAGAAAACAGAAAACACAGAGAGGATCATTGAAGAACTGCTGACAGAAAACTTCCCGAGTATCATGAAAGATGAAAAGCTGGCCATCCAAGAAGCTCAGCGAACCCCATATAGGATAGACCCCAAAAGAAAATCACCAAGGCATATCATAATCACACTCGTTGAAAACAAAGACAAACAAAGAATCCTGAGGGCAGCTCGAGAAAAACAAGAAGTCACATAAAGAGGAGAAACAATAAGACTAAGCTCAGATTATTCAGCAGAAACCATGCAGGCAAGAAAAAAATTGCCAGCCAAGACTAATATATCCTGCAAAACTCTTGTTCAAATATGATGGTGAAATTAGGTCATTTGCAGATAAACAAAGATTAAGGGACTATGTAAAAACCAAGCCAAACTTACAAGAATTATTAAAGGGAGTTCTTCAACCTGAGAACAAACAACATCACCTCACAGGCTGAATCTAGGATGCAGGATCGTACCAGCCAGATACTAATCTAGGAAATGAACTTTCAAGGACTATCCAAAACCAAAAGAAATACAACAGGGAATCAGATAAATTAATCTGTAAATGACAACAATATCAGAACAATAAGAGAGGGAATAAACAGTGTAGGTATAGAACCTTCTAATGGAGAGGAAAGCAAGGCGACACCAAGTAATAATAGACTACTTCAAACTTAGAAAGATAAAGGTAAATTTCACGGTAACCACAAAGAAAGTTAACAAACCTACTCATCAAAATAAAGTGGAAACACATAAAATCTCAGTTAAAAAAACCCTACAAAAACAAAAGAAATGAAAAAAATCCACAAACAAAAGGAATTCAGCAAAGAGAGTAAGAGGAACAAAGAAAAAGTTAGCACCACAATAAAAAGCACTACAAAATGACAGCAATAAACTCACACCTATCAATAATTTACACTGAATGTAAATGGCCTCATTGCACCCATAAAGAGATGGAGAGTGACAGCATGGATTAAAAAATCAGGATCCATCAATATGCTGTCTACAAGAGACACACCTTAGAAACAAAGATGTAAATTTACTAAAAGTCAAAGTTTGGAAAAAAATATATCAAGCAAACAATTACCAAAAGAGCAGGATTGGCAATACTAATCTCAGATAAAATAGACTTTAAAACAAAATCCACCGTAAAAAACAAAGAAGACACTATATAATGATTAAGGGGACGATCCGTCATGAAGACATAACCATAATAAACATCTACGCGCCCAATGACAGGGTTCCAAAATAGATAAACACTAACAGCACTGAAAAGAGAAACTGACAGTTCCACAATAATAATAGGAGACTTCAACACACCACTCTTGGTAAAGGACAGAACATCTAAAAAGAAACTCAGCAAAGATACAGAAGACTTAAAGGGCATAATCAACCAACTTGATCTCATAGACATATATAGAACACTCCATCCAGCAGCTGCAAAGTACACATTCTTTTCCAATGCACATGGAACGTTCTCCATGATAGACCACATCTT
>NW_004444051.1:6222821-6224816 GCF_000243295.1 Trichechus manatus latirostris
AACAAAATTCTAGCCAATAGAATTCAGCATTATATCAAAAAAATAATGCACCACGACCAAGTAGGATTCATACCCGGTATGCAAGGATGGTTCAACATTAGAAAATCAATCAACGTAATCCACCACATAAATAAAAGGAAAGAAAAGAATCACGTGATCATCTCAATTCATACAGAAAAGGCATTCAACAAAGTCCAACACACATTCCTGATCAAAACTCTCAATAAAATGGGTATCAAAGGGAAGTTTCTCAACATAAGAAAGGGCATCTATGCAAAACCAGAGGCCAACATCATTCTCAATGGAGAGAGGCTGAAAAAATTCCCCTTGTGAACAGGAACAAGACAAGGATGCCCGTTATCTCCACTCCTGTTTAACATTGTGCTGGAAGTCCTAGCTAGAGCAATAAGGCAGGAAAAAGAAATAAAGGGCATCCAAATTGGTAGTGAAGAAGTTAAACTGTCCCTGTTTGCAGACAATCTGATATGATACATAGAAAACCCTAAAGAGTCCATGAGAAAACTTCTGGAACTAATAGAAAAATTCAGCAGAGTAGCAGGATACAAGATAAACATAAAAAAATCGGTTGGATTCCTATACGCCAATAAAGAGAATGATGAAAAGGAAATCAGGAAAGCAATACCATTTATAATAGCCCTTAAAAAAATAAAATACTTAGGAATAAATCTAACCTGGGATGTAAACGACCTATACAAAGAAAACTACAAAACACTACTGCAAGAAACCCAAAGGGATCTATCTACATAAATGGAAAAATATACCATGTTAATGGATAGGTAGACTCAACATAGTGAAAATGACAATTCTACCCAAAGCAATTTACAAATACAATGCAATCCTGATCTAAATACCAACAACATTCTTTAAAGAGATAGAAAAACTAATCATTATATGGAAAGACAAGAGGCCCTGGATAAATAAAGCAGTACTGAAGAGGAAGAATAAAGTAGGAGGACTCATACTACCTGACCTCAGAATGTACTGTACAGCTATGGTAGTCAGAACAGCCTGGTACTGGTACACTGACAGATACATTGACCAATGGAACAGAATTGAGAACCCGGATGTAAATCCATCCACCTACGGTCACCTGATCTTTGACAAGGGCCCAAAGTCCATCAGAGGGGGAAAACAGTCTTTTTAAGAAATTGTGCTGGCAAAACTGGATGTCCATCTGCAAAAAAATGAAACAGGACCCATACTTCACACCATATACAAAAACTAATTCAAAATGGATCGAAGACCTAAATATAAAGCCAAAAACTATAAAGTTCATAGAAGAAAAAATAGGATCAATGCTAGAGACCCTAATACACGGCATTAACAGGATAGAAACCATAACCAACAACACAGAAACTGCAGAAGAAAAGCTAGATAACTGGGATCTTCTAAAATTCAAACATATATGCTCTTCAAAAGACTTCACCAAAAGAGTAAAAAGAGAACCTACAGACGGGGATAAAATTTTTGGACAGTACAAGTCAGACAAATGTCTATTCTCTATAACCTACTAGAAAATCCAACACGTCTACAACAAAAGGACAAATAATCCAATTAAATGGAAATGAACAGACACTTCACCAAAGAAGACATTCAAGCGGCCAACAGACACACGAGGAAATGCTCGTGATCCCTAGCCATTAGAGAAATGCAAATTAATACCACAATGAGATACCATCTCACTCCGGCATTACTGGCTGAGTCAAATAACAAATGTTGGAGAGGCTGCAGGGAGATTGAAACTCTTATGCGCTGCTGGTGAGACTGCATAATGATACAACCATTTTGAAAAATGATACGGCACTTCCTTAGAAAACTAGAAATAGAAATACCATATGATCCGACAGTCCGTCTCCTAGGAATATATCCTAGAGAAATAAGAGCCATCACACGAATAGACATATGCACACCCATGTTCATTGCAGCATTGTTCACAATAGCAAAAAGATGGAAACAACCTAGATGCCCATCAGT
>NW_004444051.1:6226161-6239003 GCF_000243295.1 Trichechus manatus latirostris
TTGTTAACCAATGTTATAAAACAATATGTGTACTGACTGTGTAATGAGAAACTATTTGTTCTGTAAACCTTCACCTAAAGTACAGTAAAAAAAATTAAATAATCCTACTTTAAAAAAAAATAGAAGCAAGCATGGGCAAAGTAGATGAAAAGATGGAGCATTTCAACAGAGAATTAGAATCTTTAAAAAAGAAACAAATGGATATTCTAGGACTAGAAAATATAAAACCTTAAATTAAAAACTCAATAATAAATCAGTGTTATATAAAACTGGAAAAAAGCAAAAGACGAGGTTAGTGAATCTAAACACAGGTAAATAGAAACTATCCAAACATAAGCACAGGAAAAAAAAAATGAAAAGAATAAAACATAGTACAAGAGACATGTGGGATATAGACAAATGGTCTTAGAACCCTTATTTAAAGAACAAGATTGTCAAATTGGATTATTAAAAGGTCCAACAACTTTAAAAAGACTCAACTATTTATAAAAGTGCTGTTTACAAAAGACTCACTTGAAATACAACAATACAGACAAGTTAAAAGTACATAAATAAACGAAACTACATGGTACAAATACTAACCAAAAGGAAGCTGGTGTGGCTATGTTAATATGTGTCCTGGATTGAATTGTGTGATTGTCCACCATTTTGTCATCTGATGTGATTTTCCAATGTGTTGTAAATCCTATCTGTACAATGTTGATGAGATGGGGTTAGTGGCAGTTATGTTAATGAGGCAGGACTCAATCTACAAGATTGGATTGTGTCTTGAGTCAATCTCTTCTGAGATATAAAAGAGAGAAATGAGCAGAGAGACAGGGGGACCTCATACTACCAAGAAAGCAGCGCCAAGAGCAGAGTGTAACCTTTGGACCTAAGGTTCCTATTCTGAGAAGGTCCTAGACCAGGAGAAGATTGATTACAAGGACCTTCCTCCAGAGCCGACGGAGAATGCCTTCCTCTGGAGCTGCTGCCCTGAATTTGGACTTCTAGCCTACTAGACTGTGAGAGAATAAATTTCTCTTTGTTAAAACCATTCACTTGTGGTATTTCTGTTATAGCAGCACTAGATGACTAAGGTAATATGTAACTGAACTCTATAAGGAGAGGAGAGAGAATGGGACAGATTCAATATTTGAAGAAATGATGACTGAAAGTTTTACAAAATCAATGATAGATATCAATCCATAGATCCAAGAATCTTAGTGACCCCATGTAGGTTTAATACAAAGAAGACTACTAGGCACACCTTTGAAAACCAATGTTAAGGAGAAAATCTTAAAAGCAGCCAGAGGGAGAAAAAGATACATTATGCCCTTTAGTATAAAAAATAAGTCTCATGGCTAACTTTTCAACAGAAACTATGGAAGCCAAAAGACAATCTAATGATATCCTGAAAGTGCTGAAAGAAAAACAAAAAGTAGAATTCCTCCTCTAGAATTCTATATCCAATGAAAATATATTTAAAAATGAAGGTTGAAAGGCAAAATGAGATAAATAAAAGCTAAGAGACCTTTTGTTTCTAGCATACCCACCCTATAAGAAATATTACAGGAAATTCTTCAGGTTGAAGGCAAATAATCCCAGGTAGAAGCACATATTTACAGGAAGAAATGAAAAGCATAAGGAAAAGTAAATATGTGGGTAAATATGAAAGAATATTAACTATATAAAGCAACAATAGTAATTATGATTTATGGGGTTGTCATGGATTGAATTGTGTCCCCCCAAAATACCTGTCAGCTTGGCTAGGTCATGATTCCCGGTATCGTATGATTATCTACCATTTTTTCATCTGTTGTGATTTCCCTGTGTGTTGTAAATTCTGTCACTGTGAAGTAATGAGATGGATTAGTGGCAGTTACATTGATGAGATCTACAAGATTAGGTTGTGTCTTAAGCCAATCTCTTGAGATATGAAAGAGAGAAGTGAGCAGAGAGACACGGGGACCTCATAGCCCCAAGAAAGCGGTGCCAGGAGTAGAGCACATCCTTTGGAACCAAGATTCCTGTGCAGAGAAGCCCTAGACCGTGGGAAGATTGATGACAAGGACCTTCCTCCAGAGTCGACAGAGAGAAGAAAGCCTTGCCCTGGAGCTGGTGCCCTGAATTTGGACTTCTAGCCTACTTGACTGTGAGAGAATAAGTTTCTCTTTGTTAAAGCTATCCACTTGTAGTATTTCTGTTAGAACAGCACTAAGTGACTAAGACAGAGTATATACCTAGAAGTAAAATATATGGGAAAAATAGCACAACGGGTAGAAAATGTAAATGGAATTAAGCTGCTGCAAGGTTCTTGTATTTTTTGGGAAGTGGACTGTAATAAGTCAAGAATGTATATTCAACTCTTTATGATAACCACTGAATAACAGTACAAAAATATATAACTAAAAAGCTAACAGAGGACACAAGAGTATTTTAAAAATATATTTTATTAATTTAAAAGTAGTCAGGAAAAGAGGAATAAAAGAACAAAGCCCAAATGGGACAAATAAAAATCAAATAACAAGATCACAGACTTATAAGCAAACCAAATTAGTAAATTTCCAAAAGTACTGTTTACAAAAGACATGCATTAAGTATAAAAATACAGACAAGTTAAAAGTTAAAAAATAAACAAAGCTATACAGTACAAATACTAACCAAAAGAAAGCTGGTGTGGCTATGCTAATATCGTAGAGAATTTAAGGCAAGAAATATTACTAGAGATAAAAAGAGACATTTCAGAATAATAAATGGGTCAAGTCAAGAGGACAACAATACAATCCTACATTTGCATAACCCAATAACATAGCGTTAAAATATATTTTTTTAAAAAATCACAGAACTAAAGAGAGAAGTAAACAAATTCAAAATCAAAATGGGAGATTTTAACATCCCCAAGTAACTAATAGATCAATAAGGATATGGAAGATCTGAACAACACTTTCAACTAACTTGAACTTAACAACATAAAACAATATGCCTAATAACATATATAAGCCTTATCAAAAGAGATTAAATTGTGTGTCAGAAATCAAGTCTCAGTAAATTTCAATAGGCCAGTAATCCAGAGAGTATCCCTGTGATCACAATGGGATTAAACTAAAAATCAACAATGGAAAGGTAATGATAATATCTCAAAATGTTTCGACATTAAGCAGCACATTTTTAAATAATCCACACTTCAAAGGAGAACTCACAATAGAAATTAGAAAATATTTTGAACTGATTGAAAATGAAAATATGACGTATCAAAATTTATGTACTTCACAGGAAAATTTCTAACTTTAAATGGATATGTTAGAAAAAAAAAAGTCTTTTCAGATTCCAATTTAAGAAACTAGGAAGAGTAAATTAAATCCAAAAAAATAGAAAGAACAATTATAACTCAATATTGTAAAGATGTTGATTCTTCCAAAATTGATCTATAAATTGATCTATAGAGTCAATAGATTTTGAATTGCAGCTTTTTTCTTTAATGGAAATAGCGAAGCTTGTTCTAAAATTTAAATGGAAATACAAATAACCTAAAATAGTCAAAACAATCCTGAAGGAAAAAAAAAGTGTTTGAGAATTTATTACTCTACTGGATTTTAAGGAAATAATTAGGAAAGAAAACAGATACACCTATAGAGTTACAGGTAGTCCCCAACTTACAATGGGATACCATTCTGACGACTCCGTAGTAGGTTCTGACATAAGGTGAATACCTAATTTATTTTTTAGTTTTTATTATTATTGCCTTTTATTATCAGTATCTTTATAAATCCGATCTTCATTTGTCTTTGGGGGTTGGAAACATTACACATAAACTTACAGATGTATTTTAACACATACATATGTATGTACCTAAAAAAATACACAAATCATAAAAATTTACTCCAGTTTTGATGAAGAAGAGTTGGACGACATTTGCATTTTGTCAAATGTGGTAATAACTCCATTTGTGGAAGATTCTGGATCATCTGAATTATCCCTGGGAATGGGGATGGCATTTCTAGTCAGAAAATTACTGAGAGTTGTCTGTATTGCCTTTTGTTTCTTTCTTCATATATTACATGATAGCATCTCACTTCTTCCAGAATCTGCCTACTGACTTTTGCAAAGTGATCAGTGTTTGGGCCCATGTTTTCAAGCAACTGAAGCCCCTGTTTTAGTTTAGAAAAAACTCCAGCTAATCCTTTCACTATAAAATTTTTTGACAACTTCTCTCCTTCCTCTTCCTCATCATTTCTTTCTTCTTCAGCATTTCTTTCCTCTTCAAAATCCATTAAGTCCTGATCTGTCAACTCCCCTTCTTCGCGATCTATGTTGAACTGTTCCACATCAGTGGCAATATCAAGTTCTAAATTCAGTGTTCTTGCCATATGGACAATTTTTCCACCGATCTCTTCCATCATATTATCCTGATCAAATGCTTGGACTCTGTTCACATAACTCAGCAATTTTTTCCATATCCCCTGCATGCATTTCCCCCTAACTTCCTCTCAGGAAGATACAGTGTTCTGGATACACTGACAACCATAAGTGGGGTTCATCGTAACTCGAATATGCTGTAAGTCGGGGACTACCTGTATAGGACAGAGTAGAACTGCCCCATAGAGTTTTCTAAGCTGTTGTCTTTACAGGAGCTAAATGTAATGAGCAAGAAAAATAGTGGCAGGGATGAAAATGGAGTAGTGGGCAGGGGCCAGACCATGCATACCTGGTCATATTAAGGAGTTTGTTCTAAATTTTATTCTAAATTCAATGGAAGTCATGGACTGATCTTAAATAGGTGAATGGCATGACCTGATTAACATTTTAAAACCTCATTATGGACACTGTATGGATAATTCATGGAAAGGACAATAAGATGGCAGGGAGAATTCTTAGAAGACTACTATGGTAACTGAGCTTAGAGATGATGGTAGCAACGAAGGTGGAAAGAAGTGAATGGCTTTGCAATACGTTTTGGAGGTAAAATTGATAGAACTTAGTAGTGAATTATTTTTGGGAGATACATTGGCTTCCAGTGGCTGCTGTAACAAATTATCACAAATTTAGTGCTTAAAACAACATAAATTTATTCTCTCACAGTTCTGGAGACCAGAAGTCCAAATCAGTTTCACTGGGCTGAAATCAAGGTGTCAGCAGGGCTGCTCTCCCTCTGAAAACTCCAGGGAAGCATCTGTTCCCTCCTTCTCCCAACTTCTGCTGGCTGCCGGCATTCCTTGGCTTGTGGCTTTATCTCTCAGATCTCTGCTTCTGTGATCACACTGCCTTCTCCTCTTCTGCCTGTGTGTAATCTCTCTTTACTTTTCCTGTAAGGATACTTATGATTGCATTTAGCTCCCCTCTCCCCCAATAATCCAGGATAAGCTCCCCATCTCAAGATTCTTAACTTAATAATGTCTGTAAAGACCCTTTGCCATATAAAGTAACATTTATAGGTTCCAGGCATTAGGACTTGATACCTTTGGGGGCCATTATTCAGCCTACTGCAGAAATAAGGGAGAGAAAGTTTTGAGAAGAGTATAGGGAAGTACAAAATAAGTGACAGAGTGAGTCTACTAGAGATACATAATTACGTTGCCAAGCAATGTTCAGATTGGACATGTTGACTTTTCAATGATACCAATCAGTTCAGTTGTGTGATTTTCTCCAGCAATGTCCAGCTGCTTGAGCAAGAATAGAGAAGACAGATGTTTGAGTTCATGTAGGGTTGGAGAGAGAAGAAGCAAGGGAATTACTATAGTGACTGCAAAGGAGTTATTATACTAAGAGACTGTAAGTACCAAAATAAATACTGCAGTAAAGCAAGTGGGGCCGATGGCCAGAGAGAAAGTCACAGGGTTGTGGATTGAAGGTCTTAATGAGATGGAATAATGGTGGTGCTTGAGTGAATAAGTAAAATAGCATTGTTTGAGAATGGGGTGTCTGATTTTGTGATTTTATAGGTTGCTGAGGTGGAGAGTTCAATGAACCAACAGCTCAGTATTTTGGATGGATCATTTAGTATAATGTCAAAGTTGCCTAAAAAGAGGACAGGTGGACTGGAAGATTGCAAGCCAGGTACTGAAATCTCCAATGAATGAAGAGAGGAGACAGCAAGTAACAGCAACAAGGAGGAGGGAAGTATGATTCCACTGAATGGTACGAGTCTCAAAGGAGAGGGTATTTTGACAAGAGGAAACAAGTTTATGTCTGAAAGCAGATGAACATTAACCCAACTCCCAAACCCAAGGCAAGAATAAGCAGCCTCCACTTAAGAGGTCTTTGGGGGAAAGGATGTTCGGAGACAACCCTTAGGCTTCAATTCAGGCAAAGAGGTGGAAGGAATGTTGAGAGCAGAGGTGGAGTGTATAGGAAAAGTTGTTGAGCACAGAGCAGGCATTCTCAAAGGCATCATGAGATCCTGAGTTGGGTCACATGGAGTGATGGGTGTAGTAAGCAGGCAGAGGCTGAGAGTTGACAAGATAAAGGACAGGACAGGCTTTTCCACCTGGCAGAGAATTTACTCCTCAAGGGCTTTTGGAAGAAGATGGGCACTTGACTTAGCACTGAAATCTGAAAGATTTTTTACAATTATAGTAATTTTTGAAGGCATTTTCATTTTAAAGCTGTGTTTTCATTTTAAAGTTGATAATAAAAATATACAATATTTAGCAAAGGTTGTAAACTAGCAGCCCATTGGGTAAATCTGCATTTAGACATATTTTGTTTGGCCTCAAATTGGTTTGGCCATCCCTGTGTTTAAAAGAAAAACTTCAAATTAGTTTCTAACATTTAAAAATCTGGAGATTTCGTATAAAAATCTTCTTAAAAACTGGACTACCTAGTAATCGTGGGTCAACGTTTCTACTTGGTGATGGATTTGCTTGGAACCAAAGCAGTCCTGTCCCCCTTAGATGGAGCCGGACTCTCCACCACTCCTTATGGTGTTCTTGCTAACATCAAGGCCTAGTAGCTTGTGCAATTTAGCCTGATGGTTGGCCTGTACTTTCTCTTTTAAGACTTAACAGAAAGATAAAATAATTGTATAGCCAGGCCTCTACAAAGGTGACAAAATGAAAGACTGAGCAGGGCTTGTGTTTCCACACATTTCTTGGTGGAAGTGAAGGTGCATGTTTAATGTGTAAACAAAGTATGTCCCAAGAATATAACCTGGCCACCTTTAGTTATTTTTATTACCTGCCTGGCTCTTGAGGGCAGTTGTGTTTGCCTCCCTGATTTATATAAACTGTTTATTACTTTAAGTTTTAAATAATTTATGTAAAGTTGAAAATCTATCAAAATCCAAAGGCCCTAGAAAGTTCCTGATTTTCACCAAGTCTTTGTCTAATAAAAGTATCTGGACTTTGAGCCTCTCAGGAACATGTAAGGGTATTAATTAATTGATTGATTAATTGGTTAAAATATTGTTCTCCGTGTTTATTTATATTAAAGAAAATTAAACATTTTATGTTTCCCTGGGTGTGTGTATTTGTGTGTGACAGGAGTCATGTAGATGTGTCCCATTCATTGGTACAAAAATATATTGTTTCTGCCAGATCAATCAGCAGAGATGATTATTGTGTGTCAGCATCACTCAGAAAGAAAAAAGGTTCTGGTACACAGAATAGGCATGTCCTGTCACCAAAAAAAACTGCACTGACATTTTTTGAGAGTGAAAATATAGTAAACACCAGATATTCTGGCACTAAAGTTGACTAAATTATCTAACACTTCTGAATTTACATACAAGGCATTTTGCCTTCTTGAGTTCTCTTCCTGTTGGATAAACTTACATGTAGACATCTTTGCTTAGTAATAACAATAAATTGAATTGCTGTATCATTGGATTAGAGTTTGAAACAACACTTAATGAGGATGAACATGTCTAATTTCTACTTAGAAATGCAGGATTGCCACAGTGTCTTCTAACCATAATTTGATTCTGTTGGCACCCTGTGATGTAATGAATATACCCATGACCCAGACCAAGTCACATGTAAGCATAGAGGGAGGGACACCACAGTGGACAGACCATGATCATTGAATTAGCTCTTTAGTGGGAGTCTGACCCAGTTATACCTTATCTCAGTCACGTCTGCCCTGTTTCCTTTCCTTGCTTTGGTTTCTGAGTCGTCTCCTACTTTGTCTTTCTAACATGAAAAACCAGTCTGCCAACTTTTATCAGTTTATACAGGTCCCTGACTGTGACCAGTCTCCCTCTGAGCATGATCTCTCCTTATCCCAAACCCTGGAAATAGAATCCTTGGACTGGAACCTAGAACACCATTTCTGTGAATCCTTCCTATTGATCATCTATTTCCCTTGGTCTTTACTTCTTCCCTATTCAGCTTAGGTTTTCCATTGTCCATCACTTCAGTTACCTTCTTGCAACTCTCTTGTCCTATCATCCTTCCCTTTCACCTACTTGTTAGAACCCAACCCTGAATAAGCTCAACTACTTAGTCTCTGGGCGCACACCTAGGCAGCCAAGCACTGTGAGTGGAAATTGATGTATGTTTACCTAGTTAGTTTTGTCTTCAATTCTCTGCAGAGGCTATTTAATTCTCTCCATACACTCCTTAAGCCTGTCACATCACCACCTTTTCCCTCATTCACACCTTTCTCTGCAACTCTTAATTCATGGAGAAAATACACATTATCACACAGATACACTCTTAACTTCATGCTCCAAGTCTACAAATGAACCTTGATCGGCACCCACCACTTTTCTCCTTCCCATTTGCTACAAAGGGAACAAAGTCTATCTGTGATCATAGGCTGGTCTCTGGATTCAATCTCTGTCTTCTTGAGATCTCTATAACTTTTATCATTTCTTTCGTATCTTCACTCTCCATCCCCTTCATGAAAATTTTAAGTCTCTCCCATCTTATAAAAACAATCCTTCCCTCACCAAAAAACCTTCTTTTAACCCAATATTCACCTTCAGAGTTTTTAAAAAATCATTATAATATACTTTATATAGTATTTTACAGTATAAATTGTATTGGACATGTTATCAGGAGGGACCAGTTCCTGGAGAAGGACATCATGCTTGGTAAAGCAGAGGGTCAGCGAAAAAGAGAAAGACCCTCAACGAGATGGATTGACACAGTGGCTGCAACAATGGGCTCAAGCATAACAATGACTGTGAGGATGGTGCAGGACCAGGCAGAGTTTCATTCTGTTGTACATAGGGTCGCTATGAGTCAGACCTGACTTGACAGCACCTAATAACAATTGTACAGGTACCTTCAGTTTTGATTCTCTCTCTCTTTTTCCCATTCTCAGTTATAACTTCTTAAAAGAGTAACCTCTATTTGCTGTCTATAATCGCTCATACACATTTACTCCTAGAGTCAATACAATTTCTCAACCTAACACTCTGAGATCATTAAAGACTTGCTTGTTACTGAATTTGATAATTTTTTTTGTGTCTCATTTTTCTTGCTCTCTTAGCAGCATGTGACACTTTTTACTTTCTACTTTGTGAAATGCTCTCTTCTTCCCTTCTTGACACCCAGAACTTCTGATTTTCCTTCAAATGTTCTGTTGTGTCTTTTCATTCTCCTCCTCTGACTGTCCCTTAAATGTTAGTTTTCCTTGGTTTCTCTTCTTGGCTATCTTCTTTCTGCACTCTACACATTCTTCCATGGGATTTCTGCTACTCCCATGAATTTATATGCTGACAATTCCCAAATCTATACCTCTAGATCAGATTGCTCTATGAAAACTTACAGTCACATGTCCAACTGTCTACTAGATAGTTTCACTTAGATGCCCATTTAAAAAAAAAAACAAAAAACAAACCCATTGCCATCGAGTCAATTCCAACTCATAGCGACCCTATAGGACAGAGTAGAACTGCCCTATAGGGTTTCCAAGGAGCAGCTGGTGGATTCGAACTGCCGACCTTTTGGTTAGTAGCCAATCTCTTAACCACTGCACCACCAGGGCTCCTAGATGCCCATGAGCACCTCAAATACATAATGTCAGAAATCAAACTCATACTTCCTACCCCACAGCAGCCTTCATCTTGCTTCATCTCCTGGATTCCCCCTCTCAGTTAATCCTCACCTCATTTACCCAAACCAGAGATTGGGTGTCATCTGTAGCAGGTATCCTTTGGGAACTTACCACTCCAGTGTGCTCCTGCCTACTTCCAAGGACTTGTAGCTGTATCATATTGCTTGTGGGCCTTTTAGGAAGCCATAGAAGCTTGTGCTGCCTTGTGCAGAGCAGGCTGGAAGTGCCAGGGAATTAAACTCATCAACCAATGACTGGTGGGAATTGGCTGATAAATTCCCCAGCTCCTCACCCTGTTAGGTGGGATAACTCTGAGGCATGTGTTTTATACCATTCTGCAGAATTGTTTACGTTCCAGACATTCATAGCATAGTTAGCTTGATAATACACCCTTTATTGGCTGCCTTTCCTTCCCCATTATCACTTCCTCACTTGCCTGCCAATGTTCCCTGCTCTTCTCAAATGAACTACTTGCATCTTTACCTTGAGGTCTGTTTGGGGAGGGGGGTACCAAAATAAGACGACATTCTTTTTCCACTTTCTTCCTCTCCCATTCTTCCAGTCAATTACCAAATTCTATTACTTCTACCTCATAATCATCTTGAAAAACTAGCCATTTCTCTCCAGCCCCACTGCCACTACCTCATTTTCCACTGCCATCATCTGTAGGCTGGATCACTGTAACAATCTCCTACCTACCTCCCTTCAGTATTCCTCCGTTCCATCCTTTGTCTACCCTTCAGGCAATGACCTTTTAATTATGCAAATTTGATTATATCACTACCACAGTAAACTTTTCAGCTCTCAATTTACATATAAATTCTTGTGGGAAGTTTTCCTTGCCCTTTCCATTCTGGAGTCCTATTAAAAGGATCACCCTTTTAAAGCCCCTCTCATATTGTACACTAATGGCCTATTCACTTGTTGTATTCCTCACTAGACTAAACTCTCTAAGGGCAGGTATAGTGCTTTTGTCTTTCCTTTCCTTTATTCTGCCTTTGTTGTTGTTGTACTTCTAGTATGTGATAACTCAATATAGGGTGGTTGTTGTTGGATGCCATCGAGTCGATTCCAACTCACAGCAACCCTGTGTACAACAGAACAAAACACTGCCCGGTCCTGCGCCATCCTCACAATCATTGCTATGTTTGAGCCCGTTGTTGTAGCCACTGTGTCAATCCATCTTGTTGAGGGTCTTCCTCTTTTTCACCGACCCTCTGCTTTACCAAGCGTGATGTCCTTCTCCAAGGAATATAGGGTACAAAGTAGAAGCTCAATAAATATTTGTTGAATAAATGAATGCTTAGCGAGGGTCATTCCTGTCTCCTCCATTTTGGCCTTTTTCTGGAGGAGTAGATTCATTAGTGAACACATTTGCAATTTATATCTGTGTAACTCCTATGTTCTAATTTAGTGATTTTTTTTTCTATTAATGATGATTAGCGATCTCATTAGATGATGTGAGTTCATCAAACAATGGTGACTCAGGCATAGGACTGATCTTGTTTAAACCTTAACAGGTAAATCATTCCTGATACTTGGTGTAAAAATGAGTATGGACAAGATGGAACCTCTAAATTCTTTACATTGAAGAATTGCTTTTCCTGAGAATAAATTTATGTCAATTCATTAATGTATTTTATCATTTGCATTCTGCTAATTGAATGTCTATTAAGGCAGGCATGTTTGAGGCTTTGTCTCGCTTACTTTGGCCATGTTATCAGGAGGGACCAGTCCCTGGAGAAGGAAATCATGCTTGGTGAAGTAGAGGGTCAATGAAAAAGAGGAAGACCCTCAACGAGGTGGACTGACACAGTAGCTGCAACAATGGTCTCAAACATAGCAATGATTGTGAGGATGGTGCAGGACAGGGCAATGTTTTGTTCTATTGTACAAAATGATCACTATGAGTCAGAGTCAACTCAACAACACCTAATAACAACAGACATATTTGTATTTAAAAAAAAATTGCTGCCGTTATAATTGCTATCCAAATCTGCAAAATTCAAACTTTAAAACTTTTTACTCTCTCAGAGATACTGGAATCAAGATGACAGAGTAAGAAGATTCACGCTTCCGTTCTCACATGGGAAATTTCTTAAGAAAGCAGAGAATAACAGCACCAGCTTTGTCAAAACTCTGGTGAACAGTTGGGAGATCATGGAAGTCAGAACTAAAATGATTTCTATCTGCAGATGACATAGTACTATATATAGAAAATCCCAAAGAATCTACAAGAAAGCTATTAGAGTTAATAAAGAAATTCATCAAAGTTATTGACTTTGTGTTAAACTGGACAGGATCAACACACAGAAATCAGTTTGTTTCTATATTACTAGCAATGAACAATCTGAAAAGGAAATTAAGAACCTATACCTTTTATAATAGCATCTAAAAGAGTAAAATACTGAGGACAAATTTAACCAAGGAGGTGAAAGACGTTTACACTGAAACAATGAAACACTGCTGAAAGAAATTAAAGGAGAACTAAATAAATGGAAAGACATCCTGTGTTCATGGATTGGAAAACTTAATATTGTTGAGATGTCAGTTCTACTCAAAACAGTCTTCAGATACAATGCAATTCCTATTAAAATTCTTGTCACGGATTGAATTTTGTCCCCCCAAAAATGTGTTTATCAGTTTGGCTGGGCCATGATTCCTGGTATTGTGTGGTTTTCCCATAAGTTGTAAATCCTGCCTCTATGATGTTAATGAGGGAGGATGGGCGGCAGTTGTGTTAGTAAGGCAGGACTCAGTCTATAAGACTGGATTGTGTCCTGAGGCAATCTCTTGAGATATAAAAGACAGAAGTGAGCAGTGAGACAGGGGGACCTCATACCATCAAGAAAGCAGTGCCA
>NW_004444051.1:6239103-6297261 GCF_000243295.1 Trichechus manatus latirostris
AAGAGAAGAAGGCCGACAGAGAGAAAAAGGCTTCCCCTGAAGCTGACACCCTGAATTTGGACTTTTAGCCTACTTTGACAGTGTGGAAATAAATTTCTCTTCGTTAAAACCATCCACTTGTGGTATTTCTGTTATGACAGCACTAGATGATTAAGACAATTCCAAAAGTCTTTTTTTGCAGAAATGGAAAAGTCAATCCTCAAATTAATATGGAATTGCAAGATGCCCCAAATACTCAAAACAATCTTGGGAAAAAAAAAAAAAAACAAAGTAGGAGGATTTCAAACTTTCAGATTGTATTGTAAAACTACAGTAATCAAAACAGTGTGGTACTCATAGAAGGACTGGCATATAGGCCAATGGAATAGAATTGAAAAGCAAGAAATAAACCCATATGTCTATGGCCATTAATTTTCCATAAGAATGCCAAATACATTCAATGAGGAAAGAATAGTCTCTTCAACAAATGGTGCTGAGACAACTGGATCTCTACATGCAAAAGAATGAAGCTGGACTCCTACCTCACACCCCATAGAAAAACTAATTCAAAATGGAACAATGGCCCAAATATAACAGCTAAAACCATAAAACTCTTAGATGAAAACAAAAGGGTAAAGCTCCAGGGCCTTTTAGGCAATGAATTCTTAGATGTGACGCCAGAAGCACAAGCAAAAAGTGAAAAAATAGATAAATTGAATTTCATCAAAATTAAAAACTTTGGTGCATCAAGGGACATTATCAAGAAAGTGAAAAGATAACCTACAGAATGGGAGAAATTATTTAGAAACTATATATCAGATAAAGGTTTAGTATCCAGAATACATGAAGATTTCTTAAAACTCAACAATAAAAACACTAATGAAAAATGAACAAAAGACATGAATAGACATTTCTCAAAGAAGATATACAAATGGCCAATATCATGGATTGAATTGTATCCCCCAAAAATATGTGTATCAATTTGGCTAGGCCCTGATTCTCAGTATTGTGTGATTGTCCACCATTTTGTAATCTGATGTGATTTTCCTATTTGTTGTAACTCCTACCTCTGTGATGTTAATAAGGTGGGATAGGCAGCAGTTATGTTAATGAGGCAGTACCCAATCTACAAGATAGGACTGTGTCTTGAGCCAGTGTCATGGATTGAATTGTGTTCCCCTCAAAATATCTGTCAACTTGACTAGGTCATGATTCCTAGTATTATGATTGTCTACCATTTTGTAATTTGATGTGATTTCCCTGTGTGTTGTATATTCTATCACTATGATGTAATAAAATGGATTAGTGGCAGTTACATTAATGAGGTTTACAAGATTAGATAGTGTCTTAAGCCAATCTCTTTTGAGATGTAAAAGAGAGAAGCAAGCAGAGAGACATGGGAACCTCATACCACCAAGAAAGCAGCGCCGAAAGCAGAGCACGTCCTTTGGACCCAAGGTTCCTGCGCTGAGATGCTCCCATACCAAGGGAAGACTGATGCATCATAAGGACCTTCCTCCAGAGCTGAAAGAGAGAGAAAGCCTTCTCCTAGAGCTGATGCCCTGAATTTGGGCTTGTAGCCTACTCGACTGCGAGAAAATAAATTTCTGTTTGTTAAAGCCATCCACTTGTGGTATTTCTGTTATAGCAGCACTAGATGACTAAGAATTTGGTACCAGGAGTGGAGTGCTACTTTAACAGATACCTAAAATGTGGAAGTGGTTTTGAAACTGTGAATAGATAGAGGACCTAGAAGGAAATGAAGAGAGCTGTTACATTGGAGACAACACAGATGGCGAGAAGCAGCAGCAGAGAACTGGCAGCAGCAGAGGACCAGTGGCAGTAGTCCAGGAGACCAGCACCAGACAGCACTGGAGCTGACCCACAGAGCGAGAGAGCTGAGTGTCTATGTGCAAGAGGCTTTCTGGTGGAACAGGGTGCCTCCTGGTACTTATCGGTGGAGCTATTGAACTTTGGAACACTAGCACCAGCAGGGCAGGTGGGGGCGTGAGGCCCTAGGGCCAAGAGGTGAAGGAACCAGGAAGCAGAAGCTGAAGAGACAAGGAACACAGGAAGCTGAGCTGCCTCTGTCTCAAAAGGTATGGCCACAACCTCTGGGGTTTCGAAGGGTGGAGCCATGGCCTCTGGTACTTTTAAGGGTGGAGTTGCCAGTCAGATGGACTAGGAGAATGGTGTGCCTAAAGCCAAGGGAGCAGAGTTGCTATGCCAGTGGGCCTGGAAGGCAGAGCTGAAGCCCAGGGCCGATGGGCCTCCACTCAGAATCTACAGAGTGTGGCCAATACCTACAATACCTAGAGTCTGGAGGGCAGGGCTATTGTGTAAATTGTCTCAGAGAACAGAGGATTATTTTCAAAGCCTTGAGGGCTAATGTAATGTGTTCTGCTAACTTGCTTGGTGCCTGTTATGCCTTCTTTCCCTCCAATTTCACCCATTTTTAATGGAAATACCTACCTTGTGGCTGTTGCACCATTGATACTTTGGAAGCACATAACTTGTATTCTAGATTTCACAGATTTTTTAAATTTAGGAATAACTAATAGGTAAATTCTATCTACTTTTTAATACTTTCCAGGGCAAAGCAAAACAAAAACGTTTCACCAACCTACCTTCTTTTGGGCTCTCTGCAATGGCATTTTAGCTTTTGTAGCACAAACTGCCACAACTGTCTAAGCTTTTTAGAAGAAAAAAAACTTTTAATTTCAATGTCAGGGATGACTATGGATTTTATGTAGTTTTGTTCAACATAGCAGAACCTTTGCTCCTTGGAAATATACTTGGAACTCTCCTGGAAAATGTTACCTTTCTCTTCCCTCTGTAATATTGATATACCTTTCACAGTGAAGCAGGGCCCATGATTAATCTTCATGTGCAGGTGTTCCTAACCTAGGCTGGATGTTTGACTTTGCTTCATTCTATGGAGTCTGTTTTAATTTTAATTAATTGCTATCAGGAGTTATAACTCCTCCAGGCAGATCATTAGGAAGCTACAGAATCAATTCTGTTTAGCCACAGAATGTGTAAAACTAGTCACTACCACTGAAACGATCAGAGATGCCTTTTATATTGCATACACTCAAAAATAATACGCCACTCCAACTGGATTTTAGGAGTAAATTAAAATGGAGTTGGAAAAGATTTTTCATGAATAAGCTAGCCAATGAATTTGCTCTTTTCTTCTCAATAGATTTTCCAAATTCTACCATGAAAATCATTGATCATGGCTGGCAGTCATGGATGTGGGAACAATATGTGTTAGATGTGTGTTAGGGCACATATCTCAGTACATACTTGCAATAAGTAACTGGTGCCCAGCTACCACCACCAACTGTTCTGACCAGGGACACAGTAGAAGGTCCTGGATAGAATGGGAGAAAAATGTAGAACAAAACTCAAATTGCTAAAAAAAAGACCAGACCTAATAGATCAATAGAGACTAGACGAACCCCCAAGACTAGCCCCAAGATAACCTTTGAACTTGGATTTGAAGCTATTTCTGTAGGTTACCTTTCAGCCAAATAATAGATTGGCTTATAAAATAAACACTATCACCTGTGAGTATTGTGCTCCCTTAAACAACGAACTACATGAGACCAAACAGTCAACATTTACCCAAAAGCAAAGATGAAAAGGCAAAGAGAAGGGAAGCTAGATCAATGGAAGCAGAACAAACAGAATGAAAATACGAGAATGCTGACACATGGTATAAATTTTAACCAATGGCATGGGAGAAATTTGTATAAAAATTGTTAAAGGGGAACCTAATATGTTGTATAAACTTTCACCTAAAACACAATAAAATATTATTTTAAAAAATAAGTAATTGGTAGATCAGGAGCCCCTGATACATAAGAAAGGACCCAAGATTACCTACTGTCCCCCACCCCAGGCCATTGCCTTAGTTGAGGCACTGATTGCTTCACTTTGGGACTAATGTCCCAAATCAGCCTGCTTACTGCATCCTGCTTCCTCCCCTCTGGTGTAGGTCACACTGCTACCAGAGCAATCCTTCTAAAACACAAGTATATCACTGCCCTAATTAAAATCCTTCAGTATCTCTAGAGCACCTTCTATATAAACTCCTTTCTATAATTTTCAAGGAAAACATTTTTAATCATCCTCCATGGCGGCGCAGAGTTAAGAGTTAAGAGTTCAGCTGCTAATCAAAAGGTCAGCAGTTCAAATCCAGCAGCCACTCCTTGGAAACACTATGGGCCAGTTCTACTCTGTCCTACAGGGTCTCTATGAGTTGGAATTGATTCGACAGCAACGCATTTTGGTATGGCTATATTAGTTAAGTGAAGAGATGATGTAGTAATAACCCCCAAATCTCACTAGTATAACCCAGTAAAACCAAAACCAAATCAGTTAGTATCGAGTCAATTCCAACTCATGGTGACCCCATTTGTTACAGAGAAGAACTGTGCTCCATATCGTTTTTAAGGCTGTGACCTTTTGCAACAGATCACCAGGTCTTTCTTCCAAGGCACCTCTGGATGGGTTCAAACCAGGAACATTTTGGTTAGTAGTTGAGCGCTTAACTGTTTGCGCCACCCAAGGACTCCATATAACATAATAAGAATTTTTCACACGTTCAAAGTCTGCCCTCTAGGGAGAATATCTCATTGGTAGAGCATTTGATTGTAAGATATGCCATATTAACACAAGATCTCCTCCATTATTGCCATAGCAACAGAAGGGGGCATGGAAAGTTGTGCCCTGGTAAGGATTTGACCTGGTAATGGCACATTAACTCATTGGCCAGAATCTGTCATATGGCCCTGCCCAACTGCAGTGGGGCAAGGAAATGTATCTTCTATCTGGGAAGGGGAGGAGAATTGGAAATAATGTTGTGCACTTTTAATGTCTACCATGATGGCCTTCTATTTAAGTTCTATACTCCTTAGCCTAACATTCAATGAATGAAGGTCCTTCATGACTAGGCTCTGCCCACTTAACTAGCCTCCCCTCTCTCCAGTTTCTTCGTGGTCCACTCGTACCCAACTATTTGCTCTTTCCTAAACAGACCACACTAGCTTATACTTTTGCACATCATGTTCACTGTGACTGGAACACTTACTCCCCTCTTCAGTCTGGCTAGCTCATATTTCTACTTCAAGACTAATCTTAAATGCCACCTCTTCTAAGAAGCTTCCCTTGCTGCATGCCTCTCCTCAGTGGCCCTTCTATGTGTCCCATTGCATCCTGGGCTCATTTCTAAATAATTGCCATCACATTTTATTGTCCCTAAATGTCCACCTTCTCTATGAGACTGTGAGGTCTTTGAGGGCAAAAATTTCTGTCTTGTATCTCTACAGCCCTGGTTCAGTGGTTCCTAACCTTTTTTTTTGCCTCATATGCCCCTGTGAGAATCTGATAAACACTATAAACTTACCCTCTAGGCAAAGTTCTGGAAACCCTGGCGGCGTAATGTTTAAGAGCCGTCTGCTAATCAAAAGGTCAGCGGTTCGAATCCACCAGGCACTCCTTGGAAACCCTATAGGGCAGTTCTCCTCTGTCCTATAGGGTTGCCATGAGCTAGAATCGACTCGACAGCAACGGGTTTGGGGTTTGAGACAAAGTTCTAAATTTTGCAAATAATTTCAGGGACTTCTGAGACACTCTTAAGTCCACCTGTAGAACCTAGGAGTCCAAGGACCCCTGTTTAAGAACCCTTGCACTAGTTCCTGACCCATCAAAATAGCTATCACTTAATTAGTGCTTCCTGTGTGTCAGACGCTGTTCTAAGCACTTCACATGATCTGCCCTATTTATTCCTTACAATAAGGTAGATACTATAAATATCCCCCATTTTACAGATGAGAAAAATGAGGAACATCAGTTAAGTAACTTGATGGAGTCTACTCCTGAGCCTGCTTTTTTACCCACAACATTGTATTGCCTCTCAGTCTCAGGATGTATGCTACTGTTTATGGTACTCTACCTAAAAGACACTCCATAAATGTCTACTGAATAAGTGGGAGAATGAATGCAAGCAACAACCTTATATACCAAGAACTATAAACAAGGTTAAAGTCATGAAGAACATAAAGAAGCTTAATGATCAAATGGTTTGTAAATGCTGTGAGCTTTCTCAGTGGATTAGGTAGCATACGGTATAAGCTCCATCCAACTTTCAATTAACTTTAAGGATAAGGAGTGAAAAGGTAAAGAACTTTTACTGTATACTTAGTCCATGTCAAACACTGTGTCTGGTACTTCCTAAACAGATCACATCATACAATAGTGCTAAAAGACCTCAGGATGTAATTGAATTTTGAGTCCAATATTACCTCTGGAAAGGGAAGGAATGAGAAAATATAATGTGTTCTTTAGGAGCCCTGGTGGTGCAGTGGTTAAGAGCTCAGGCTGCTAACCAAAAAGTCAGAAGTTCAAATCCACCAGCTGCTCCTTGGAAACCCCATGGGACAGTTCTACTCTGTTCTATAGGGTTGCTATGTGTCAAAATTGGCAATGGGTTTTTTTTTTTTTTTTTTTTTTTTTGTTCTTTAGGGCGGGCATCATTAAACCAGTTTGTAAAAGCCTAACTGTTGGCTGGCTGTGACATCAAGGAATGGAAGTTTTACTGCTAAAATGAAGAAGAGTTAAGGAGGTAGGGGTGGGGTAAGTTCTTTCTTTTAATGAAGATAAGCCTTCAAGTATTTTGTGATAAGAAGTTTCACAACTACAGTTAGGTATGAATAGGACCGTCATGCAAACATGCACACACACACTTCTGCTTTGGTTTCAGAAAGGCAGGAAGGGAAGATGGGAAAGAGAGGAAGGGAGACCAATACATGATTATCATGTAACAATAATCACACTAAATATTTTTAAATAGATCTTTCAGCTAATCTGGTCTGTATTTTCCACTATGGTCAATGGTTCGAAAGTCAGCTGCCCAGCACCAGATTAGGCTAGGTGCCTAGCAGGAGACAAAGCAGAAGAGATCTTTCCTGTCCTAAGAAATTTATAGTCACCCTGAAGAAACAACACAGAATCGCATGGAAACGAGCAACTCTAATCACTGTCCAGGAGCAATTTTAACCGCGCTCATCTAGGCTTAGGAAAGCCTAGAAATGAGAAAACAGATTCAGATTCATTTATCCCCCATGATTTCTAAGGTCAACCCTACTGTGTTCTACAAATCTGATCTATCTCCAGGTAAGCTTTAAACAACTTGCAGCCTGTGCAAAAGGGTGGCCTAGGTCTCTCCAGGGCTAATATAAGACTCTAAAGATCTTGAGAACATAAGCTTACATGCCTGGGTGGTTCCAGATGAACCTCAGTGATCAAAGGTAGGTGACATTGGTCATTGTCCAAGTTTGTGTCCAAACTTGCAACTCCATCTTGCGAATTGCTAGTAATACTTTTCCTATCAGTCTTTTTAATTGTACTAATGCTTATCCACATGACTGGCTCTAGATACCTTGGTCTCTCAGTGTCATTGTATTTGGATTTGTTGTTGTTAGATGCCATTGAGTTGGCTCTGACTCATAGCAACTCTGTGTATAACAGAATGAAATGTTGCCTGGTCCTGTGCCAACCTCACAATCATTGCTATGTTTGAGCCCATTGTTGGCAGCTACTGTGTCAATCCACCTTGTTGAGGGTCTTCCCCTTTTTCACTAACCCTCTACTTTACCAAGCATGATGCCCTATTTGGATTAGAGAGAATGATATAAAGAACAAAGTAACAAGGACTTAAAAAATACATATATTTGGAACTAAATTTGGGAAGAATTTCTGGTTTCATTTTTTTATAACATAAAAAATATTGGCATAAAATGTATTAGCAGGTTATTTAAAAAATATTGGATTGGAAAATATTTTCCAAATTTCCTTTCCAACGTTAGTTTAAATATTCTTTATTCTAAGATGTCTTAAACTACAATTATGTGGAACTCTTTGAAATACAGTTATTTCCTCTAACAAATCATCTTAAGAGGGCTAAATCTATCCAGCTTTCCACTGAGTTACAGTAATGGAGATTCTAATTACCTAGTCTGCATCTCAAGTTGTGTTGTAATTCATTAAAAGTCTTTTCCCTCCTCTTTAGTTAGATGCATTTCAGCATTCTAAATTCTAATCCTTTTCCTGTTTCCAAAAATCTAGACAGTTAATAGAGTATATTTGTGTCTCATTTGTTTGTCAGTTTGATTTTGCAATGATCTCTTTGTCCCTCCATTTCTATAACCCATGGCTGTGCCTATATCACCAGTCAAAATGCAAATTTTCTTAGGGGCTAGTCCCTACAGTCCCACAGCCAAAGAATTTTGATCTTGAAAAATGATTTGCATTTTGATGAAGGATTCCCACGATGCTTCTGGATTTGCACCTGAATGCAAATCCAGGGACAGTGGGCTTGGAGGTGCTTTGGGGAGAGAGAGTTGGAGTCTTTGGGGGTGAAGGAAGAAGGTGTTACAATATGTGAAGAATGCAACCTCGTGCTACAGAGCAGGACTGAGAGCGAAGCCTTTGATTTTTGCCCTTTTAGAAGGTCTGTGTAGGTGTGTGGCCATTAGATGTTGGCAGGCCCACTGCATTTTGTCAGGGCAGTCGAATTTATGTCAGCAGTCTGCCCTTTGGCTTTCAAGGATCCTTCTGGAGAGCCAGACTAGAAGAGGTTATCAGGTCCCTGGCCTGTTTGGAGGGGTCACTATTCAACTTGTATAAACTGTTCATGGGAATGTGTATCTTTCCTACCCACAGACCATGTCATTTCTGTAACTAAGCACCCAGGGAAGTCTGGAACTATTCCTCCAAGGGATGGGTAGCCTTGGAGCTGCCCATGTGAAGTTTATCTCTGCATGTTCTGATGTTTGCTATCTGGAGAGGATAATCCAGAGAATAGCTTGGTTTAGGCGTGGGGCAGATCTTTTCATTTCTTCTTACCCAGTGAAAACATTGGGTCTTCAGATTACAAGTCAAATGTAATTCTATCAGGAGGAGTGGGCTCCAAGGAGAAAATATGAACAGTCGGGGATTACTGAAAAATCAAATGTAATGTGTTTTTCCCCCAAACTTTTTAGAGAAGAATTTTTATTTCAAGACGTGAGTTGGAGAATCTTTTAGGGATCATTACTTGCCCCAAACTCAAAGGGAAATTAAGCTAGAAATAATTTTTAATACATATCCAGTTATTATTATTTTAAGGGTCTGAATAAAAAGAACATGATTTAAAAATTATATATGATAACTCAATATTTGTTGATAATCTCATATAATAATTCAGATTGTTCTTCATGTAGTCTGCGTTCTCCTTAATGTAGTTTTACTAAATAAGGATTTTCAAGGGTAGTTCACTATTGCTAATGCAGTGATTATACTGGTTAAGGGTTAGGCACTGTAAGAAGATAAAAAAATTTGAGCTGATTAGGAATATTATCAAATTACATTGGTCCTTTAAAAAAATATATACAGCCATAGGTCTGCTAAACAGCAGAAGCATAACACCTAAAGTATTTGTAAGTTAAAAAATGGGCTGTCATACTTGGAAGGTTTGGGGACTACTAGAAAGTAGAACTGGAAAGTGACACCAATATGGCAAGTTTCCATTTCACCTAAAGTTCCCTGTGTGCCTCTGAAGTCTACGTGGTCAAAGCTGTTATTCAGTTCTAAGAGTGAATCTCCAACATTAGGATTTGTGGGAAAAATTAGCACATTCAGATTATCTACTAATATGAAGTCTTTGAGTTTTATGGATTTTTTTTGTTGTTGTTGTTGTTTAATGCTCTCAAATTACATCATTGCATTAAAGCAATGGCAGCTGGCTGTAGTGGTCTGTAAACTCATTTTAATGGTGCTTTCAGCCAGCCAGGATTCTCTGACTCATGATTAAGAAGAGGAATCGATGCAATGTGCCCAACTCTGCCCTATTTCCCAGGCCAAGCTATGCTTCTTCCACCTCAGGATCAACACACGGTCAGAAAAAAGAAGAGGCCAGCCATCTGGAGGCAGATGTACCAGAAAGTACCCAGGCAAAGTTACAAAGGGAAAAACAAAACAAAACAAACAACAACAGTTGCTGCTGAGTTGACTCATGGTGACCTATGTATGTCAGAGTAGAACTGTCTTCCATGGGGTTCTCAATGGATGATTTTTCAGAAGTAGATCTCCAGGCCTTCCTTCCGAGGTGCCTGTGGGTGGACTTGAACTTCCGAACTTTCAGTTTGCAGCCAAGCATGTTAACCATTTTCACCACCCGGGGACTCTTTCAAAGCGAAAGGGTCTTCATTTTTAAAGGTTAGAATCACTAGCTAGCAGATGGAGCACATGGTCAATGTTAAGAGGCAACCCCCATCACTCTGATAAAAACAAATCCTATGGTCTAACATTTGAACGTAAAGAATAAGAGGAAGAGAAGGCATTTCTAATCACAAGCTCAACTTTGTCAGCAACCAGGAAAATGTCTACTTCCACTCTGAGAAGGCAAATAAATCCATTCATGTTATACACTCCACAGTTTTTATTGTTTATAAACAATTCAAGTCCTCTTTTATTTTTCAACATTCTGGGTCTTAGAAGAGAAGGGAATTGTGCCTATTAACCTTTGTGTGCAGCTAAGAAGCAGTTTATGGCTGGCCAGGTGCAAATGCCGTATCTAATCTTTCCCTGTGCCTGTCGCGTAGCAGCTGCAGCAGTTAGAGGGAGTTAGGGAGTTATTAAATATCCAGGAAGTGATTGTGCCAATATGGCCCCATTTCAGGGTGGTAAGAGAGATTTACAAATTGTTTTCCATTAAGAAAGTGTAACATGTTAATGGGAAAAAGGCATTATTATTGAGATTCCAACAATGGAGGGGGAGGTGAGGCAAAGTGACCTCCTGAGTCCAAAGGGAAATGTGGGACCCTTTATCGTGTGTTTCCTTTTTGGCACAGTCGCCCCTGCAGTTGCAAAAGCTTTGAAGTTTCCTTTAATTCCTGCCCCTGGTTCTCTGTGACTGTGGACAGGATACTCAGGTACTCGAAGTCAAAGTATATTCACTTGAGACAGAGAGAGAAAGGAAAAAAAAAGTTTATTTAATCCCTCAGTCACCTCCAAGGATATCATAAAGGTTAACAGTATAACTTTGGGTAAAGTGAAGTAGAATTCAAAATGAAAATTTATATTCATTTTTCAAATGGGGTGGTGCAGAGCTGCGAGCCCCCACCTGGTACGTCAGAAAATTTGGGTGTGACTTGCATAGAGTGACTATGACTTACTGAATTTCTAGCTGGGACAATGTATCTGAGCCCCAGTTTACTTATCTGTGAAATGAGAAGTTGATCATTACAAGACTCCTTTCAGTTTTACAAATCTATGAAATATGTATTGAATGCATACCACACACTCAGAAGAGGGGTAGGCATTGTGTCAAATATAAAGGAAATAAGACACAATCTATACAGTCTAGTAATGGAAACAAGTCTAATGCAGCTAAAACAACTACCTATTGATGTGACAATTTTTACAAAGATAGCGACATAAAAACAACCTAGAAGATGGTTTGTAATGATATATCATAGGGCCCCATCCTGAGCTTCATTCTGTTCAAGATTTTTTTTTTTTAGCCCCTAGCTATCTGTAGATGGCATCTGTAGCAGGTAGCAATTGCATTGCTAAATGTAGCATTTGGAGGCATAACCAAATAGGGTTTTTTTTTGGTCATATAACAAGAAGTCTGGAGATGCGCAGTTAAGGATCAGCACAGTGGAACCACAATGACATCATGTCCCAAGCTACTTTTCTTTCCTCTCCATCATTCTTAGAATATGGCTTTCATTCTTATGGGTCTGGCCCCTTTAACAAGCTTACCTGGAAGCCCACCCAGTGACTACTGCTTTCATCTCATTGGTCAGAACTGTGTCACAGGACTACCCCTAGCTGAAAGTGATGCTGGGAGATAGAGTTCTTTAATTAGGCCTGTTGCTACAATTGAACCAAGTCAAGGATTTGTCGATAAGGAAGAAGGTGAGAATGGATATTGGGTATGTCATTAGCAGTGGCTGTCACAGGACTCTGAGTGATTCGAAGATTACACAGGCTGGAGAGGACAATAAATATATTGATGATGCAGACAGAAAATGATTTCAGAAGGATGGAATAATAAAATGAATCTAACACACAGAATTCAATAGGGTTAAATTAGAGGCTTACCCCTGAGCCTACAAGATCAATCGCAAATAGAATGAGGGGAAAGATTTCTTAACAATGCCCTGTAAACGTATTTCTTAATTTTAATTTACCACAGGAGTAATAACAGCAATCAAAATATTATCTAAAATTTCTTGAATGCTTACTCTGAGTTACTTAATTCTCACAGCAATTTTCTGAGACAGATATATTATTGTTATCATAACCTCCACTTTAATTTTGAAAAAACTGGAGGCAGGCCCAAGATGGCAGAGTAGTCAGACACTTCCTGTGGTCCCTCTTACAACAAAGACCCGACAAAACAAGTGAATCAATTATGTATGACAATCTAGGAGCCCTGAACATCAAACGCAAAGTTCAGGAATCAGACTGAGTGGCAGGGGGAGGGAGAGACAGTTCAGAAGCAGCAAGGAGTTGCCAGACCTGACCCGGCAGGAACTGGCACCCTGCAAGCTGGATTGGCTGGCGTGCATGGTGAGGCAAGCAGTGGCGCTTGGGATGCATTTTCCACATTGAGAGAGAGCAAGCGGCAGGGAGTCTACTCAAGCCTCCAGAACCAGTGAAAAGAGGCGCTCAATCAGCAAACGATAAGTACATGTGTCTAACCCATTACGTGGATCAAAAAACACCCAGTTTGGGAAGAACCTCTCTCCCATTTACCTGCCTCCTCCCCACTCTGCACCAGGTCCCAGGCCGGCTTCAGCAATTACTGCATCCCCTGGGCCAGAAGCAGGATACATCACGCGCCCTGAGCCATTCTTCTGGCCTTGGAGAGGGAACAAATTAACAAACAGAGAAAAAATAATCTGCCAGCTCCCCTAAGCCCGGAACTCAGGGCAGGCATAGTTCCTTTGCCCAGGCACAGGCATAAGGGGTCCACAGACTTTGAATGCCTTTCATCCCTGCATAGACCTGTGTGGGTGCATTTCAATAGCTTAGGCCCTCATTAGCACAATACAACAGGATATATACCTGAAGCCTAACTTCACCTATATCAGCTATATGATGCAGTGGCAAGTTCATGACATTTTATACCACTCTGCCCATTAAGCAGGGTCCTCACCTACCCACATTGGGGGCCTGAGAACTGGTGGCTTCACCCATGCTACCTAGCCACCTGCAACAGGGGTCCAAGAATAAGTGGTGACTCCCAGTCCTTACAGCCAACAGCACTGGGTGCTTATAGTCCAGCTGTAAAACCCACCCACCTATGCGGTCTAGGGAACAGGGACACGCTTTCCTCCCAGACACTCAGGAGCAGCCATCAGCCCCCTGCCTTGCTCAGCATGTGACCCCCTACTGCAGCCAGTTACCTGTGCCTACTCCAATCACCCATGCCTGTCTAGGACTGTAGGTGAGAGCCTGCACCACACACTTCGTGACCGACTACCTGGACACCTGAGCTGAATCCATAGAAGAAAAGTAAACAGACTCCTGGGATTACATACCTAGTAACAGACCTCACCACCTGGTGACAGGACGTTAGAGCTTCAAAGGTGCCAATAAGCAAGCTAGCTCACATGAGCAGCCTATTTGGGCATATCAAAACAAAACAAAACAAGAACCTAGGACACAGTAAGCAAACATAAAATAAATAAATACAATAACTTATTGATGGCTCAGAGAAAACAGTCAATATCAAATCATATAAAGAGGCAGACCATGATGGCTTCGGCAAGTTCCCAAAAAAAAGAATCAAGAAATCTTCTGGAGGAAGATAACTTCTTGGAATTACTGGAGGTAGAATTCAAAAGATCAATATTCAGATCTCTTCAAGACATCAGGAAGGAGATCATGCAAAACGCAGAACAAGCCAAGGAACATACAGACAAAGCAAGAGAGGAACTTAAGAAGATTAGAGAAGAGCATAATGACAAATTTAACAGACTGCAAGAATCCATAGAAACAGCAAACAGAAATCCAGAAGATTAACAGTAAAATTTCAGAATTAGACAACTCAGTAGAAAGTCATAGGAGCAGAATTGAGGCAATGGAAGTCAGAATTAGGGAGATTGAAGATAAAGCACTTGACACCAACTTATTTGAGGAAAAATCAGATAAAAGAATTTAAAAAAATGAAGAAACCCTAAGAATTATGTGGGACTCTATCAAGAGGAATAACCTATGAGTGATTGGAGTACCAGAACGGGGTGGGGATAGCCGAAAATACAGAGAGAATTGAAGATTTGTTGGCAGAAAACTTCCCTGATATCATAATTTTGAAAAAAACTGAGAATTATAAGTAACTTGACCAAAGTCCCCCAGCTAGTAAGTCAGTAGCCCAGGGTTTGAACATAATGCCAGAGCCCTTACTATTTACCTTTATATTATACTGTCTCCTAAGGAAAACTGATTTATTGTCTAAAAAAGCTAATTCAATCTTAGACTACGTTAATAGAAAGATGATTGAAAACAAACAAGAAAACCCATGTGTGTCAGAGTAAAACTATGCTCCACTGGGTTTTTAATGACTGATTTTTCTGGAAGTAAATCACCAGGACTTTCTTCCAAGACACTTCTCAGTGGGTTCAAACCACCAACCTTTAGGTTAGTAGTCGAGCACTTATCCATTGGCACCATCTGTGTACTAGGAAGATGATAGTCTCTGTCTTTTCTGATCAGAACACATATCCAACATTGTTTTAATTCAGGGACTCACACTCAGGCAAGGCAGAACTGTTAGCTCCTTCCTACATCCATACTACCTTTGCCTCAGTCTCAGGATGAGATGGACATTCAAGGCCAACTCTTCCACATTGCTCTTATCCTGCTCCTGTGTCTCCTCTGGGAACTTGCTCCAACAATTGACACTTCTATCTCCTATATCTCCAACGTATCACTTTCTACTAGTTCTTTTTTCCTCAGCCAATACATTTATTCAAAATTTTTTATCATAAATATAAATACATACATAAACAAATGCCCTACCCAACCAAATTTGTAGAAATGTGTACCTTTCTAACTACTGCTTCTAATGATTGTTTCTTGTTAACCACACTTCTTAAAGAAATATATAGCATATTTAACATATGCTGTCTCCACTTCTCACCTTGCCTCTCATTCTCACCTTCCTCAATTTTCAACTATGTTGTACAGTCACAAAATATAAGTCCCTCCCCAGTGGCAGCCATCTCTGTAAGTCAAAGTTTACCAACTGGATGGTTGTAGCTCATGAACTTCTTATGTATCTGATGTGCATCAAGAAAGCATTCATATATCCGTTAAGTCTAGTTTTCACAAACATGTTCTTCTACTAAATCAATATGACTTTTAATTCACTATGAAACTCTGTGAACATAAACTCTGGTTTTCTTGGCTCTCTACTGGTGTTCGCATTATACTGTTCTTAAGACTGACTAGTTCTGCTCTTCTACAGTTAGAAAATAATTTTGGTAGCTGTAGCACTATTAACCTATCATGAAAACAGTGGTATGTTGAGTGATAAAGTAAACGAAAAATGGCTAGTTTCATTTTGAGTTATCAGTGGACTAAGCATTAGTGACATGAAGGATCTGAGAAAAGAGAATCTGTTGTCAGTCTGAATCTGCCCTGGATTGTCATTTTTCAGGCACCACATCCTCTGAGAATGGAAGAGACCTGAGTCATTTTGGCAAAACATTTTGGAGGTCAGATAATTTCACAAAGGCATGGAAAAACCATACATTTCAATTGCAGGTGTAATGTAATTGTGTTTCTACACTTAGGCGTCTAAAGTATGTTCAGAACACTGGTGGTGTTGAGAGTTCTAATTCTTGCCAGTTTTATCCCTTAGACCACTTCTGTGGATTGTAACAAGCAATAGTCTTCAAGAAGAAAAATCCTGAAATTTCCTAAAGGTAGAAGTGAAACAGTAATTAACTTAATCTCCTCTTAGAGAATAATTTTCTGCTGATATTTATTTGGCTGTTTTGTAGCTTTTGGTCCTTGACCATTTACAGAGCATGCTTAGAGCAAGAAATTGCCAAAGAGAGGGCAGAATGAGAGACAAGGTCCAGGAGTGATAGAGGTGGAGGGTAAGTAGTAGAATAGAATTACATCATTTTAGATGAATAGAATTACTCCAAAATTTTAAAGATTACTAGTATATCAGTACTTGCATTTTAAAACAGCTCTTCAAACTTTTTAATGCACATTGACATGCATTATCCATGTGCATGCATTACTCATAAAATGTTTTCATTCCCAGTTTAAAAATCATAAGCCTGAGATAGAGAAGATAATTGATTTACCCAATGTCTACTATCTTCTAGTTCTAACATCTCTCCTCCATGCCACATAAATGCGCTTATTTAGTTTTATCTCTGACCACTATTAGTTTCCATTCCTGAAATAAAAGGAGAGGGAGAGAGGGAGGGAAGTAGAGGGAGAGGGAAGGAGGGTGTCTTAGGCTGGGTTCTCTAGAGAAGCAAAACCAGAATTAGCTCAAGGAAATTGCTCACGTGGTTGTAGAGGCTGGCGAGTCCCAAGTCTGTTGGTCAGGGCCAGGCTGGAGGCTTCTCCTGACTCACATAGCTGCAGACGCTGACAATCCAAGATTGTCAGGCAATACAGCAGGCCACTAGCTCAAGTCCCAAGAACTGGAAATGAGATGATGAAGAGCCAGATGCAGTATCCAGAACGAGCAAAAGCCAGTGAGCTTTGCCAGAATGTCCCCTTAAAACTGATTGGCTGATCACATCATGGAGGTGATTGCATTATATCACAAAATGGAGGATAACTACATCATTACATAACTGCCAAATTATATCATTACATAACTCCTAAACTACATCATTACATCATTACATAACTGCCAAACCACTGAGAATCATGGCCCAGCCGACTTGACACACAACCTTAACCACCACAGAGGGTTAGGGAGAGAGAGAGAGAAAGAGACAGGCACCTTTCCATGCTTCCATTTTCCCATTTGTGAAAATGGCATAATAATTCCTATGTAATGGAGTTGTTACAGGAATAATAATAATATCTTCCTTATAGGATTGTTGTAGGAATTAAATGAGTTATTATATGTAAAAACCCATTACTGTCGAGTCGATTCCAACTCATAGTGACCCTATAGGACAGAGTAGAACTGCCCCATAGGGTTCCCAAGGAGTGGCTGGTGGATTCGAACTGATGACTTTTTGGTTAGCAACTGTAGCTTGCTGTAGCTCTTAACTACTGCGCCATCAGGGCTCCATTATATATAAAGCACTTGGAATTCTGGTACATAGAAAGTGCTATATATGTGTTTACAGTATTTACTTTTGGGAAGATTATCATGTGTACCTCGCATATTACAGATAATAAATGATAATTGTTTCTATTCTTTTTACAGTTCTGTTATTATACAAATATTGCAAGAGATGCAGAATTGATATTTGGGGTAAAATACATTTTTCTACAGGGACTGGAAGGCTGATATCTTCTGGGCCACAGTCTCAGCATTTAGAGAGTTCCTGTTGTCACACCTGACGCCATTTTCTGGGAATGAGCCGTTAGCTCTGAAAATATGCAAGCCCAAAGCAGGAGGGGCCAGGAGACCCACAACTTGCAGAAGGCAGGGCAAGGAGAGTAGGTGACTTTTCCTTTCCCTGAACTGATACAACTTACGGCCTGTAACACTATAATAGACAACGCCCGACTTTATTCTATATTCTCTATTGCATTTGTATCCTATTTAACTGTAGTAATTTTATCTGTTTCTGCCATCTGGGTTGAAAACTCCTCAAAGGTAGAGGCTTTGTCTTTATTACTTTGTGTCCACATTCAGTGCCACCTACATAGTAGGAGCTCAGTGAATATTTTTTAGTCTCTTGGGATTTTATTTGAGCCTAGGGTAACTTTTCAATCACCTCATTGCATGCAAAAGGTGGACAATGAATGAAGAAGACTGAAGAATTGACGCCTTGGAATTATGGTGTTGGTGAAAAATACTGAATATACCTTGGACTGCCAAAAGAACAAACAAATCTGTCTTGGAAGAAGTACAGCCAGAATAGTCCTTAGAAGCAAGGATGGTGAGACTTCGTCTTACGTACTCTGGACATGTTATCAGGAGGAACCAGTCCCTGGAGAAGGACATCATGCTTGGTAAAGTTGAGGGTCAGCGAAAAGGAGGAAGACCCTCAATGTGATGGATTGACACAGTGGCTGCAACAATGAACTCAGGCATGACAACAATTGTGAGAATTGGGACAGGGCAGGACAGGGCAGTGTTTCGTTCTATTGAGCATAGGTTCGCTATGACTTGGAACCTGACAACAACTGACAGGGTAACTTCCGTAAAGTTTATAGCCAAGAAAACCCTATGGGGCAGTTCTACTCTGTCACATGGGGTCACTATGAGTTGGAATTGACTCGATGGCACCCAATAACAATAATAACACCAACAGGGTTACCATACCAGTTGCCATTGAGTCAACTCTGACTCCTGGTGACCCCGTGTGTGCCAGAGTATAACTGTGCTCCATAGGATTTTCAATGGCTGATTTTTTGGAAGCAGATCACCAGTTCTTTCCTCCACGATGCCTCTGGGTAGACTTAAACCTCCAACTTTTTCAATAGCAGCCAAGCACATTAACCATTCGTGCCACCAGGGACTCCTAAAACATATATTTTGTTTTGTTGTGTGCCATCAAGTAATTCCAACTCATAGTGACACTATAGGACAGAGTGAAACTTCCTCATAAGACCTAGATCGCCAGGTCTTTTCTCCGGAGGAGTGGCTGGTGGGTTTGAAGCTCTGACCTTTTGGTTAGCAGCCAAGTGCTTAACCATTGAGCCACTAAGCCTCCTTAAAACATATGTAGTGTGTATGAATCTCCAACCACAAATTCACATTTGCTAAAAGAAATACCTAGCATGCTTAATCAGTGTTTTCAATCCTGGGTGCACAGTAGAATCAATTATCTAGGGGAGCTTTTAAAAAATATCAGTGCTGCACATCTCCTGATCAGAGGCACTGGCTGCCTCTGTTCTGGACCATCTTTTTAAGGGCGTTTGTATAGTGAACAGCCTTGGAAGATAAAATAGTCTTTCCCTCAGGAGCAAAAGGTTGCTTTACTTATAGCCTTGAAAGATGGAGATAGTATGTCCCTTTGGAACGAAATATAGTCATGTATACTGTCCACTATGAGAGATTAAGGTTCCCTAGGTCCAGGATTTCTCTATTGTAACATATCCACTACATATGTAGGTTTTACCTGATCCTCTTCCCATTACTCCAGGAGAATGAAGGCTTGGAGAACCAGCACAAGAAAATGCTGACTATTGCTACTGCTGTGAGTAATAAACTGTCCTTTGTATCTAAAAAAAAAAAAAAAAATATATATATATATATATCAGCACTTGTGTCACTTCTCTTTGGTGGTCAAGGACCTGAGAGAAATCACAAGAAGTGATGCCCTTGAGGAGAGTGAAAGGCACTGCCACAGTTCGTCCTCCTCAAGGACCTGCACTGACCGGCAATATCTGAGGTCCATGTTGGCGTTAGGGATTTCCTGGCCGAGCCTTACCTACCACCGTTGGGAGGTCAGCATCCTGGGCTTAGAACCTGCCGTATAATGAAGCAGGGAACATGCTCTCTCTAGAAGGTCTCCTTACTCCTCAGAATGATTTTCCCTTCAGAGAACTGATGCTTAAAACTCCACAACTAGATAGCCATACCTTTGCTGGAAGCTTTATTTTCTTCAGAAATACAGCTGCGTCTGAGGATTTACATTAAAACTTATTAGTTGTTTGTATCCTTTTGTGACTGAGTATATGGGCTCGTTTCCTTATGGCAGGTTTTGAAAGATGGCAGCAAGGCGAATTAATGAGAATATTGGATTCTAGTAATAAGAGCTGAAGAGTGTATAGGAAGAGAGGGCCTACACTTGCTGCAGTATCATCTCAGCATGAGCCTACAGCTCACTACTACGACCCTTCCAACTCAAATAGGATCAATCTCTCATTTAAATGTCACTTACCACTCAGTTATTCTCTGATTACATGGATGGGATGTCTTTCATTTAATTTATGTGTGTGTGTGGTAAGTACATATGTAAAACAAAACATTTACCATTTCAACTTTTTTTGTTTCCTTTCTTTTTTTTTTTTTAATTGTGGTAAAAATATATACACCGAAACATTTGCTAGCACAGCTTCCAAATTTACAATTCAATGACATTGGTTACATTTTTCATGTTGTGTGACCATTATTGCTGTCCTTTCCCAAAATATTCCACTACCATTAACATAAATTCAAAGCCCCCAAACAAAATGTCCTCCTTCCCTGGTCCCTCCTGCCCCTGGTAACTATTAATAATCTTTGGTTTCTACATATTTGCTTACTTCATGGAAGTGAGATCATACAGTATTTGTCCTTTTGTGACTGACTTATTTTGTTCAGCATAATGGTTTCAACATTCATCCATGTTGTAGCATATATCAGAACTTCATTTCTCTGCACAGCTGAGTAATATTCCATAGCATGTATATACACATTTTTTTTTAAAATTCATTTGTATACTGATGGACATTTAAGTTGTTTCCATCTTTTGGCTATTGTGAGTACTGCAGTGAACATTGGTATACAAGTATCTGTTTGTGTTCTTGCTTTCAATCCTTTTGGGTATATACCTGGGAGTGGAATTGTTGGGTCACGTTTAACATTTTGAGGAAACTTCAAACTGCTTCCACAGTGGCTGTACCATTTTACATTCCCACCAGTAATTCTTTCATCGAGTTTTGACCTCTCTGTTTGCTATCTAGAAATTTCTCCTTTCAAGTGGAATTCATGTCAAGAGAACCAAATGAGAAGCAAACAGGAAAATAAAATTAGTAAGAGAGGTTAAAAAAAAAAAATCACTGAACCCTTCACAACTGACTAACAAAAATCAATATGGCAACGCTCTGTATGCTCTTCATACAATATATGTGTCATTCTGGCTTACAATCATAAGCACCTGTCCTCAGAGAGGCTGGCCCTGGATTGTTCTGGAGAGCACTTACCATGTTCAGAGTGCTCTGTAAATGTCGAGGATATGAGGTTATCTTCAGAGGATATCTCCACAGAGCAAGGTGCTATGCAAATACCAGTATTGTTATTCTTTTAGCACAAATTTATAATTGACTTTCTGTTAAACATTGCAGCAAGTTAAATTAATTCGGTATGATTATAGTCATTGAACAAATGCATGATAATGACTGCTTTCTTATTTTAGTATTTCTCAAACCACTGGGGTAATCCCATATAAGGCTTTTGCTCCATTGTCAGATTGATTGAGATGCCAAGTCTGTATTTCACAGTAGACCCTGCACACTGCTTTGTGGAAATCGGATCATGATTTAAGGCTACTTCTGGACTAATTTACCTTTGAGTTTTTTCCGATTGCTATTGCTGTTCTGTTAGGTACAATTTACTAGTTCGTTACAGTCTACAAGTAAAACCAAGACCAAACCCACTGCTGTCGAGTCAATTCTGACTCCTAGCGACCCTACAGGACAGAGTAGAACTGCCCCCATAAGGTTTCCAAGGCTGTAAATCTTTACAGAAGCAGACTGCCACATCTTTTTCCTGCGGGATGGCTGGTAGGCTCAAACCACCGACCTTTTGGTTAGCAGCCAAGTATTTAACCACTGTGCAACCAGGCCTCCTTTAGTATACACACACACACACACACACAATCATATATATATACAAGTAGCTTCAGGCAATTCCTACCTGTTAAATAAGAGGTGTGCTCTTAAAACCAAAACATGGGAAGAAATTCTCCTACAATTACACTTTGGATGTGAAACAAATGAAAATGATAGGGACCTGTTTTCCCCTTGGAATGGTCACCCCAAGAATTATGTTCCATCTTAGCAAGCAAGACAGAAACAGTTAAGTCCTGAAGGCTGTGAGTTAAAACCTCTGGGTGAGAGAAAAGCAACGCAAGATGTCACTGCCAGGAGTGGCCGGGGAAAGGCTGCCCTCTGTAAGCTACTCTCTACAGTCGAGGTCTGCCTGGTGCCACCTTAGAAGCTGGCCTCATTTTGTAGAGGACATTGAATGATAACACCCTGCAAGTCAGCTGACTGCTGTGTCATAGCTGCTGCTTTCTGCGTTATCGCAACTGCCAGAGCCCCAGCTCCTGCAGCTTTCCAGTCGCAATGCGGCAAAGCAGAGGCAGACAACTAGTGCAAAGCGACCGAGTTCTAAACTTGTATTCTCCTGCTACTACTTATCCTTTCTTATCTGAGGAGTATTTACCTTTGCTCAGCCAGGAGCAGAAATGCAGTCTGAATGCACACGATGGCTTCTAACTTTGCAGCGCGAATTTTCAGCTGAGCAGGTACTGCTCGGAGGCTTGTAAGCCAAACGGCTTCTGATGGAGAATGGCTGGTCTCCTGCCATTTGTAGGAATAGTTTGGGGGCTTCTTATGCCATGCTGCTATACCTGCAGGAATAAAGTCTAGGACAATGGAAACAATGCTTGCCATGGTGTGTCTGGCTGGGGCCTACACAGGCAACTTTGCCTCCCTGAAGCTGTGTGACTCTCCCAGCTCACACATAAGGCTGGTCGCAGGGGCTGGCGCAGACACCCTTGCCTCACTTAGAACAAGGTATAAAGGAGAAACCCGACTCACTGACCTAAATCAATCCCAGTCTTCTCTGGATGCGGGGCAGCTGTTGACTAGCAGTGACACAACCAGCCATCAAGTGGAGAATCGCTGGGATTGCAGCCTGTGCCAGGTGGAGCCTGGGAGAATGGCGCAGTCTAATTTCGGTTATCTGACGACTTCTTATTTTCCTAAATGACTGTGCTCGCTAAGTATACAGCTGTCGGGATTAGTCTCCTTCCATGCCGTCCTCATCTGCTCGGGCTGGAAACCAGGGTGCCAGGCAAGTCTGCTTTAGCACTGGCTCCTTTCTGCATGATGCTATGCAGCTAGGATGGGTCACACTGACAACAAAGAAGGAAGTAGAAAGCATCACTTTGTCTTGTCTTGTGATGTTAGCGGAGCATAACTCTTCTTCACAATGATGCCCTCCTTTGTGCGTGTGTGTGCGTGTGTGTGCGCGTGCATGCACGTGTGTTTTAATTCTTTTAATCTGAGAGCCTAACAAATATCATGGATGTGGTTTTTAATGATCTGGGGGGGAAAAAAAAAGACAGCCTGTGGAGACAGCAATTTGAGACAGCCGCACATCTAGGTTATTGCCAATTTGAAATCCTTGGTTTGTGAAGCCGAGCCCTAAGGGACAAGCCCAGTAACCGAGAACGAGATCATAGCTAAAGAAATAAAAATGACAAGCATAATGGAAGCTCTGCGAAAGGACTGTCAGAGTGTCAGCTCATGAATGGTAATTTCACCAGGCTGAGATTGAATAATTCATAGATTGAAATTACCCTGCTTTCACTTTTCTGTTTAAACCGGCATGATCTGAATCTCTAATAAATTTTCAAGATAAAGTAAAATGCCAATTTGAATCTGAAGAGCCTTTTAAAACCAGATGCTGTCTCCTGAATCCTCCGGTATCTTTCACAATTATCCTGTGAGAACTGCACTTCATCATGAAGCACCATTACCAGGGAAAATGACTGTGATTACAATAGCAACAATAGAATGCCATCAGAGGATCTCTAATTCACCTCATTTGCTAAGACTGACTTGTGGTGTCAATGCCCTTTGTATGTCACCATGTCTGGTATCCGTGGATCTGCCACCTGAACAAAAGTGGGGCACCGTGCATCCTACCTGAACTCTGAAAACCTAGCAAAGAACACTCTCCTAGGTTACAATGTCTCTTTTGTTTGGTTTGCAATTTTGTGTCTTGGGTTTTTTTTTCCCAATGCCTATACCCCAAACACCTATTTGGGGAAAGGGTAAACCTGTCAGGGATTGCGGCTTATTCTTGGATACAGCAGAGCATTGGCTTGTTAATTTATATACCTTTATTTGAATGGCTACAAGTATGTGTTTACCAGAAGAGAAGATTCTGTTCTGAGAGAGGAGCTTTAAAATGCAGCTAAGATGAGGTGCATGTCTTTGTGTCTTCTTTGAAACCCCCGTTTGCTTTAGGGTTGGAGAGTCCTTTCAAGGAACTGGAATCCTGGTACGGTGTGTTTAAAAACTTCTCAGATTGAAAATAAACTCAAGGGATACAAGCAGGAATAACTTTGTGTAGCTTTCATTAAAAGTATGTCTGTTGTATTCAGTGATTAAATGAAGCCTTGGTATGACTGGTTGTGTTTGTGCGTGTGTGCAATCTAGTAGAAGAAGTATGCACTAAAGATAACCTTTTTTCCTGGCAGACCACAGAATTCATCTTGGGGTGCTTGTGCCATCCTCAGAAAGTGGCATGGTTTATAAATCGTCATTTGAGAGCAGACTGTAATCATTTAACAGGCACAAGGGCTTCTGGAATGTCTTTCAGTAGCATGAAGACAGTCTGTGGGTTCCTGCTACTCAAGTGATCTCTTTAAGTTTGATTATCTAAGGTAGGGTATCTGAGGTCTGACAACACTTTGGGAGGAAGGGAGGTTTGAAGCACATCTGATTAACATTCTGTTTTATTGATAGAGATCCCTGGCTCTGGTATGTTCCTTGATCCGTTATCACAGCTTACCCCTTCCCATATCCCGTACCCTCACAGTGCCTTTCTGAGAAGGAGGTAAGTTGTATTTCTAATCATTTGTGTAATTGAGTGTGTTCATTGTTTGGTTTCAATGGGTACACATGCTTTTCACGTTATGCTTTCTTTCCACTTACTGTTATTCTCGCTACCCTCAAAATAACTAACTTTTTTCCTAAGTACAAGCGAAAATGTGGTATTTAAAAAGTGATTTAAATATAATTTTTGTTCCCTTTATATGCACTCAAGGCTTTAACGCTGTTCAAAGGAAAGGGGAAAGCAGTTCTGCTTAGTGAATAATTTCTTTTTTCCAAAAATAGTAAGCAATTTACTGAATATCAATTATGTTACCATATTGTGTTCTTTAGATAGCTCACATTTTTAATACTGAACCTATTATTCTTATCTTTCAAGAAAGAGGCTTGGCAGTTAGTTGACAAAGGTCTTTTCAAAAGTCCATACTGTCTATGTGCCAATGTGTTTTTACAGTCCTTATATTCTGCAAAGAATTTTTACTTTCTGGCATTTTAAAGCTTTTTAATAGTCAAAATTTGAAACAGTAATCATTGATTGAGCAAACTGGTTTACATGTCTGATATTTAAGTAATATAAGTATCCTAAAATGATCTAAGAATATTTGGGACTCAAACTTTTGTTACTTTTAGGAACTTATTAGAAACAAATTATATTCTATTGATAAAAATAGCAAGTTTGGAGCTTAAGATTCAAATATTTACATTCTGCTGTTTTGGAGAATGAGGAGTTTGATATATTTCTTTAGGATGCAGTGCAGAATTTTTTTTAAAAAAAAACAAAATATGAGTAAGAATTTACTATCATGTGTTAATGTTTGAGGATATTGAAATTCATTGTTTTGGCACAAAAAAGGTAAGATTCATGATATAAGAGCTACTAACTAGCTTAAAAACCTTGAACTCCAGTGTTTAATTAATTTTCTTTTCAAACTCTAAAAGTAATTGAATGTACATAAACATAATACTTTAAAATAAATTCATTAGACATTTGTTAATCCATTATTGACAATGTTTTCACTTATTATGGATATATCTTAGGATGTTCTAGACATGTCTAGCATAGGTAAAAAAGACTATAAGGATAACTTTATAATTGCAATTGATTTGAAAACTAAAGAATCAACTGTGAAAGTATACTAGCAAGGGTTAACTTAAGTTAAATCCCTGACAATCAGCCTAACACTATTTTGCAGCTTTTCTTTTTTAACGGGCAGGAGAAAGACGGTAAAAAGTATCCCCTCCCCCGTTGTTCCTCCAATCACTCCAGAGCATTGGCTGCAATTCCCAGTAGTATTCTAACATTTAAACAAACAGAACCATACTAATAGAAACCATAAAAATGCCTCACAGTTTAAGATAGAATGTGTAAAACGTATCACTTAATCATTGCAGTTGTTTTGGACATTAGTGTATTTTAAATTTCATCTGATTACTAAAGTCCAGCTTGGAATTAAAAAAAAAAGACAACAACTATTCAGTGACAATACATATTAATCTCTACTTAACATTTGTTAACTAGTTAACAAATACTGTGATGAACAGATGCATTTCATATAGTCAAATAGAATATTCATAGTTGACATAAGATTTCCATAATTAATATATTTTACAAGAATAATGGCATTGTATATTTCTCCAGAAACTTTAAGTATGTAGCAATGAAACATGCCTTTACCAAGCACCAATATTTGTGTAAATGAAACCTCTCTCATTATTCAGTGATCCTTTTTTTAAAGTGGCATGATTGAAAAAGGCTGATAGTTGTGTGTGTACTGTCTTTTTAAAAAGCCTCCTCTTGTTGATAAAATAGATTTTTTCCAACATCTTCTCATGAAAAATTTCAAACACACAGAAAAGCTGAGAAATTGTGAACACCTGTGTCCCAAACATCTAGATTCTATGAATAATGTTTTATTATACTTGCTTTATCGCTTATCTACCCAACTATCAATCGACCTTTTTTTTTTTATGTATTTCAAAGTAAGTTGCAGACATCAGTACACTTCCCTCTAAGGCTACGCCTGCTGAAGTGTTTAACTAGAGTTCAACATTTGTCTACTGTGCTTTACTTTAAGTACAGTTTATATATAATGAAGATGGAATTTTGGAAAAAATGCATTGTTACTTCTTATGTGGCATAAACTATTACTTTGACATGGTAAGTGGCTGGTTGCAAACTCTTAAGATCCTAGATTTTAAATTGGAGAGTACAAATCATTTATGGTAGAGGGCAGCAAGCCTGTCCCTAGCCTCAGTCCACAAGTAAGCTTTCACCCAACAAGCCCAGGGACCACTGGCAACTTACACCAGTATTGGGATGGAGGAGATCAGGGCATACTTGATGAATTCCCAGGGACTATTCCCATTCTTAGTAAAGTAGAGGGTCAGCAAAAGAGAGGAAGACTCTCAACAAGATGGCCTGACACAGTGGCTGCAACAATGGGCTCAAGCATAGCCAACTACTGTGAGGATGGTGGAGGACCAGGCAGTATTTCGTTCTGTTGTACATAGTGTCACTATGAGTTGGACCCGACTGGACAGCACCTAACAACAATAGTAATATTCCCATTCTTGGAGCCGCTGAATGGTACAAATGATTAATGCACTCTGCTGCTAACCAGAAGATTGGAAATTTGAGTCCACCCAGAGGCACCAAAAGGTCAGCAGTTCGAATCTACCAGTTGCTCCTTAGGAACCCTAGGGATCAGTTCTGCTCCGTCCTGTAGGGTTGCTATGAGTCAGAATCGACTCGACGGCAATGAGTTTGATTTTTGTTTTATTTTAGAGGCACCTCAGAAGAAAGGCCTGGTGATCTATTTTAACAAATCAGCCATTGATAATCTTATGGAGCACAGTCTACTCTGACACACATGGGGTCACACACATGAGTTGGAATCGACTAAATGGCAACTGGTGAACGAGTGATTCCCCTTCTTGGACAAGTGTTCCTTTTACTTTCCTGCAGGCTCATGAGAAGCAACCTATTTGCCTCCTCAACAACCACCAGCTATTATTTCATCTGGGTTATTCTCTGCCTCTTCCCTTTCCTCCTCTTCTTTTTCCATTTGGCTTTCTCTTTCCCACTTCCTCCCTACTCCTAAATTTTTTTCTCAGAAATAAGCGAACAAATCTCTTCATTTTTCAAGTCATTCTACTGCATGCAACTTGAGGGAAATGATTATGGGAAGCAAAGGTGGGGAATTAGAGAATCACAAGAACTCTTAAAGGGATTAATTTGTCTTGGTCTTAATTAAAATACAAATGAGTTGAGGATTGCCCTCTCAGTACCTCTGCATTAACTCAACTCTTTGATCCAATCTTGTGGAGAGATTTACCCCTTCCTCTCTTAACTAAATCCTACATCAATCTTTCATAATATTTGGGTTGGTGTAACTGCTAAGAATGGGGACATTATGCTTCCAAAATTTGCCAAATTTCGGAGATTACAAATTCTAGTCGCTAGCTCTAGCCCATACAGCACTTCATTCAGTAGTAGAAAAAGGCATAGCTTTCAAGTTATGCCTTGGCATTGGCCCCCAAGTGAGGAAATTCCCAAAGCTTCCTTCCTCAGGCTTTGGGTCACCTACACACAACACCACCCTCTAGGTGTCTTCTCCCTCACATTTTTCTTCATTCAGTTCAAGATGCCTAAAGCTCTCATTGTTTGTGGATTTTTTTTTCATTTCTTTTGTTTTTGTAGGTTTTGTTTTTACTGAGACTTTATATTTTTCCTCTTTATTTTTATGAGTAGGTTTGTTAACTTTCTTTGTGGTTACTGTGAAATTTACCCTTATCTTTCTAAGTTTGAAGCAGTCTATTATTATTTGGTATCGCCTTGCCTTCCTCTCCATTAGAAGGTTCTATACCCGCACCGTTTATTCCGTCTTTTATTATTCTGATGTTGTTGTCATTTACTGATTAACCACTCTGATTCCCTGTTGTATTTCTTTTGGTTTTGGATAGTCCTTGAGAGTTCATTTCCTAGATTGGTATCTGGCTGGTATGATCCTGTGTCCTAGATTCATCCTGTGAGCTGAAGTTGTTTTTTCTCAGATTGAAGGACTCCCTTTAATAATGCTTGTAAGTTTGGTTTGTTTTTTCCGTATTTCCTTAATTTCTGTTTATCTGGAAATGTCCTAATTTCACCACCATATTTGAACGAGAGTTTGGCAGGATATGTTATTCTTGGCTGGCAATTTTTTTCTTTCAAGGTTTTATATATGTCATCCCATTGCCTTCTTGCCTGCGTGGTTTCTGCCAAATCTGAGCTTAGTCTTATTGTTTCTCTTCTGTATATGACTTCTTGTTTTTCTTGAGCTGCTCTCAGGATCCTTTGTTTGTCTTTGGTTTTAGTAAGTGTGATTATGATATGCCTTGGTGATTTTCTTTTGGGTTCTATCCTATGGGGTTCGTTGAGCTTATTGGCTGACCAGATTTTCATCTTTCATGATACTAGGGAAGTTTTCTGTCAACAGTTCTTCAATGATCTCTGGGTTTTCTGTTTTCTCCCCCGTTCTGGAACTCCAGTTATTCACAAATTTTTGCTTTTGATTGTATCCCACATAATTCTCAGGGTCTCTTCATTTTTCTTCATTCTTTTTTCTGAGTTTTCCTCAGAGTTGTAGCCAAGTGTTTGTCTTCAATTTCGCTGATCCTGTCTTCCACCATTTCAAACCTGCTCCTCAGCCCTTCTATGACACTGTCCATTTCTGAAATCTTGTTGTTTTTCTTTTGGATTTCTAATTGTTGTTTTTGTATGATTTCTAGTTGTGAATTTATTTTGGCATTTTGTTACTGCATTATTTTTCTGAATTATTCCATTTTTTTGTCTGTATTTTCCATGAATTTGTCTTCCTTTTCCATGAATTTGTCTATTTTTCCTCATTTTTGTCTGCTTTTTCTTCAACCCTTGGATAATTGTGAGTATTAGAGATTTGAATTCCCTATCGGGTAGTTCTAGTGCCTTCTACTGGAAAGTCATCTTGTGTTTTATTTTGGACACCTACTGGAACCAACCTGTCCTGTTTTTGTAAATGTTTTGATATTGTCTGCTGTTTTGGGGGCATTTGGTAGTTATTTTTCTCTTTTATTGATTATAGATTTTGTTTGTTTCGTATTTTTTTTTGTTTTATTTGGCTATGTCTGAGCAGGTGGGCTGTGTGTTCTTTGTTGTTTGCTCGTCTGTAGGCATGATACTTTTCGCCTCCTTCTCCAATTGGCAGGGTCAGTTGCTCAGAGATGGTACAGCAGGGCAGGTCTAGCTGAAGAGGAGTTGCTGTGATGGGTTGTTTGTGGCACTTACTACAGCCACCAGGGTGGGCTGGTAATCAGTGCAGGGCAGGTTCCAGTAGGCCATGCCCATGCTACTTGGTGGTGTGATGTTAAGCACACGGTACAGGTAGGCAGGATGGAGGGGGAAGATTGTGATGTGTGGAGCTAAGATGGGTATGGGAGAGAGGAGAGAGAGGAGAGAGGAACAGGAGCCCAAAACATACAAACAAAAAAAAAGAGTGCTGGGGGAGCTTGCCGTTGGAGTGGAGAGATGAGAGACTATGAAATGGAGAAAAACAAAAAGGAGGAGAAGAAGAAAAGAAATGAATAAATAAAAATTAGAAAGAAAAAAAGAAAAGCAAGGCTCCCAGGGATCGCACTGGTGCGGCTACAAAGTCTGGGGAAGTTGCTCCCAGGCGTTGAAGTACAGCCTGGCTAGAAGGCTTAGAGGTGTTACTCAGTGCCAGGTATTCAGGGGACAGGAAGAGAAAGAAAGTATAGAGAAGTGAGAAACTGAGTAATGAAGAAAGACAAAAAGGGAAAAAGAGGGAAAAGAGAAGAAAACAAATTAAAAAAAAAGAACAAGAAAACCCCCCCAAAAAACAGAAAAAAAAAAAAACCCACAAAAAAAGAAATGTCCTCAGGGATCCCTCTGAGCATCTGTGCAAACTGAGGGGGTAGGTCCCAAGCTGCACAGTACTGTCCAGCTAGAACAGGCTCCCAATTTGAGAAAAGAAAAAGAAAACAAACAAACAATTCAAAACAAACAAACAAAAAGCCCCGGGATCCCACCAGCGAGGTAGCACAGACCGGGAACCAGTTACACATTCGAGCAGAGTTTCACAGCCTTTCAGAAAGAAGCAAAGATGGCACACGGAGCCTGGTATTTGAGAGAAAGGAGGGGGAGGTGGTGAGAGGCAAGGAAGAAATCAAAAGAAGCAGAAAAAAGCAACACCATTAGCCAACAAATGGCACTCAGGGAGTTGGCCAGTGCAGGTGAGTGGAATCTAAGCAACTGGTGCTTCCCAGCCAAGGTACTTTGGCTGCAGGAAGCAGAGGAGGCCGCGTGGGGGTGAAGAAGTGTGGGGGGTGGGAAAGCATATATCGCTGGTTACCAGTTGTTCTGTCTCCTGCTGGAAGCTCTGTGAAGCTGCTTTCTCGTACCCCGTTTGCTGGTCTCTGATAGAAGTCCAAGATGGTGGATCCATGCTGCATTAGCTGATAGGGGACCTCTGCAAGAATCTCTCCTCGCTGTCTGTTCTCTGTCAGTTTCTTATTCCATTTGGTGCTTGGCTGAGTTCTTTATGTCTTCATTTGATGCTTAGGGTTTCAGGATTGCTGTTTTCTCTGTTTGGCTTAGTTTTTCTGATCTTTGCTGTGGAGGGAAGGCATGGTGCTTCTGCCTAGAGCACCATGTTGCCCGGAAGTCCTAAAGCTCTCATTATTGGATGCTGTTGTGTGGATTCAATTTTCAATCAACCAGTTAGGTTTGATTCCCCTGCTGAGAATTTGCATTTCTAACGAGTTCCCAGGTGTTGCTTAAACTGCTTTTTAGGTACTAATTCTGAGAACCACTAATAGAGCAGTGGTTCTCAAAATTTATTATATGTAAGAATTACCTGGGGATCTTGTTAAAATGTAGACTTTGATACAGTACATCTGGGGTAGAAATGCAAATTCTCAGTAGGGATTTGAACTGGAATGAACTGGTTCGAAGTCCTAGTTTTCTTGGCTGTAATCTTTACAGAAGCAATCGACAGATTTTTCTCCCCAAGTAGCCACTGGGTGCGTTTGAACCACCAACCTTCCAGTTACCAGCTGAACACTTAACCACTGCACCACCAGGGCCAGCTATTAATGCTGCGTCTATGCTTGGCTGGAACTGTACCAGTTTGCCTACTTTTATATACAAAATTTTGGATATAACAGACTGGTTAAGAATTTAAGCTCTATTATAAGACAAACCTGGATTGTAATCTCAGTTTTGGGCCATAACTGGTAGCATTATTCCAGGCAAGTTACTGAAACCTTTTAAGCTTCAGTTCTTCATAGGGTTGCTGTGAGTTTAAAATGACATAATCATATAATGTATTTAGTACAGCACATGGCACCTACTAGGCACTCAGTGTATCTTACCAGTAGCTAGTTGCTTGGGTCAACTCCAACTCATAATGACCCTGTGTGTGTCAGAGTAGAACTGTGCTCCATTGAGTTTTCAATGGCTGATTTTTCGGAAGTAGATCACCAGTTCTTTCTTCTAAGATGCCTCTAGGTGGACTCGAACCTCCAACCTTTTATGTTAGCAGCCGTGCGCATTAACCATTTGCACACCAGTGACTCCCTCACTATATGCTAACCAAAACCAAACCCATTGTCATTGAGTCAATTCCAACTCATAGCAACCCTATAGGACAGAGTAGAACTGCCCCATAGGGTTTCCAAGGAGCAGTTGGTGGATTCAAACTGCCGACCTTTTGGTTAGCAGCCGAACTCTTAACCACTGTGCCACCAGGGCTCCCACTATATACTAGTGTCATTGTAATCATTGTCCATACCAACAGAAGGTGTCGTCATCACAGAACTCAATTGGCCCTCCATCATCAGAGTCATCTAATAGATCCTAGAAGGCTGCTCCCCCTCTTCTGAGGTCCAAATTTGCTTGTGCTGGTGGACCTCCAGGAGCCCTGGTGGCACAGTGGTTAGGAGTTACGGCTGCTAACCAAAAGGTTGGCAGTTTGAATCCACCAGCTGCTCCTTGGAAACCCTAGGGGGCAGTTCTGCTCTGTCCTTTAGGGTCACTATGAGTCGGAATTGACTAGAGAGCAATGGGTTTCATTTTTGGTTTTGGTAGACCTCTAATCTAAATTCCCTTTTCAAAGTCTAAAAATTCCCCCAGCCTTCAGCCCACTGAGGAGCAAAAACAGCCAATGAATGATTAAGCTCTTCTAAGTGAGTTCTCCAGGTTTTCCTCACGTGTCCTCCAGGAGAGTGGTCTTTCAGAATTCTATCTTAAAAAATCAAATTATGGATAATGTACAAGCATAACTAAAATTTAATTTTGACACAAGTGGAAGGCAGAGGGTCTTTACCTCTAGGAGGGTTAAAGAGTAGCATCATGGAAAATTAATTTTCCACCACACTATCCCCTGACCCTTTTCATCCCATGAAACATAACAGATCACTGAGGATAAACCAGATCAATTCCGTCTTCTGACCCAGCATGAGGGGTAGCTGCCCTGGCCCCTACCCTTTAGATAGAGAGCTGCACATTAGAGGGCCCTGTTCCACCCATCCACTTGCCCTGTCATAGCCCTCCCCATAGGGTAGGGAGTCAGTGGGTCAGGGGGCATGTCTACCCAGAGCCTGGTATCCAGACCCTGGCATCCTGAAGTTCTGCACAAACAGCACTGTACCTCCAGGCCTGCATAGACTTCTTCCCTGGGACAATTCTTCCTAGGATGAACTTGCTGCCAGGCTGTTGGGGAATGGGCGTGCTGGAGTATCCACACATGTGAGAGAGGCCTTTCCTAATGCAAGAGAGAGCCAGCAGTGGGCAGAGGAGGCGGTCAGGCCAGAGAACAGGGATTGGCCCTCTCCACGCGGCTGCCAGAGTCTTACATGGAACACCAGAGCTGGGGAGAATCCTAAATTCAACTATGGCCTTGTTTTTTGTTGTTATCTGCTGTCAAGTCAGCCCTGACTCATGGTTACCCCATGCACAAAGAAATAAAATGCTGCCAGGTCCTACACGATCACCATGATCAGTTGGGTATAGGACCATTGTGATCCATAGGGTTTTCACTGGGGGATTTTTGGAAGTACATCACCAGATCTTTCTTCCTAGTCCATCTTAGTCTGGAAACTCCACTGAAACCTGTCCACATCATAGCAACACGCAAAGCCTCCACTGACAGATGGGTAGTGGCCGTGCATGAGGTGCATTAGCTGGGAATTGAACCTGGATCTCCTGCATGGAAGACAATAATTGTACCACTGAACCACCACTGCCCCTAACTTTGGCTTTAAGGTGTATTTGTCAAGATAAGAGGATAGAACTTAACTTTATTTAACAATGTGTTGGCTTGATCTGTACCTTTTAAATATTTAGAGATATGGTATAGGGACTTCCATTGGTACCCTTGCCTGGTCCCTCAAAATACTGGGCTGGGCCTGTACCTAAGTTAGCTTTTGAATATCTCAGTTCACCAAGAACCTGACTGGTTGATAGTTGTCTTAGTGGACAAGCAAATCTTCACTGTTAGTACAAAGGGAAGAAGGATGATTACGTGCTAAAGTCTAGGAAGCATATTCTCTAGCTGCGGCTTTTAGTCCCACAGTTAAAAAATGTTAGTAAATTCTAAAAATATGGAAATTCCATTTTGTATTTATGTATGTTCAGATAAGTAAAAATAGTTCCCTCTCTCTTTCTCTCTACTGGCATATCAAAGTGGTAAACTGGTTTTTGTACTAGACCTAGCCAGAAAGCCAGCAGCAGCTGAATTAGATAGGTTATGATTAGGATGACACACACTTAAAAAAAAGGAGCCATTTTATTGAGCCACCTAAAGACACAATCTCTCTCCCAATGTACTGAATTCAGTATTCAACGCATAAGTTTAAAACAGAGATGTTAAGAAATTAATACCTAATGGTAAGAGAGTCATCATTTCATAAAATAAAACCTGGATAAATGTGATAATTTTCACCATTGGATTTCCAAAAGAAAATTCAGGGGACAAAAAGAGAAGGAGATTTAGGAAGCAGGGAGAAAGAATGTGGCGGGGACTGTGTAAGTGGTTTATACACAATAAATTATGGACATGTAAATGTCATTTATAGGAGTCCTGGTGGCGCAGTGGTTAAGTGCTCGGTTGCTAACCAAAAGGTTGGCAGTTTGAACCCACTGGTTGCTCTGTGGGAGAAAGATGTGGCAGTCTGCTTCTGTAGGATTTACAGCCTTGAAAACCCTATGCGGCAGTTCTACTCTGGAAACCCTATTGAGCAGTTCTACTCTGTTCTACAGGGTTGCTGTGAGTTGGAATTGACTCAGTGGCAGTGGGTTTGGGTTAAATGTCATTTAGTCCAGTATAACACAGCAGCAAATATAAAGGATTCTGGAGTTGGACACTTTTGATGAGTTTTTAACCCCTTTTTGTTTCCCAGTCTCCTTATACATAAGTTAGGGAAAATTGTACCCTCCTCACAGGATAGGACTAAATTAGTTAATATTTGTAAAACATCTAGAAGAGTGGCCAACATGTAGTATTTGTTAAATAACAAAGTAAATATGAAAGGCAAAGAAATTAAAGCCCAGAGAAGTTATTGGCGTGTTCCTAGTCACACAGTGAATTAGTAGAAGATCCATCATCCACGCAGATATTCAAGCATCAGGCCTATTCCAGAACATTCCATATTACCTAAGAGCTGATTTTGGCCAGAAGAGAATATATATTTGCATTACTTATAATATCTCTAAAGGAGAAACAAAAAGAATTCTTAAAAAAAACCCACAAAACTACAGTACTATTATCCTGATATATTGTTAAATTTTTGTCCTACTCCTTTTCTATTTTATATTCTTTCCGCAAATTTATTACCTTTTCAAGTTAACTTCTTATTCCCAACCAATAAGCCTGTCAAGATAGATTATTACTTTACTTGAGTGAGTTAACAACTCCAGAAAAAGGGCCGATGAGATACACACACACACACACACACACAAAACATCATTGTACTGTGCCAGTGAGTATCATTACAAAGTAATACAAGCATATGAAGAAAATTGGGAAAATACACAAAAAGCATAAAAAGGAAAATAAACCTCAACCATAATTTCAGTACTCTTGGAATAAGCACTGATTGATTCTGATACAATCCTGTGTATGCGTAAATAAATTTCAAAGGTTGGACTTAAATCACATATACTGTTTTGTAAGCTACGTTTTTTATCAGTATACCATGAGTACTTTTCCAAATCACTGAAATAGTTTTAAAAAACTAAGCCCCTTAATCGCTGTATTACAATATACAATCCCTTTAGTAAGACATTTAAGATTCTTCCAGAGTTTCACAATTATAAATGTAATTTGATGACTTATTAAAAATTTAATGTGACAGAATACATTGTTTGAGAATAAACAGGTCACTATGAGTCAGAATTGACTCTACGACAACAAGTTTGGTTTTTTGGTTTTCTAGGCTGTAGGTTCATTGTAAGGAGCACTGGTGGCACAATGGTTAAGTGTTCAGCTGCTAAGCAAAAGGCTGGCGGTTCGAACTCACCAGCGGCTCTGCAGGAGAAAAAACCTGGCTATCTGCTCCCATAAAGATTTCAGCCTAGGAAACCCTATGGGGCAGTTCTACTCTGTCATATAGGGCCGCTATGAGTCAGAATCAAACCGAGGGCACACAACAACAACACGTTCACTATAAAACAACAGAGGTCTTCCTTTTTCCTCCCAAGAGCAGAGGTGCTGGCCTTGACAGTATGAAGTGAAGCCTGGATAGTGAAACTCCTAGGAACTTTGTTAGTTGCTGTTTAGTTGGCTCTGACTCATGGTGACCTTATGTATAACAGAACAAAACGTCCAATTCCTGCGCCATCTTCATGATCATTGGTATGTTTGAATTCATTGTTGTGACTATTGTGTCAATCCATTTCATTGAGGGTTTTTCTTGTTTTCATTGGCCCTCTACTTTACCAAATATGATGTCTTTTTCTAGTAATTGGTCTGTTCTAAAGATGTGTCTAAAGTAAATGAGTTGAAATCTTGCCATCCTCGCTTCTAAGGAACATTCTGGTTGTATTTAAGACTGATTAGCTCATTCGTTTGACAATCTACAATATATTCAGTATTCTTTGCCAGCACCACAGTTTGAACTAGGAACTACCTTTCCTAAATTCCTGTACAGTTAAAACCCAAGGATTCTTGACAATCCCAAGGAATGGAAGAGGAAAAGTAGAACTCAAAAAAAAAAAAAAAAGATTGAGCTTGGACTCCCCACCAACCCTGGATAATGGGTGATAAACCAGACTTAATTTGTTTAGAAAGGTTATTTGGTACCCAAGCATTAGGAGAAATTCATACCTGTTACTTAAGTAACACTATTCTTGTATGAATAACTTAAAGTGTCTGCTTATTTGCTTAAGATAAGTTCCTAGAAATGAAATTACTAAAAGAGGATCCAAACAGTTTGAAGCTTTTAGTATATATTGAGTGTCAACTCTGATTTATAAGTTCTTGTATTTTTCAGGTCCATCAATTCTTCTATTTATCCCTCAAGAAAGGTTGTTAGGGAAAGGAGGAAAAGTAAAATTAGCCAACCTAGTTGATCATTAAGTATAATTGACCATTAAGTATAAATTTCCATTTATAATCTACTCTATTCCAGAAGACTTCAATTACTGGATTGCTTTAGGCCAGCAAAAATCATTCTGATTCTCTTCCCTCCATGCCTACATCTTTAGGTCTAAAGACACTTAAAGACCTACCTCTATGATTCTTGCCCATGGCCATGTGGAGGCCATTTGGGGTTCACCAACCAAATGGGAAGCAGCTGCCTTGCCCTCCACTTGCCTGTGATACACTATGAGTTTTCCCTTCAGTAGTTATCATAGAGAACCCACTAAACCATCATACTTAATTTTTAGAAGATTGCTGGGTCAAGAAGGATCCACCCTTGACCACAGTTGTGTTTAAATCAAGAAGAGTTAATGATATTCAGAATTCCATCCCCCAGATACCAGTAAGAAAGAGGTTGTGACAGAAAATGCTTAATTTCATTATCCCTCCTTGTAGCCTTATAATTAAATAATCTTTTATTAGAAGCTTTGTAAAGTTCAGCTGAAGTGTTTTCTCGTGCTGTCTTTTTCTTTCTCTTCTGCTTTGTAAATTATAACGGTAGTCCTTTATACCTATACATTTGCTTTACGATTTTCAAGCCATCTTCATGTTAATCTCATTTCATTCTCACAACTCCAAACTTGGAACATTTAGAATTTAAACAACGTACTTAAAGTTATTCAGCTGGTAAGCAAGCAGATCAGAAACTCAGGGTCTCCTTTCTGACCCTGCAGTCAAGATTCTTTTCTTGTCTCTATGACATTATTCCTACCAGGACCCCCCTAACCCCCAATCTAAAGTTAGTCTGCCAGAACACTGAATGGAAGCATGGATTAACCATCCCTTAGAACTAAAGGCTTCTTCTAAAGTCAAATTTTGAAGATGAGCAATTTAGGGAGGAGGGTTTAGCAAAGGTAGAATTTTCCTTTTAATTCTCATACTATGAATGTTACCTATTTTTGGAAGAGTAACCATAAATGTTCATGACTTATAATCTCAAAAAAGATTTCAGAAAAGCTAAACGTCTATCAGCAGATGAATAGATAAACAAAATGTGGTACATGCACACAGTGGAATATTACTCAGCCATAAAAAGAAATGAATTTCCGATACATGCCACAGATAGATGAACCTTCAAAAAACATTATGCTGATTGAAATAAGACAGTCACAAAAGGACAAATACTGTATGATCCTACATATATGAAATAGGCAGATGTATAGAGACCAAAGCTTATTAGTGGTTACCAGGGGTGGGAGCGATGAAGAAATGGGGAGTCATTGCTTAGGGAGCACTGAGCTACTGTTAATGGTGGTGAAGTAATTTGGAAACAGATAGTGGTGTTGATTGCCTAACATGACTACTGTAATCAATGCCACTGAATTGTACATGTAGAAATTGTTGAATTGGTGAATGTTTCGTCATATATATTTTTACCACACACACACAAAATGATTTCATCCATTTACAATGATGGATATTTGCAATAACGTCGGTTGATATGAGGAAGGCAGCAAGATACTGTGTAAAAACTATAGACTATACGTTTAAACCCAGCTTTGCCACATAACTAGCTGTGCGACTGAGAAGTTGTTTATTCTCCCTGGACCTTACTTTCTTAATTTTTATTATGTAGATAATATTTGTCTTAGTTATCTACTGCTGCTATAACAGAAATACCACAAGTGGATGGCTGTAACAAAGAGAAATTTATTCTCTCATAGTCTAGGAGGCTAGAAGTCCAAATTCAGGGTGCCAGATCCAGGGGATGGCTGTCTCTCTCTGTTGGTTCTGGGTGAAGGTGCTTGTCATCAATCTTCCCAGTCCAGGAGCTTCTCAGAGCAGGGACCCTGGATCCAAAGGATGCATTACTCTCCTTACTCTTGTTTCTTAGTGATATGGGTCCGCATGTCTCTCTGTTCACTTCTCTCTTTTATATCTCAAAAGAGATTGGCTTAAAACGCAACCTAATCTTGTGGATTGAGTCCTGCCCCGTTAACATAACTGCCGCTAATCCCACCTCATTAACATCATAGAGATAGGATTTACAACACATAGGAAAATCACATCAGATAACAAAATGGCGGACAATCACACAGTATGGGGAATCATGGCCTAGCCAAGTTGACAGATGTTTTGGGGGGACATAATTCAGTCCATGGCAATATTTTTATGTAGATAAAATTATTATGTAGATAATATGTAGATAATAGCAATTACCTGGTAATGTTGTGTTAGCAGTAGCATGTATCTCTAATACTCAGAACATCACCAGCTCATAGGCAGGTGTTCAATAAAAATTTGACGAATGGATGAAATAAATTAGAGATAATTTAGGGTCCACCTCGCATAGAGCCTGTAGCCTAGTGAAAACAACAAGGGCTGTCAGCTATCAGAAAGTCTACAGAAGCAATAGATGCTAATAAGTTTCCCTAAAGTAACCTGGCAATATAATAAAAATATATATGTGTGAAAGAGATGATTTGTTTCATTATTGTGAAACCAGTCCCAGTTCTGTTTCTGGTCATTTATAAAACCAGAGGGGAAGAAAGTATCTTTTAGATCATCTTTAAACATGGTTAAGAGAAGGGACTTTACCCCAGTCTTCCTCATGCTTTCTGGCTGACAAGTACAGGCCGGCTGGAATCCGGTGGGTTTGTGAAGTTCAGGCCACTGGTACAGCAAGATTGCACCACATTTGTAAACCTTGTGTAAGTAAGCTTACAATGCAGCATTGTCTTCCCTGCCTCAGGGCATGAATGATTGTCTGGAAGAGTTTCCTCCTTGCCATTAGGGAATCTGGGGTAGCCAAGACTGCAGTGCAGCACAAAGCAGAAATAAACCATGGGATCCCAACCTGTTTGCCAAGTGATTTACAAATGCGTTTTCTTAAAGAATAAGCATAACACATAATCGTGTATAGATTATGTCGAGGAACGTTTCATGACTCAACTATAAAATACCCACATCATATTCAAGTAACTGTTTCACATCTGCCTGATAGGATCTTAGATCAATTTTTAGCTTTATCCAAATGCATTTAGGTAAACTAAACAAACCTTGATTTCCTGATCTTTGCTTTATACCTCATTTATCCAGTTCTTATTTTTTTCCTTGACAGGCCTGCAACCTGTTTTGAACAGCGTTAGAAACTCTAAAAGTAAAGTGCATTTAGAAGATTTCCAATGAAGTAGTTAAGGGGTGGGGGGGCAGGAGTGAAGAATAGGGGAGAAGGCATCTTGTATTTTTTTGATATTTCACAGTGCTGTGAGAGATGGAGAGTGTGTAGCTTTCAAATAATGAATCAAATAATCATAGGCCTAGTGAAATCATCTGGTCTAGTCCCCAGGCTTCAGACAACTGAATACTAAATCCTTTTAAGACATATAATAATGATTATTTTTTGACTTGAAGATCTCCAAGGCATTGCTCTCTGTCTCAGTAGCCTGACTTGAGGGTTAAGAATTTTTTCCTATGTCTAATGCAAACTTCTCGTGTTTTCTAAATAAATATGGAAAGTAATTGAGCAGTCTTCTTGTGTCAGACAAGTAGATTGTAGACCCAACACCCATTCCTCATCATTTTTCCCTTGTCTGCCTCTACTATAGAAGCTAAGAAAGTTAAAATACTTTCCCATCTTCCTTTGCAGTTAGAGGTGATGGTGTGAAAACTCAGACTAATGTTAAATGATTGAATATCTGTGGGATCAAGGGTCAGGGCTCTGGATAAATTTTTTGTTTTGTTTTCCTGATAAAACATAACAAATATATCTGGCGACACCATTTTTCCTTTCTTCTTGTCTTAAATGAAGATGTGATATCTGGAACTACAGCAGCTGTCTTAGAGCCATGAGGGAAAGGCCAAGAGAATCACAGAGACATTTCCCTACAGTTTTGAGCCATTGAACTGCTACCAGCAATCACCAACCTTCAAACTTCTAATCAGAAAAATTCACTCCTATTCCATCACTATAATTGGGTTTTCTATTATTTGCAGTTGGTCACAATACTATCTGAAACACATCCGCTAAAAGATTTCAGAAACATAAAGAAGAAACATAAATCCATTCACATCCTCAGGGCAGGCTCTGTTCTCCCACTGCACTTCTATAAACTCCTTCTGTCCACAGTCAGGCTCAAGAAGGTATTTGTTCCTTTTTTGCTTTTCTGTATTTATTTGGGGTATACCTCCCTCCCTCTATGCTCCCATCCCTAAGTCCGTCCCTTCCTTAAAGACACGTACTTGCCTGTAAACTAAACCAAACCCATTGCCGTCGAGTCGATTCTGACTCATAGCGACCCTATAGGACAGAGTAGAACTGCCCCATAGGGTTTCCAAGGAGCGGCTAGAGGATTCAATCTGCTGACCTTTTGGTTAGCAGCTGAGCTCTTAACTACTGCACCTCTAGGGCTCCATACTTACCTATAGCTTTTCCTAAAAACTGTGCTCTATACCATGATTTTCCAGTAAGGCACTTATGTGTGGTCTCTGTGTTGTCTAGACTATCTTTCACAGTCTCAATTTTAATTACTTTATTCCATTTACATTTGTTAGACCACGTTCCCTGATTTGTGTGTGTGTGTTGGGGAGACACAATAATAAAATTTACTGTTTCTTTTAGTTCCATATCAGTTTGAAAAATAGGGCCATTGCCCATTCCTGTTTTAGCCTCTTCACAACACCAATTCTAGAGTGATAGTACAGTTCATCTGCTTCTCAGAGTCCTTCTCTTAGAAACTCAAAGGACAAATATATAGAACAAGATGAAGAAGCTACATTAATAACCATTGGTTACTTAGAAAATGTCATGCAGCATTAGTTCATCTTTCCAAGTAACCATGGACCTTCTATAAGGAGGAGTTGCCATAAGGAAATGGTTCTGGCTCCAGAAGTTTCTTTACAGTCCTACCCCCATTAATGCGAACTTTTTTTTCTTTTTAAATAAGACTCTATTTCTCACTAGTCAGAGTCAGAAAAATTATCCCTAGAGGGAAAAATAGTTACTAATTAAAATAAGATGCTCTGATTCTCATGGAATATATTTGTATATGCATGGTACATCTTTCATCTTTGTAATATCTACCATGTATAAGTATATATGGTTGAGAAAAACCTCTCTGTTGACTATCTTTTACCTTCACTGTGGAAGATGGTGGACATATTGGAATTAGAATTTCCAAATAATGAACTCTTCTTCTTAAAGCAATTGACCCTTCAAAAAGCCCAGTTGCCTGGTGGCTGTTGTTGAGTCAGGTGGGTCACACTTCAAAGAGCAACATGTGATTTCTCAAATAGCTTCTTCCTGCTTGGCAGCTGGCTCGGCAGTGCATGTCCAACACTCACTCAACTGAGCTTTAATTTCCGCTTGTGAAAGCCAAGGCAAGATGCCAGCACATCCCAAATAAAAATCCTCCAAAAGTTCCCAATTTAAACTTCTCCCTTTACCAAAGGAATATATTAGGAACCACAACATAATTCTTATTAATATTAAATTAGTGTGCATAAAACAGAAACCGCTAAGGAGGTTCTCAGCTTACATATACAGGGAAGAATCATTTTCCATTTTTGAGTTTGGACTTCAGATAATGCTCTTAGTTATGGTTTCATAAAAAGATTTTAGGGACAGTCCTTCATGTGATTGGCTGAAGCAGGTCTTTCTTTCATTTTGGCAGAACCACACTTATTTCTGTGTTTATTTTGTAATCCATGTCAGTGGTCATGGGTTCTTTAATTTATTTGTTTAACAAATATCTCAAAGGATTTACTGTCTGCTGGGCATTAAACTAGGCATTGAGGTCCATCAACTAACAAGATTGCCATGGTCCCTATCCTCATAGAGCTTCACTCTGTCCTGTGTATAACCCTGATGCTGGACTGCAGGCCATTTGCAAATATGGGGAAACTGGAGTGCTCATCCACAGTCAGGGATACAAGCAAGATAATTACTGTGAAAAATCAAGAAAACTTTATTGGATATCATTAAAGTTAGAACTGATACACTTGCCCTGGTTGGGTTATAACTATTTTTTTCTAGTAAAATAGAGAGTGGGCAACTTTTTTATAACTTTTCAAATTCTGAGTTTTGCTTAATTTATATATGACATCCACCACCAGTCTGTCAGTTTGTTACATTGTTGTGGGTTGCATGTTGCTATGATGCTGGAAGCTATGCCACCAGTATTTCACCCATAGTGGACAGGTTTCAGCAGAGCTTCTAGACTAAGACTAGGAAGAAAGGCCTGGTGATCTAGTTCCGAAAATTAGGCAATGGAAACCTTATGGATCACAACAGAATATTGCCCGATATAGTGCTGGAAGACGAGCCCCTAGGTTGGAAGGCACTCAAGATACACAGTGGCCATAACAATAGACTCAAACATACCAATGATCATGAATGTGGTATAGAACTGGGCAATATTTCATTCTGTTGTACATAGGGTTGCCAAGAGCTAGAACCAAACTGATGGCAACTAACAAGAAGTATTACTACATAAAATCTTGTTTGTATTTCATACATAGTGAAGTCCTTGTTGACCAGTCATCTGGTTTGTGTTTTCCAGAAGCTGGAATGGATTTGCCCTATTCCTTCCACATTCTCTTATCTAGTTTCTCCAACTTGGAAGGCACACATCTATCAGACATTTGATTCAGAATTCAGGTGAGACTGAAGTTAGAGACCATAGGAAAAAAAGGCCAATTACCTGGTCCATGTGGGCTTTGGCTTCATGTTGATCTGTATAAAATAATACAATCAGGAGCCAATCTAGATTAACATCCTGGGAGGCAGTGAGGATAATGGGAAGAACCTGGATTTTGGCATCACCTTGACCACTTTTATGTGATCTTGGGCAAGTTACTTGAACTCTGTGATTCTTGGTCCTTTTATCTGTCGAATAATATCTATCACATAGAATTGTTGTGAGAATTAAAATGGGATCGCTTATATGAAGTGCTGTAGACTTTGTAAAGGGCCTTAGCATGTACAGCAATACCTTGAAATGACGACTGTGTATCCATTTACTTAGGGTGGGTGTGTTCTAATTTATTCCAATCTCTTCCATTTTAAAAAGTTAATAATGGTGACCAAGCACTTGTGATTAGATGCTTTAACTCAAATATGAAATGCCATTTCCACTTACATTTATTTGATAAAAGCATAACACCTGGCCTTGACTAACCTCAAGCAACTAAAGAAATGCTATAACCCATACTCCCAGAGGGGGCAGTGGTGGTTCAATGATAGAATTCCCTCTCCATGCGGTAGACCAGTTTGATTGGTGGCCAATGCACCTCATGCACAGCCACCACCCATTTGTCAGTGGAGGTGTGTGTGTTGCTATGATGCTGAACAAGTTTCAGTGGAGCTTCCAGACTAAGACAGACTAGGAAGAAAAAATCAGCCAGTGAAAACTCTGTGGATCACAATGGTCCAATCTCCATTCCATCATGGGGATGGCACAAGACCAAGCAGCTTTTCGTTCTATTGTGCATGGGGTCATCATGAACTGGGGGCCCACTCAACGGCAGCTAACACCAATAACAATGCTACCTAAGAGAGAACTGGAAATATTGGTGAGCAGCACTAATATCTACCAGTCTACAGTAGTGGGTGATCTCTAATCAATGGGAGGTGCTAAAAGTTATTAGATTCTAAAATTTTCAAGCTACCTAAAAACTTTAGAGGTCACTTGAACAATTTCTGTTTTAAAGTAACAAGGCAGTTTCTTACGTATTAAAATTAGCATGTTTTATAGTCCAATTTTTCATCTTTCTTGTACTTTCGTGACAGAGAATTGTCAGTGAAGAGGAGCAAGCACATATAAGTGCTTGTAACTTATTTGCTAATTGATTAACACTATCTTAAACCACATTTGTAAAAGCAACAAGTTGATATATTAAGTTTTATGTCCAAAGTTACATGGCAGGGAGGGAGCCAGAGAGAGACTTTCATGCTTATTGCCATTAGCCACAAGAGGACATTTATTACTTCCTTGAAGAGAGTTGGCCTCAGAAGAGTTATTCATGTTAGTTGGCAGTTTCCAAAGGTGATTACTGCTTTAAGCCTTGGACTATAGTCATGCACAGAATGTTGGAGCAATAATGGTGCAAAACAGTGTCAGACACAATTAAAGAAAATATCCTGACTGCAGGTCCCTTAACATAGTGTCTGCTCCAAGAGAGAAAGTACAAAACTACCATTCATCTTTCAAAATGTGACTCAAATGTCCCCTCCTCTCTAAAGTCACTGGTAATCCCAATCAGAATTAGTAGTTTCCCTGGTGGCACAGGGGTTAAGAACTCAGTGCTAACCTAAAGGTCAGCAGTTCAAATCCACCAGCTGCTCTTTGGAAACCCTATGTGGCAGTTCTACTCTGTCCTATACATTTGCTATGAGTCAGAACAAACTCAATGGCACACAACAACAACAGCTTTTTATGGGGTCACTGGGTGGTGCAAACAGTTAACATGCTCAGCTGCTAACAGAAAGGTTGAAGATTTGAGTCCACTCTGAGACACCTCAGAAGAAAGTCCTGGCAATCTACTTCCAAAAGATCAGCCACTGAAAATCCTGTAGAGCACGGTTTGACTGTGACACACATGGAGTGGCCATGAGTTGGATCAACTCGATGGCAGCTGGTGATACTGGTATAGCTTTTTATACCTTGGAGTGCTAGATAGTCAAATTTATATTTAATAGGATATCCACCTCCTCTGCTAGATTTTGAATTCCCTGAAGAAATAAATCTGGTATTGTTCTGATTTATTACCCCAGCACCTGAGTGATGTCTTAGACAAAAGGAGGACAAAACAAATCTTTGCTGGCTTAAATGAAAGCCCTGCACTCACTTAAAAAACCCCAACTATAGTATTTGCCTCACCCCACGCCATGTTTTAAAATTACAAACGAACATCTATATACAAAGAAGGAAGATGGAGAGGGTTGGTGTTTGTATTCTCAGTCCAATGCACACACCATACCAAAAGAGAGAATTTGATTCCCTTCTTGAGCTGAGACCTTGGATCCAATTTAATTTGATCCCCAAGTGACCAAGCTGATTGTCAGCTCCAGCCTGTCTTCGAAGTCAACCTTAATCCCTCATAATTTGCCATGAAATTAGTGGAGTTGTCTATTTTCAGCATGAATAGCATGGGTCCCGTTCAAACCTCCGCAAGCCTTATTTAGGCAAGGCGGGGATGGGGTTGGCGGCACTGCAGAGGAGCAGGTGGAGTGAAGATTAGACCACGTGGTGGAAAGGGCTGCAGCGGGCAGGCAGCTGGTGAGATCCCAGGTGTGTATGAGTTGGCAGGGGTACAAAGAGAGGGGAGCTGCAAACAGCTCCAAGTCCCTGGGCTGTGCAGCTGCTTGTCTGGCACTTGCTTAAGATCCAACTATAGTGTTCATGGGCAAAACCCACTCCTTGCAGCAAGGAAACATAAAAGTCCTCGGGTGAGCTGTGGGCCCCACCCCTTCCAGGCAGCAGGTTGGGGGACGCAGGCTTGCCCACTGACTCCCTTTCTTTTTTTTTAATAGGCTTTTTTCCCCTTAGATTTATTTTATTTTTTCTATTTTTTACTGTTGTAAAAATATAGGTAACAATATTTGCCAAGTCAACATTTTTCACTTGTACAATTCAATGAAGCCAGTTAAATAAATCATGTTGTGCAACCATCACCATCATCCATTGCTGTATTTTCCATCCCCATAAACAAAAACTCAGTGCAAGCTAAACATAGATTTCCCTCCTTCCTTTTCCCTTCTGTTCCTGATAATCACTGGTAAACTCTGATCTCTACACATTTGCCTATTCTAAGTGTTCCATGTTAGTGAGATCATACAGTATTTGTCCTTTTGTGATTGACTTATTTTACTCAACATAATGTTTTCAAGGTTCATCCATATTGCAGCATGTATCAGGACTTCATTTTTCCTTACTTCCCACTGTGACTTGTGCTAAATGAGCTCCCTTTTATACTTTGTAACCTCCAAACGCCTAATCCAGCCCACAACAGGTATAGACTTTCTTTTTCAAAAGACTGCCCTTGGATGATCAAGCAAAAGATACTTATTTTCTTTCCATTCAGGGGCCTATTCTCCAGAATATGTAGAAATTAAATGAAAAAATCCCTGCGCTAGAGAGCGAGTCAACTGGCAGAGATATACTCTGGGAAAAAACAGGCTCAAGGCCGAGAGGCAAAAATAAATTATGATCCCTGCTGCTGGGCTGTGGGCACTTATGTAAACAAACTCATCATAACAAGCCCTTCTTAATCTGTTTCTGTCCCACTGCTAATTGCATCTGTGGTTTTTGGAAGATGGAATACTGAGGCTAGGGTTTCAGATTTGGTTGAATTGTGGAGCTTGTCTTGATCTTGGAGAACAAAAGGAACTGCTGGCCACAGATCTGAGTGACTGTTGTTCATGCAAGGTGGAAGAGCAATCTCTCTCAGGTGTGTTGTTAGCTGCCGTCGAGTCAGCCCCCAACTCATGGCATCCGCATGTACAATAGAATGAAATGTTACCTAGTCCTGCGTCATTGCTATGAGCATTGGTATGTTTGAGTCCACAGTTGCCTTCCAACCATGGGGGCTCATCTTCCAGGACTATATTGGACAATTTTCTGTTTTGAACCGTAGGGTTTTCACTGGCTAATTTTTGGAAGTAGATCATCAGGCCTTTCTTCCCTGTCTGTCCTAGTCTAGAGGCTCCGCTGGCTGAAATGTGTCCACCATGGGTGACCCTGCTGATACCTGAAATGCCAGTGGCATAGCTTCCAGCATCAGAGCAACAAGTAAGCCACCACAATACAACAAACTGACACATGGGTGGTCTTCAAGTGTAGGGGCTTATAAAGAATCACAAGCACTTATCATATAGAGGCCAACCTCCAGGAATATTGTGAGGCAGTTTCAGTCCATTCTTGACCACTTACCACTTTATTTTGACCTCTTCCATCTCTGCTTTAAGTGCAAATAGAAGAACCTGCTGATTTGCCAACACACAATATCAGTCACCCCATTCTTTCTACCAACAGAATCCCAGTTTGCAGGAAAGGGAATGATGGCAGGGTTCACAGCTAAAGCATACTCCCTTTTCCAGATTCTACCACATCTGGCCATGGCTGTGACATTTATTGTCAAAAAGACGTAAGCAGAGGATTTCTGGCAAAAATTTTGTTTTCTTGATATAGGTACCACCCATCCTGGATTCCCCCTTTTTCCTAGATGGAATGCAGAGATGGTGTCTAGAGCACATCTGGCTGCCATGAAGATAAAAGCCATATGCCAAAGATGTCAGAGCAGGAGGATGGAAGGAGCCTAGGTCCTTCAATGATGTTGTTGAGCCATAGGACTATCCCTGAGCTGCCTAACCCTGGACCTCCTGTTACAGGGGAAAACTCTGTGGGTCCCAAACCCCAGGGGGTACCTGAATCACTTGGAGGGCTCATTAAAACAGACTTCTGGGCCCTTCCTCCAGAGTGGCTGATTCAGCAGGCCTGGGGTGGGTGCCTGAAACCTTGCATTTCTAACACGCTCCCAGATGATCCTGATGCTGCTGGTCTGAGACTACTTTGAGATCCACTGATAACTGAATTGCCATCTGTTGAAGTCATTGATAGTTGGGTTTTCATATACTAATAGCTGAATGCAATACCACTGCTCTCTAAACCCTCAATAGCTATAAAATCAAAAAACCAAACCCATTGCTGTCGAGTGGATCCAACTCATAGTGAGCCTATAGGATAGAGTAGAACTCCAAGGAGCAGCTGGTAGATTTGAACTGCCAACTTTTTGGTTAGCAGCTTAGGCTCTTAACCACTGCGCCACCAGGGCTCCAGCCCAAAATCAGTCAGCAAGTAATCCTGTGTTACTGCTCTCTTTGAAGACAGCGGAACACAGCCCTGGAATACACAAAAAAGATCCTACAGTGTATATCTTGGCATAAGTGTTGCTAGACCCTAAGAGAAGGAAACTGTGACAAGGGGTAGCCATAAACAAATTTAAAGTGCAGAGGATCTGAAGCTTTAGTACAATGGTAAGAGTAGTTTTTATTATTACTTTCTAAACCTCTGCTTCAACCTGGAGAAATGTTAACAAAAATAGTGCTCCCTGTTTATCTGTGCAGTATTCAACATATGTGTAAATAAATAATCTGGAGTTTTGTTTTCGATGACTGAGTGATCCCTTAAAGAAAACGATTATGAATAAAATTTGTTAAGGTTTCTTTTTCCTAAAAAAGAAGATATTGTGGTTCTTAGTCAGTGGACTTTTTCAATAACAGTTTGTCTACCACTAAACACCATAGTCCCACATCTGTTCCTAATAACAATCTATAATCAGCAATGCCTATTGCCTTTCAGAACTTATTTTCTTCATCCCCAAACTATGCACAGACATGGCCAAAGCTTGTTTCTGTTGTCACCAGGACATAATGGCATTGCATTTATTCCAGGATAAATAAGTCAGCCATGATTCCAAGTAGAATCAGTGTCAGCCACTTAGGCAATTGAAAATTTGAGGCTTAATTCCAAATTGATATTTTCATTTATTAAAATGCTGATATATGTTTTTAAGCTCATAATAGTCAAACCTTGGTGTTACTTTGTTTCGGGTCACAAGGCTAAGGGACATTTGATAATAAAAACAGTTCACATTTTTAGTGAAACAGATTCTCAAAGCAGCAATATTTCCATAAGAAACATTTATTTGTAAAAATTGTGGACTTTGAGCTGAGCCTGAAAGACAGCATACCAGTTCATTATCTTGTGAACATCACTGGGAACTGGCCCATGGGCTGTAGGTTCCTGGATAAGGGATTTAGAAATGGTGTCAGTCCCACTTGGGCAAACTGTCTTGTAGCTGTGTGAGAACCAGCCGGGGTTGTTTAAAAACAGCCTTTATACAAGCAGAGTATATCATTCTGTGTGAACGTTTACTGTCACTTTTCCTGGCAGTGACAATCCCTACATATTTTCTTTTTCTTCCTCTGAGAACAGTTGATCCTCAATGTTTTTCCAGCTTTGAGCCATTTTAAAAGAAAAGCACATGTTGGGAGCTACAGCAAACTTCTGTTTGTCCTAAAGCTACAGCAAAGTAGGGTAAGTGTTCAAAGCAATGGTGCAAAGTAACAGGAGACTTATTGATCACAGTATACAGGCTGAGGGCCAGGGGCAGAATCCCTGCCTCAGGAGCAGCTGTGTTTAGCTCGTTACTCAGGAGTTGTAACATGAGGACTACTGTCTTTTATGATTCAAATGTAAGCACTGAACATTGCTTACTTGGCTACTGCTGCTGCTATGTGCTGTTGAGTTGATTCTGACTCATAGCAACACTTTAGGATAGAGTAGAACTTCCCCATAGGGTTTCCTAGGCTGAAATTTTTAAGGGAGCTGATTGCTAGGTCTTTACTCCTGTGGAGTGGCTGGTGGATTTGAACCACTGATCCTTCAGTTAACAGTCTAGGAAGTTCTCAGCACAAGGGCCCTGTGTCCAAAGGACGTGCTCTGCTCCAGACTCTTCTCAATGGTAGTGAGGTCCCCCTGAACCTCTGTAGGATTGGTCCTTATATAAGCCTACCACGGTGGCAAAAGTGACCAGTCCCCTAGCTGAACCACAAGGGCACAATTCTATTGGATGGATTTTCAAGCCACTATTTGCATAGTAAATCAGCCAATCCCTTGCAAGATTGTGGCCCAGCCAATCATTTTGTGGGTGTTACAAGACCATAGCTAGAAAAGCCATATAAAAGCAATTTGTTGTACTGCAATGGCTGAATAATATTCCTTTGTATGCATATACCACATTTTGTTATCCATACATCTGTTGGTGGACACTGGGGTTATTTCTACCTTTTGTCTATTGTGAATAATGCTGCAATGAATACTGGTGTAAGATGGAGAGTTTTGTTTTTCCCAGTTTTAACCAGGACTACTCCCTTCCTTGGAATGTTTGCAAGGAGAAGCTCGTTAGGAAAAAGTCATGGGGGTGCAAAATCTTCATCGTTTTGGGAGCTTGCATTTTTAGAACATCTGAGCGCACTTATCCCACCTTCTCTCTCAGTAGAAAAAGTAAAATGAAAGTGCCCTGAAAATAGAGCACGGTCCAAATTGTGCTATATATGGAGTCCTAAATACAGAGAAGAATCATGTTGACCCAGTCAACAAAATCTAAGGAGAAGCAGGTGGGGACTTGAGACTTCAACAAGGAGCTCTGGGACTCTGCCTAAACACTTGCCCTTTGTACATCAAACTTGAAGTACATAGAAGGCACCACTAACAGGATACATGAAATTGTTGTTAGTTGCTGTCGAGTCGGCTCTGAATCATGACAGCCCCATGTACAACAGAATGAAATGTTTCCCAGTCCTGCACCATCTTTACAATCATTTGTATGCTAAAGTCCATTGTTGCGGACACTTTGTATTTTGGGTGCTTTCCAACCTAGGGGGCTCATCTGCCAACACTATATCAGACAATATTCTATGATGATCCGTGGGTTTTCATTGACTAATTTTTGGAAGCAGATCACCAGGCCTTTCTTCCTATTCTATCTGAGCCTGGAAGCTCCACTGAAACTTGTCCACCATGGGTGACCCTGCTGGTATTTGAAATCCCGGTGGCATAGCTTCCAGCATCATAGCAACACACAAGCCACCACAGTATGACAAACTAACAAATGGGTGGTGGTACAGGAAATTACTCCTACAAATATTTGAACAAAATGGCTGGAGACTCACAACTGACTTCTGAGGAGACTACGACAAGACAGAACAAGAGGGCACTTGAGCAATTGCAGCCCTGGTAATCGCCCATAGGCTCTGGAGTTATAGTGATCTGTATATTATCTTTAAAGTTGGGGTGATATCTCTTGACCTGTACTCTACCACCTTGTGAGATCAGGGAAAACCTATTATACATCGATGAACTCATTCTCCAGAATGCTTATCAGGTTTCTAATGTAGAGTTCTGAAAAGCCCGCACCTTGACCTAGGATTTCCAGCTCCACTGTGTCAGGAAAGCAGGGAAGGGATCTATGGGGACACTTACAGTCCTCCCATCCTGATTTTCCTCTATAGAGACTGGCCAAAGTCCAGCAAACTACAAGGCACCCTCTGTAAAGAACTTTGGGCTCTTTCCACAAAAGAAGAGCTCATTACGGTATGGAATATTTCCATTTTTTTTTTCATTCCCTTTTACTTGAAAAGTAAACAATTTGAGGAAATGGTATTACAAAGACCAAAAAAAGAGGACTGTTAGGATTTAACAAATGTCTACTACTGAACAGGATGAAACTTGTCTTTATTGAAGGGGGAGTTGAAGGTTAAAAGGTAATGTTCTCCTACAGGTTGAGATATGCGCGCAGAATTTCCAGAGTGCTGAACTTCAACAGAGAAAACTGCGAAGGAGTTGAAACTCATCTCTTGCAAACTTCTCAGGTGAAGGGGGATGTGACAACTGAGACTTCACTAATAAGTGACAATAATTATATGGGTAACAATTTGACATTTTTAGTGTTAAAGTCTCTGTTGAAATAGGATGTGTAAATTAATACTCTTAAGAGAACTGCTTAGAGGAAAAACAGAATGGGGATCATGAACCCTATTAACTCACATGTCTCAAGCCTCTAATGAAGCATTCTCGAGGGAATAGGGAATGAGTCGGATGCTTTCAGTGTATAGAAACTTTGAAAACTCATAAGCATGCTTCTTATGAAGTTGAATAGCAGAGTCCTCGACTGATTTTGGAGCTGAGATTTATGTGTCTAACACAATAAGATACACAGCAAAAGAATGACTCTGCTAGCCCTTTCTGGAGAGGGAATGATAAGTTCTCTAAAGATATTGTTTACTTTGCTATCTATTTATTTCTGTACATTCTCTCCACTGCCCAAGGTTGGCACTCAAAATCTATGGCTCCGATCAAATCAATTTCCCCACAGAATGAGGAATGTGGTCGCTAGTATGCTTAATATTCATTGTTATCTCTTAAGAGCCCAACTCAACAAGAGTCACTGAGATTAAGAGGTCTGTGTAGTGAAGGTGGGGAGAATGTGCAGAGAAGAGATCCATATACTGATTATTTTCTAGTAAAACTGTTCATTCTGTCAGAAAGTGGAAGGAATTAAATATAAACAGGCAGATTTGTGTAAACCCAATTTCACTATGATTCTGTAGGTTTCGTTAACACTTTTTTTTTTTTTTTTCAGGCTTCTGCAACTTTATTTGCTTGAAATGCAACTTTAAAGAGTAAGGAAGCCTTTGCTTCATGGGGAGATTCTTTAGGTTGAGTGAAACCACCCCTCTTCTGGCTTTTAAGGTTCCATCGGCGAGAATCAATACAAATCCCGGATTTCTACATGTTCTTAGAAAGAGCTCTATCTCACTTCTTTCCCTGATCCTGAAGACTTGCCAACACTGTCTGTGTGGGGACCATCAGATAATCTTCTTAGGCCTTTATCTCTCTCTTTTTTTTATTTATTGAACTTTAGATGAAGGTTTACATAACAAACTAGCTTCTCATTAAACAGTATGTATATTGTTTAACGGCATTGGTTAACAACTCTATGACATATCAGTACTCTCCCTTCTCGAACTTGGGTTCCCTATTACCAGCTTTCCTGTCCCCTCCTGCCTTCTAGTCCTTGCCCCTGCGCTGCTGTGCCTCTTTAGTCTTGTTTTGTCCTATAGATCTGTCTAATCTTTGGCTAAAAGATGAACCTTCAGAGTGACTTCATTACTGGGCTAAAAAGGTGTCCGGGAGCCCTACTCTTGGGGTTTCTCCAGTCTCTGTCAGGCCAGTAAGTCTGGTCTTCTTTTTTTTTTTTACATTTTTCTCCAGCTCTGTCCGGGACCCTCTATTGTGATCCTTGTCAGAGCAGTCAGTGGTGGTAGCCGGGCACCATTTAGTTGTACTGGACTCAGTCTGGTGGAGGCCATAGTAGTTGTGGTCCATTAGTCCTTTGGACTAGTCTTTCCCTTGTGTCTTTAGTTTTCTTCATTTTCCCTTACTCCTGAAGGGGTGAGACCAGTGGAGTATCTTGGATGGCCACTCACAGGCTTTTAAGACCCCAGACACTACTCACCAAAGTAGAAGGTAGAACATTTTCTTTGTTATTATTATTTTTTTATTGTACTTTAGGTGAATGTTTACAGAACAAATAGTTTCTCATTAAACAGTCAGTACACATATTGTTTTATGACATTGGTTAACAACCCCACTACATGTCAACACTCCCCCTTCTCGAACTTGGAGGACCTTTTTTTTTTTGGTGAAAATATACATAGCCAAAGATACACCATATCAGAAATTTCTACATGTACAATTCAGTGACATCAATTACATTCTTCCAGTTTTGCTGCTATTATCACTATCCTTTTCCAGATTATTCCATCACCATTATCTTGAACTTACTGGCCCCTAGGCTTCCCATCAAACCTTTTGAGTTGCTGTTGTCAATTTGATCTCACATAGATAATGCTTTTTTTTTTTTTTGGGCTTTAAATGAAGGTTTACAGGACAAATAGTTTCTCATTAAACAGCACGCATATTGCCTTATGACAATGGTTAACAACCCCACGACATGTCAACACTGTCCCTTCTCAACCTTGGGTTCCCTATCACCAGCTTCCCTGTCCCCTCCTGCCTTCTGGTCCTTGTCCCTGTACTGCTGTGCCTCATTAGTCCCGTTTTGTTTTATGGGGCTGTCCAATCCCTGCCTGAACGGTGAACCTCGGGAGTGACTTCACTTCTGAGCTAAAAGGGTGTCCAGGGGCCATGCTCTTGGGGTTTCTCCAGTCTGTGAGGCTGGTAAATCTGGTCTTTTTTTGTGAGATACAATTTTGTTCTAAATCCTTCTCCAGCTCTGTCCAGGACCCTTTGTTGTGATCCCTGTCAGAGCAGTCAGTGGTGGTAGCCAGGCACCATCTAGCTGTACTGGACTCAGTCTGGTGGAGGCCGTGGTGGCTGTGGTCCATTAGACTTTTGGACTAATCTTTTCCTTGTATCCTGTTCTCTTCATTCTCCCTGCTCCCAAAGGGGTGAGAGCAGTGGAGTATCTTAGATGGCTGCTCACAGGCTTTTATGACCCCAGACGCTACCCACCAAGGTAGAAAGTAGAACATTGTCTTTATAAACTGTGTTATGCCAATTGAGCTAGATGTTCCCTGAGACCATGGTCCCCACAGCCCTACGCTCAGCAATTCAGTCCCTAAGGGAGTTTGGATTTGTCCATGGAGCTTCCATGACCTTACCCTGAACAAGTTGTGCTGGCTTCCCCAGTATTGTATACTGTCTTACCCTTCACCAAAGTTACCACTTATCTATTGTCTGTTTAGTGTCCCCTCCCTTACCCCTCCCCTCCCTCGTAACTGTCAAAGATTGTTTCTTTTTGTGTGTAAACCTTTTCATGAGTTTTTACAGTAGTGGTCTCATACAGTATTTGTCTTTTTGTGATTGACTTATTTCACTCAGCATAATATCCTCCAGATTCATCCATGTTATGAGATGCTTCACAGATTCATCATTGTTCTTTATCATTGGGTAATACTCCATAGTATGTATGTACCATAGTTTGTTTATCCATTCATCTGTTGATGGGTATCTAGGTTGTTTCCATCTTTTTGCTATTGTGAACAATACTGCAGTGTACATGGGTGTGCATATGTCTATTCGTGTGATGGCTCTTATTTCTCTAGGATATATTCCTAGGAGACGGATTGCTGGATCGTATGGTATTTCTATTTCTAGTTTTCTAAGGAAGCGCCCTATCATTTTCCAAAATGGTTGTATCATTATGTAGTCCCATCAGCAGAGCATAAGAGTTTCGATCTCCCCACAGCCTCTCCAATATTTGTTATTTCCAGGGTTTTTGATTCATGCCAGTAATGAGAGGGTGAGATGGTATCTCATTGTGGTTTTAATTTGCATTTCTCTAATGGCTAGTGATCGCGAACATTTCCTCATGTGTCTTTTGGCCGCTTGAATGTCTTCTTTGGTGAAGTGTCTGTTCATTTATTTCCTTTGCCCATTTTTTAATAGGATTATCTGTCTTGTTGTGGTAGAAGTGTTGGATTTTCCTGTAGATTTTAGAGATTAGACCTTTGTCGGATTTGCTATAGCAAAAAAATTTTATCCCAGTCTGTAGGTTCTCTTTTTACTCTTTTGGTGAAGTCTTTTGATGAGCATAAGTGTTTAATTTTTAGAAGATCTCAGTTATTTACCTTATCTTCTGGAGTTTGTATGTTGTTAGTTACAGTTTGTATCCTGTTAATGCCGTGTATTAGGGTCTCTAGCATTAATCCTATTTTTTCTTCTATGATCTTTATAGTTTTTGGTTTTAGACTTAAGTCTTTGATCCATTTTGAATTAGTTTTTGTGTATGGTGTGAGGTATGGGTCCTGTCTCATTTTTTTGCAGATGGACATCCAGTTTTGCCAGCACCATTTGTTAAAAAGACTGTCTCATCCTCATTTGATATACTTTGGGCCCTTGTCGAAGATCAGGTGACCTTAGGTGGATGGATTTACTTCTGGGTTCTCGATCCTGTTCCATTGGTCAGTGTGTCTGTCGTTGTACCAGTAACAGGCTGTTATGACTACCTTAGCTGTATAGTAAGTTCTGAGGTCAGGTAGTGTGAGTCTTCCTTCTTTATTCTTCCTCTTCAGTAATGCTTTACTTATCCGGGGCCTCTTCCTTTTCTATATAAAGTTAATGATTAGTTTTTCCATCTCTTTAAAGAATGTTGTTGGTATTTGGATCAGGATTGCATTGTATTTGTAAATTTCTTTGGGTAGAATTGTCATTTTCACAATGTTGAGTCTACCTATCCATGAGCATGATATGTTTTTCCATTTATGTGGATCTCTTTTGGTTTCTTGCAGTAGTGTTTTGTAGTTTTCTTTGTATAGTTCTTTTACATCCCTGGTTAGATGTATTCCTATTTTTTTTAGGGGTTATATAAATGGTATTGTTTTCCTGATTTCCTTTTTGTCGTTCTCTTTGTTGGTGTATAGGAATCCAACTTATTTTTGTGTGTTTATCTTGTATCTTGCTACTCTGCTGAATCTTTCTATTAGTTCCAGTAGTTTTCTTGTGGAGTCTTTTGAGTTTTCCATATATAGTATCATATCATCTGTAAATAGGGACAGTTTAACTTCTTCATTACCAATTTGGATGCCCTTTATTTCTTTTTCTTGCCTCATTGCTCTAGCTATGTCTTCCAGCACAATGTTAAAAAGGAGCAGTGATAAAGGACATCCTTGTCTTGTTCCTGTTCTCAAGGAGAATGTTTTCAGCCTCTCTCCATTTAGAATGATGTTGGCTGTTGCTTTTGCATAGATGTCCTTTATTATGTTGATGAATTTCCCTTCTATACCTATTTTATTGACAGTCTTTATAAGGAATGGGTGTTGGACTTGTCGAATACCTTTTCTGCATAGATTGAGATGATCATGTGATTCTTTTCCTTTATTTTATTTATGTAGTGGATTACACTGATTGACTTTCTAATGTTGAACCATCCTTACATAGCTGGTGTGAATACTACCTGGTCGTGGTATATTATTTTTTTGATATGATGCTGAATTCTGTTGGCTAGAATTTTGTTGAGAATTTTTTATCTATATTCATGAGAGATATTGGTCTGTAATTTTCTTTTTTTGTGGTGTCTTTGCTTGGTTTTGGTATCAGGGTTATGCTGGCTTCATAGAATGAATTTGAAAGTATCTCATTCTTGTCTATGTTCTGAAATAATTTGAGTAGTACTGGTTTAAGCTTCTCTCTGAACGTTTGGTATA
>NW_004444051.1:6297361-6310658 GCF_000243295.1 Trichechus manatus latirostris
TCTGTTATGATGTCCCCCATTTCATTTCTTATTTGGGTTATTTGTGTCCTCTTCTGTTTTGGGCTAGTGTTTTGTCAATTTTGTTGATCCTTTCAAAGAACCAACTTTTTGTTTTGTTGATTCTTTCTATTGTTTTTTTCTTCTCTATTTCATTTATTTCTGCTCTTTTCTTTATTATTTCCTTTTTTCTGGTGGATGTAGCTTCTTCTGCTATTCTGTTTCTATTTGTTTTAGTTGATTGTTTAGTTGATGTTTTGATTCTGTCCCTTTCTTCTTTTTTGATGTGTGCATCTATTGCAATAAATTTACCTCTGATCACTGCCTTTGCTGTGTCCCAAAAGTTTTGGTATGACGTTTTTTCATTCTCATTTGATTCTAGGAATTTTTTTATTCCATCTTAGATTTTTTTCTATTGCCCAGTGGTTCTTAAGCAGGGTGCTATTTAGTTTCCATGTAAGTAATTTTTTTTTCCCTTGCTCCTCCTGTTGTTAATTTCTACTTTGATGCCATTGTGATCAGAAAAGATACTTTGTATTATCTCATTATTTTTGATTTTGTTGAGGGTTGCTTTGTGGCCTAAGATTTGATCTCTTTGAGAGAACATTCCATGTGCATTGGAAAAGAATGTGTACTTTGCAGTGTTGGGTAGAGTGTTCTATATATGCCTATGAGTTTAAGTTGGCTGATTGTGGCCTTAGATCTTCTGTATCTTTGTTGAGTTTCTTTCTAGACATTCTGTGCTTAACTGAGAGTGGTGTGTTGAAGTCTCCTACTGTTATAGTGAAACTGTCAATTTGTCTTTTCAGTGCTTTAAAGTTTGTTTTGTGTATTTTGGAGCCCTGTCATTGGGTGCATAGATATTTATTATGGTTATGTCTTCATGCTGGATTGTCCCTTTAATTATGATTTAGTGCCCTTCTTTGTCTTTTATGGTGGATTTTGTTTTAAAGTCTATTTTATCTAAGATTAGTATTGCCACTCCTGCTCTTTTTTGGTAGCTGTTTGCTTGATATATTTTTTCCATCCTTTGATTTTTAATAAATTTACGTCTTTGTTTCTAAGGTGTGTCTCTTGTAGACAACATATTCATGGATCCTGTTCTTTTATCCAGTCTGTCACTCTCTGTTGCTTTATGGCTGTATTTAGGCCATTTACGTTCAGTGTAATTATTGATAGGTGTGAGTTTATTGTTGTCATTTTGTAGTGCTTTTTTTGTGATGCTGACAATTTCTTTGATCCTCTTACTCTCCTGTGCTGAATTTTCTTTTGTTTGTGGGGTTTTTTCATTCCTTTTGTTTGTGTAGATTTTGTTTTTACTGAGAGTTTATATTTTTCTTCTTTATTTTGATGAGTAGGTTTGTTAACTTTCTTTGTGATTACCTTGAAATTTAGCCTTATCTTTCTAAGTTTGAACCAGTCTGTTATTACTTGGTATCACCTTGCCTTCTTCTCCATTAAAAAGTTCTGTACTTATACCGTTTATTCCCTCTTGTATTGTTCTGACGTTGATGTCATTTGTAGATTAACTTCTCTGGTTCCCTGTTGTAAATCTTTAGGTTTTGAATAACCCTTGAGAGTTCACTTTCTAGGTTGGTATCTGGCTGGTGCAATCTTGTGTCCTAGATTCAGGCTGTCATCTGATGTCATTTGTTCTCAAACTGAAGGACTCCCTTTAATAATTCTTGTAAGGTTCGTTTGGTTTTAAATATTCCTTTAATTTCTGTGTTTCTGGAAATGTCCTAATTTCACCATCATATTTGAATGAGTGTTTTCAGGATATATTATTCTTGGCTGGCAATTTTTTCTTTCAAGGTTTTATATATGTCATCCCATTGCCTTCTTGCCTGCATAGTTTCTGCTGAGTAATCAGAGTTTAGTCTTATTGTCTCCCCTCTGTATGTGACTTTTTGTTTATCTTGGGCTGCTCTCAGGATTTTTTTCTTTGTCTTTGGTTTTATCGAGTGTGATTATGATATTCCTTGGTGATTTTCTTTTGGGGTCTATCCTATATGGGGTTCACTGAGCTTCTTGGATGGTCACCTTTTCATCTTTCATGATATTAGGGAAGTTTTGTGTCAGCAATTCTTCAATTATCCTCTCTGTTTTCCGTTTTCTTCCTCTGTTCTGGAACTCTGATCGCTCACAAATTTTTGCTTTTGATTGTATCCCACATAATTCTCAGGGTTTCTTCATTTTTCTTTGTTCTTCTTTCTGATTTTTCCTCAAATAAAGTTGTGTCTAAATGTTTGTCTTCAATTTTGCTAATCCTGTCTTCCATTGTTTCAAACCTGTTCCTCAGCCCTTCTATGACACTGTTCATTTCTGAAATCTTGTTGTTTATCTTTTGGATTTCTAATTGTTGTTTTTATATGATTTCTAGTTGTGAATTTATTTTGGCACTTTGTTTCTGTATTATTTTCCTGAATTTTTCCATGAATTTGTCTGCCTTTTGCATGAATTTGTCTAGTTTTTCCTCATTTTTGTCTGCTTTTGGCTTCAACTCTTGGCTAGCTCTGAATATTAGAGATTTCAATTCCCTATCAAGTAGTTCTAGTGCCTTTTCTTCTACTGGAAAGTCATATGGTGTTCTATTTTGGATGCCTACTGGAACCATCCTGTCCTTTTTTTTTATGTTTTGATATTGTCTGCTGTCTTCAGGACACTCAGTAGTTATTTTCTTCTTCTTTTGATTGTAGATTTGTTTGTTTCATCCCACTTTTTTGTTTTATTTGGTTATGTCTGAGCAGGTGCTGTTCGTTATTTGTTGTTTACTTGTCTGTGGACACGATATTTTTCACCTCCTTGTCCAATGGGCAGGGAAAGTCGTTCAGCTATGTTGTAGCGGGGCAGATCCAGCTGAAACGGAGGGGCTGGGATGGGTTTTTTGTGGCACATACTTGGGCCAACAAGGTAAGCCAGTGGTCAGCGCAGGGAAAAATCCAGTAGGTTGTCCATGTGCTGCTTGGGAGTGCAACATTCAGCACATGATGCAGATAGGCAGGAGGTAGTGGGAGAGGGAGGTTGTGGTGTGTGGAGCTAGGTTAGATATGGAAAAGAAGAGATAGAGGAGAGAGAAACAGGAGCAAAAAAAAAAAAAAAAAAAAGAAAGTGCTGAGGGCGCTTGCCAATGAAGTGGAGAGACCAGAAACCAAGAAATGGAGGAAAACAAAAAGGAAAAAAAAAAAAATATTTTTAAAAATTAAAAAAAAGTGCCCCCAGCGATCTCACTGTCATGGCTGTAGAGACTGGGTAGCGGCTCCCAAGCTGTGCAGTATAGCCTGGCTATAAAGGGTGGATATGATACTCAGTGCCAGGTATTCAGTAGACAGTAAAAGAAGGTAAGTAGAAAGAGACGAGAAACTGAAAAATGGGAGAAAAAAAGAAAACAAACAAACAAAATAAAGAAAAGAAAAGAAAAGAAAAAAAGCCCCCAGGGATCCCACCAGCATGGCTGTGCAGACTGGGAAAATGGATCAGGGAAGCAGTTCCCCAGCTGAGCAGTGCTTCACATCCTGTCAAGAAGAAGCAAAGACAGCGCACAGAGTCAGGTGTTAGAGAGAAAGGAGGGGGAAGAGGTGAGAGCAGGGAAGAAACCAAAAGAGGCTGAAAAATGCAATACAAGCAACAAAGAAATGGCACTGAAGAAGCCAGCTGGTGTGAGCGAGGCGAATTCACATGGCACAGAACTGACGCCTCCTGTGCCTCAGTTGTGGCCTGCTGGAGAATGGTGGATCGGCTTTCCAGGAATCCGGGAATCCATCTGCTGGGAAGCAGCGAATTGGCCTGCCGGGAAGCTGGGAATCTACCTGCCAGGAAACAGCAGACCAGCCATCCAGGAATCGGTGAAGGTTGAGCAGGCAGAGGCAAGGTAGGGGCTGGGAAAGTGTGTCTCACTGGTTACCGGGTGCTCTGTCTCCTGCTGGGAGCTCCACGAATCTGCTTTCCCATACTCCCTGTTTGCCGATCTCCGGCAGGAGTCCAAGATGGTGGATCCATGCTGCGTTAGCTAATAGGGGACCTCCACTTGTAACTCTCCTTGCTTTCTATTCTCTGTCAGTTTCTTATACCATTCAGTTCTTAGTTGAGTTCTTTCTCTCTTCATTTAACACTTAGGGTTCCAGAATTGATGTTTGTCTCTGTGATACTTAGTTTTTTGGGTCTTTGCTATGGAGGGATGTTGTGGTGTTTTTGTCTATAGCACCATGTTCCCAGAATTGTCTTCATTAACCCTATTCTGACACCAGTTATTAAATAAATGATGATATTTTCATGGATGTGAAACAAGCGAGCTGAAGTTATCCATACCTACTATAAAAAAGTTTATAGTATACACATACCCAAATATATTTTAGTTCACTTCTAAAATACATATTTATTCTGTATTTATCTCATTCAAAAGTTGAGAAAATTATATGGCTATGGAATGTATTCACAGATATCATGAGCTAGAATTTCCATCAAGCAGGACCACTACCTGTCAGGAAGTGTAACTGAGTTAAAAATAATAATAAAATAGAAAGTAACAATAATAGCCACAATTTATTGAGTACCTACTATATGACCTACACTTGTCTGTCTGTTTGTTGTTCTGTGGTGGCTTGCATGTTGCTGTGATGCTAGAAGCTATGCCACTGGTATTTCAAATACCAGCAAGATTACCCATGGTGGACAGATTTCACAGAGCTTCTAGACTAAGACAGACTAGGAAGAAAGGCCTTGTGATCTGCTTCCAAAAATTAACCAGTGAAAATGTTATGTATCACAACAGAACATTGTCCAGCTTGCTTGCTTTGGAAAACATCATCATGAAGGATCAATTGCTGGAGGAGGACATCATGTTTGGTGAAGTAGAGGGCCAGCGAGGATGAGGTTGACCCTCGGTAAGATGAATTGGCACAGTAGCCTCAACAATGTCTTGAACATGCTAGTGATTGTGAGGATGATGCAGGACTGGGCAACATTTTGTTTTGTTGTACATAAGGTTGCCATGAGTCGGAACTGACTCATTGGTAACTATCTAGCTATCTTCTTTATGACAGGTACTTTCCAGATAGTTTATTCTAATCTTTCCAACAACCTTGCAAAGTAGTATTAATATTCCTATATTACAAATGAGAGAACTGAAACTTACAGAAGGTGTCCAAGGTTAAAAAGTTGTATCCAAGGTTAAATAAAGTGTAGAACCAGGATTTTAATCTGAAATCTGTGTTAACTCCTAAACCCATGCCCTGTCCTCTACTGTGTTCTCTCCCATACTACGATTAGGTAGCTGTTGACTGGAAATTCAAAGACCCTAGATTTTGCAAATAAAATTTTCATAATTCCAAATCTGCAAGGGACATAAATTCATTTCAAATGTATTTGTGTGCATACTACTTCTAATCAACGGCCATGAGTGAATTCAAATTTAATAGACTTCCTTACCCTAAAATGAAAGTAGAATCAATTTTATTTTCTTTGTATGTATTGAGTACCTGCTATGGTCCAGGCAGTATCAGACACTGAGGATATAAAAGCACACAAATTTCAGCCTCTGCCATTAATGCTTTAATTACTGGCATTGTGAGCATTATATCATAATTTCAAACATATTGACTCAAAAGGACCAATAGTATAACTCTTAAGTCTTATTAGTTATTTCAACTCACGTCTTCTCAATCCACATGACAATTAACCAGTAATGCAGAAAAGCATTTTATACTGCACTCTTGTTTTTATATTTCCAAGGGTTATAAATTAAAAATGAAAAGAATGTTGCATTAGAGGCCAGTTCTTCTCTGTACCTGCACTGTGCCTTGGGGCCTCTTTGAACCTCAATTTCTTCATATATAAAAATGGAGATGGAAATAACTGTCTTACAGGGCTGTTTCTCAGACTCCTTATCATGATATCCAAGAACCTGTATGATCTCCTTTCCATCCCACCTACAGCTCTATCACTTTGTGGTTCCTGAGATCCAGCTTCTTTGGACTTTGTGCTGTCTCTGACAGAAGAAATACTTTCCACAGATCATGGCTGTGTGTGATCTCTTAGCCAACAATGCTCAGCACTGCCTTGCTTATGGACATCCTTCTCATTCTCCAAGATGTCTCCTCCGCCTTGGAAACCTTTTCCCTAACACCCCTAGTCTGAACTAATAGCTCCTTTCTCTGCACTCCCATAGTGCTTCATCTTTCTTTCCATTACAGTGTCACACTTACCTTTGAATTGCAGATTATTGGAGCCCTGGTAGTGCAGTGGTTAAGAGCTCAGCTGCTAACCAAAACATTGGGGGTTCAAATCCACCGGCGCTCATTGGAAACCCTAGAGGCGGTTCTACTCTGTCTTATAGGGTCACTATGAGTCAGAATCGACTCAACAGCAATGGGTTTTTGGTATCTGGACAATGTGTTAATCATCTGTTTCCTTCACAGTGCTCAAACAGTATGCTACAGAGAGAGGCACTCACTCAGTAAATACAGAACAAGCATAGGAAAAGATTAGGGGAGAAGGTCCTCTTCTTTAAGAGACTCCATCCAGTGACATGGCAACTGAGACTTCACTAAAGACATATATAAAAAACAATTTTTAAAAGGTGCATTTTCCAGTGAAAATCTGATTCTTTACTATGTGATTAAATCTCTTTCCAAACTCCAGTAAAGAAGTGATTTTGAGGGAAGTTTAAGCAGTTATATCCAAATTTTTTATTGTGTACTCCTATCGTTAAAAACCACCACCCTTCTGTCAGTTTGTTGTATTGTGGTGGCTTGCATGTTGCTATGATGCTGGAAGCTATGCTATCTGTATTTCAAATACCAGCAGGGTTACCTATGGGGGACAGGTTTCAGTAGACCTTACAGACCAAGACAGACTGGGAAGGAAGTTCTGGAGATCTACTTCTGAAAGTTAGCCAATGAAAACCCCATGGATCACAACAGAATATTGTCTGATATAGTGCTGGAAGATGAGCCCACTAGGTTGGAAGGCACTCAAAATACACAGTGGCTGCTACAGTGGACTAGAGCATACCAATGATCATGAAGATGATGCAGGACTGGGCAACCTTTCATTCTGTTGTACATGGGATTGCCATGAGTCGGAGCTGACTTGATAGCAACTAACAACAACATCATTAAAAAAGTTTATAGTATACACATACCCAAATATATTTTAGTTCACTTCTAAAATACATATTTATTTATAAAATATGTATGTCTCTTACTGTTTTAATATATTATGTGTATTATAAAATATATAAAGAAAATATACTTAAAAAAATGAAGAAATAAAAATAATCATAAAGAGTTTTAATATTCTTTTTGCACCCCAATAGATATTCTTGTGCAAGAAAAAACCAGTCTTGGCTGAACAGCTGTATTTTCTGGTAGAAAGGAAATCATGGTTTTCTTTTCCTAGACTATTCTCTAATGTTTGCTATTTCCTGTCTCTACTCAGGTTCTCTTATAAGACCACCAGCATTCTTCAAACATTAGTGGACTAAAACAGGAGAAGGAATTTGAGCTTTGAATTCTCAGTCTGTAAATGTCACAATTTAATCCCAAAGGTTTGCTGTGAGGTTATAAGCATGACAGTGTGAAACATGACAGATTATTCTTGAATTCCTTCTTTGTTTTCATTGTGACCTGACTCTCATAAAATGTATTCCATATTCTTTTCAAAACTCCCAGGATGTGTGGTCATATGATTTACATGGAGGAAAACACTGTCAAAACAGTATCAAGGAGTTATCACTTTTATTGCTTTAATTGACTAAAAAGCCCTAATGTTCAGATAATCTAACACTATAGATTTTAATTTTTTTTGTTTGCATCTTAAAGAAAAAGTCAATAAATATTAAAACAGAGTTTGTTTTGAAAATGTATGCAAATACCACTATGTTAAAGCAGTTTTAATTTCAAATGCATACACACTCAGAGAGCAAGAGAGACAGAGACAGAGAGAGAGAGAGAGCGGATGAATATTTACCAGAAAGTTAACAAAGATTATCTCAGGGTGGTGAGATTGAAGTTAATTTTGTTTTCTTCTTTGTGCATTTCTATAATTTTCCAAACATCTCATAATGGCCAAGTATATTATTAACAAGAGTATGTATATAAACAATTATAGTTTAAATAGATTCCTATATTATATTATAAGCTAACAAATAAAATTTTTTAAATATCTTTTAGAGTTATTGGTGTTGAGAAGAAAACTATATATTATTTCTAAGTTTTCTGACACATTTTAATTTTAACACAATTTTTAATGTTATTTTGGTTTCACGTGAGAAAATTGCATTTTAAATCAAATGCTTCATAACAGAGTCTCACTTATCTAGATTTTAGACACATTTTGGATTGAAGATAGAAAGAGGCAGAGAATGGGTCCAGAGGAGCTTGTAAAATCATGGAACCAAGACAGAGCTGATAGGAGGCAGAAAGGAAGATCCTAGATCTAGAGGTGGCTGTATCTACTTAAGGTCAAGATAATGATGAACCTCATACAATTCAAACACTTGATATTCCTGGTAAGGAAAACACATGGCAGAGAGTCTCTCAGTGGACATCACAGGTCTGCCTAAGAAGTCTTCTACTGAATGAGAGGAATAAACAGAATATTTTTTAAGTCAAAAGAATGTATTTCAAGAATTAAGATTAATACCAACTTAACATCCATTAGGATAGCTATTATCAGGAAAAAAAACAAAAACTAACAAGGATTGGCGAAGATCTGGAGAAACTGGAGCCCTCTTGCATTGCTGGGGGGAATATAAAATGGTGCAGCCACTACGGAAAACAATTTGGTGGTTCCCTAAAGTAGAATTACTGTATGACTCAGCAATTCCACTCCAAGGCTGTTACCCAAGAGACTTGAAAATGGATACTCAAACAGATACATGTATACCAATGTTCATTGCACTGTTCAATCCAAGTGTCCATCAATAGATGAATGGATAGACAAAATAAGATATATCTATACAATGGAATATTATTCAGCCTTAAATACAAATGAAATTCTGATATGTGTTATGATGTGGATGAACCTTGAAAACATTATTTGTCAGACACAAAAGGACAAATATTGTATGATCCCAAAATATGAAATATCTAGAATAGACAAATGCATAAAGACAAAAGTTTATTAGTGGTTACCAGGGTCTGGGAGGAAGAGGCAAATGGAGAGTTTTTACTGAAGGGGTACTGAGTTTCGGTTTGAGGTGATAAAAACTTTTGGAAATGGGTAATGGTGATGGAAGCACAACATGGCAAATGTAATTAATGTCACTGACTTGTATGCTTAAAAATGGTTAAAATGGCAAACTTTTATATATATATATATATATATTTTAACACAATAAAAAAAACTAAATTAAAACACTGGAAAAAAAAAAAAAGAATTAAGTTTCGTAGACCTGGGATCTTAATGATCAAATTAAAGGAAATACTTTCCCACAAGAGACTTGGTGACTTACCGCTACACCTGTAAGAATACATGGATAATGTAGTCCACCTTCCTTTGCAGCATGTTACATGTAGTATAGGATTAATAAGATGGGGCCCCAGGGTGTCTGTAAAGCCCTCCAAAATTGTATACAAAAAATTCTGTCTATGTGAACATTTGTATTTTTCTGGTAACATGCATGTTTTCATAACTCTTATCAAACTCTCAAAGGGGCCAATGACCCAAAAAAGTTGAAATCTAATGTAATAGAAAAAGCATGGGGGGCGGGGCCAAGATGGCGGAGTAGTCAGACACTTCCGGTGGACCCTCTTAGAACAAAGACAGGAAAAAACAAGTGATTCAATTATATACAGCAATCTGGGAGCACTGAACATCAAAGGTAGAGTTGAGGAACCGGACTGAATGGCAGGGGAAAGGAGAGACAGTTCGGAAGCAGTGAGGAGTTGCCAGACCTGACCAGGTGAGAGCCTAAGCCCTTCAGGCCTGATCAGTTTGTGTGTGAGCAGCGAGGCAGGCAAGCAGCCAAGCTCAGGAGGTGTGTTTTCCACAACGGGAGAGACCCACACCAGAGAGTCTACATGGTCGCACAGAACCAGTAAGAGGCAGACCTCCACGAAAGATAAGTACTTGCGTACGGCTTACCGTATGGATCAAAAACACCCCCCTTAGGCAAAAAGCTGTCTCCCTTTTACCTCGCCACTCCCCACTCTGCACTGGGTCCTGGACCAGCTTCAGCAATTGCTTGAGTCCTCTGGGCCAGAAGTAGGATCCGTCACATGCCCGGAGCCATTCCCCATGCTTTGGAGAGTTAACCAATTAACAAAAGGGAAAAAATAAACTGCCAGTTCCCCTAAGCCAGGAACCCAGGATAGGCACAGCTCCTTTGCCTATATGCACAGGCATAAGGGATCCACGGACTTTGAGTGCCTTTCCTCCTGCTTAGACTTGTGTGGGCCCATCTCAACAGCATAGGCCATCATTACTGCAGTACAACAGGGTATATACCGGAACCCTAACTTCAACTGTTTCAGCTATGAAGTGGTAGATTCTTGACATTTGACACTGCTCTGCCCATTAAGCAGGATCTTTACCTATCCACATCAGGGGCCTGAGGACTGGTGGCTCCACCCATACCACCTAGCCACCTGTGAGAGGAGCCTATGAGAAAGAGGTGCCCCCCAGTCCTTACAGCCAACAGCATTAGGTGCTCACAGTCCGGCTGCAAAACCCACCCACCTACATGATCTAGGGAACAGGGACACACCTTCCTCCTGGACACTTGAGGGCAGCTGTCAGTCCCCTGCCTTGCTCAGAGTGTGCCCCCCTGCTGCAGCCAGATGCCTGTGCCTACACCAATAACCCATGCCTGTCTAGGACTGTAGGTGACAGCCTGCACCACACACTTGGTGACCAACTACCTGGACACCTGAGCTGAATCCATACAAGAAAAGTTAATGGACTCTTAGGCTCACATAATTAGTAACAGATCTAACCACCTGGTGACAGGATGTTAGAGCTTCAAAGGTGCCAATAATCAAACTAGCTCATACGAGCAGCCTATTTGGGCATATCAAAACAAAACAAGAAGCTAGGACACAATAAGCAAACATAAAATAAATACATATAATAACTTATTGATGGCTCAGAGACAACAGTCAATTTTAAATCACATGAAGAGACAATCCAAGATGGCTTCAGCAAGCTCCCAAAATAAAGAATCTAGAAATTTTCCAGAGGAGGAAAATGTCTTGGAATTACTGGAGGCAGAATACAAAGATAAATATACAGAACTCTTCAAGAAATTAGGAAGGAAATTAAGCAAAACACAGAACATGCAGTGGAGGAAATTAAAAAGATTAGAGAAGAGCATAATAACAAACTTAACAGGCTGCAAGAATCCATAGACAGACAGCAATCAGAAATCCAGAAGATTAACAATAAAATTTCAGAATTAGACGACTCAATAGAAAGTCATAGGAGCACAACTGAGGCAATGGAAGTTGGAATTAGTGAGATTGAAGATACAGCACTTGACACCAACTTATTTGAGGAAAAATCAGATAAAAGGATTTTAAAAAATGAAGAAACCCTAAGAATTTTGTGGTACTCTATCAAGAGGAATAACCTACGAGTGATTGGAGTACCAGAACGGGGGGATAACAGAAAATACAGAGAGAACTGTTGAAGATTTCTTGGCAGAAAACTTCCCTGATATCGTGAAAGATGAGAAGATATCTATCCAAGATGCTCATTGAACCGCACATAAGGTAGATCCCAAAAGAAAGTCACCAAGACATATTATAATCCAACTTGCCAAAACCAAAGATAAAAAGAGAATTTTAAGAGTGGCTATTGATAAACAAAAAGTCATCTACAAAAGAGAGTCAATAAGAATAAGCTCGGACTAACAGAAACCATGCAGGCAAGAAGGCAATGGGATGACATATATAAAGCCTTGAAGGAAAAAAACTGCCAAGAATTATATATGCAGCAAAACTATCTCTCAAATCTGATGGTGAAATTAGGGCATTTCAGATAAACAAAAGTTGAGGGAATTTGCAAAAACCAAAACAAAATTATAAGAAATGCTAAAGGGAGTCCTCCAATTAGAAAATCAGTAACATCAGATAACAAACTAGAACACAGGACAGAGCAACCAGATATCAACCCAGATAGGGAAGTCACAAAAGGAAATCAAAGCTGAAATACTGAAAATAGGGAAACAGATATCAATATGTAAAAGATGATAACATTAAAACAAAAAAGAGGGACTTAAAAAATGTAGATATAGATTTTTCATATGGAGAGGAAGTCAAGGCAATACAAAGAAATAAAAGACTGGTTTAAACTTAGAAAAATCGGGGTAAATATTAAAGTAACCACAAAGGAAACTAGTAATCCTACAACACAAAATAAAAAACTAGAGATATATAAAGACTCAGCAAACACAAAATCAACAACAATGAAAAAGACGAAAAGAAAATACATAAAGAAAAATGACTCTGCACAGGAAATTAACTGGAACAAAGAAACTGTCAACAACACACAAAAAAACACATCAAAAAGACAGCACTAAACTCATACCTATCAATAATTATGCTTAATGTAAACGGACTAAGTGCACCAATAAAGAGAGAGTGGCAGATTGGATAAAAAAACACAATCAGTCTATATGTTGCCTACAAGAGACACATCTTAGACTCAAAGACACAAACAAACAAACTCAAAGACTGGAAAAAACATATCAAGCAAACAACACTCAAAAAGGAGCATGAGTGGCAATATTAATCTCTGACAAAATAGACTTTAAAGTAAAATTCACCACAAAGGAGAAGGAAGGACACTATATAATGATTCAAGGGTCAATACACCAGGAGGACATAACTATAATAAATATTTACACACCCAATGACAGGGCTCCAAAATACATTAAAAAAACTGTAACAGCTTTGAAAAGAGAGATAGACAGCTGCACAATAGTAATAGGAGACTTCAACACACCACTTTCAGTGAAGGGCAGAACATCTAGAAAGAAGTTCAACAAAGACATGGAAGAGCTAAATGCTACAATCAACCAACTTGATCTCATAGACATATACTGAACATTCCACCCAACAGCAGCCAAATATACTTTCTTTTCCAATGCATACGGAACATTCTCCAGAATAGACCACATATTAGGCCATAAAGCAAGCCTTAACAAAATCCAAAGCATCAAAATATTACAAAACATGTTTTCTGAACATAAAGCCATTAAAATAGAAATCAACAACAGAAAAAGCAAGGAAAAATAATCAAACACATGGAAACTGAACAACACCTTGCTCAAAAACTACTGGGTTATAGAAGAAATTAA
>NW_004444051.1:6311172-6317941 GCF_000243295.1 Trichechus manatus latirostris
GGACTCTCTATCAGCCCAGAACTAAAACAATTTCCGAGGCCAACTCTTCAGACAGGGATTGGACTGGACTGTGGGACATAAAGTGATACTTGTGAAGAGTGTGCCTCTTAGTCAAGTAGATACAAGAGACCAAAGGGGCAGCTTTTGTCCAGAGGTGAGATGGGAAGGCAGAGATGGTTAGGAGCTGGTTGAATGGACATGGGGAATCAGGGGTGGAGAGGAGGAGTGTGCTGTCGCAGAATTGGGTGAGCAATTAGGGTCACATAACAATGTATGTGTAAAATTTTGCATGGGGGGAAAAAAATAAACATATGAATGAAGAAAAATTAAATACTTCAGCCCTACAGAATTTTCATCAGAACTGGACCAGAAAAACACCATGTTGGCTTTGAATTTGAAATACCAATTGTGGGGTTTATGGAAGAGCTGCTAAAAATTTACTTCCAATCTAATAATCTGATTTGTGGGTTCAGAATAAGTAGTCTAATAATATAATTCTAACTCATGAGTCTGCTGGTTAGGACCCCATTTACATTAAACATTTGAGTTCTTATTTCATTTGATATCCTTATAAACTGGAGCCCCCCATACCAAATAATGTAGTAGCTTTAGCATTCTCCCCAGGATCTATGTGGCTTCTCAGGAACTTTATGATTTTCTTTGTCATCTCTCACACTGGCTTCCCGTTTCTCCTAAACTCTCTAAATCTTGCTCCCTGAGGCTACCCTCTTCTCCACTCCGCATTTCCCAAGAACAGTCACTAGCCTTTATTCCTCAAGTTCCACTAAGACAGGCTCTTGTCAGTAGCAAGATTTCATCTCACATACTTTGGACACGTTATCAAGAGGGATCAGTCCCTGGAGAAGGACATCATGCTTGGTAAAGTCGAGGGTAGCCAAAAAGAGGAAGACCCTCAACGAGATGGATTGACACAGTGGCTGCAACAATGGGCTTCAAGCATAACAATGATTGTGAGGATGGTACAGGACCTGGCAGTGTTTTGTTCTGTTGTACATATGGTCGCTATTAGTAGGAACCAACTCGAAAGCACTTAAAAACAACAACAAAGTCTTAGGAATATATATATATAATAAATGTATATTTTATATATAAATTATTCCTTTTCATTCATATATATATATATAAACCAAACCCTTTGCCGTTGATCTGATTCCAACTCATAGTGACCCTATAGTACAGACTAGAACTGCCCATAGGGTTTCCAAGGAGCGGCTGGTGGATTGGAGCTGCGGACCTTTTGGTTAACAGTCAAATGCTTAACCACATACATATGAATGATATATAAACCCATTGCCATTGAGTCAAGGCCAACGTAAGGTGATCACATGTGTATCAGAGTAAAACTGTGTTCCATAGAGTTTTCAGTGGCTGAATTTTCAGAAGTAGATTGCCAGGCTTTTCTTCTGAGTTGCCTCTGATTGGACAAGTCTCCAACTTTTTGTGTTAACCAAGCATGTTAACTGTTGGCACCACCTAGGTACTCCATATGGTATATATGATGTATACATATATATGAATACATTAATGATAGAATAGGCAACAAACCTGAAATTGAATAAATATAACTCTATCCAAAAGCACATACCCATAGAAACCCCTTGCTGTCTAGTCGATTCTGACTCACAGCGACCGTATAGGACAGAGTAGAACTGCCCCTTGGGATTTCCAAGCAGCGCCTGGTGGATTCAAACTGCCAACCTTTTGGTTAGCAGCCGAACTCTTAACCACTACACCACCACAGTTTCCAAAACCACATAGCCTATTTGTAATCCTCAAGGGATTTCTCACTGCCCTCCCTTCTCCTTGGCAGGCTGATAAGCTTCCTCTGTCTTGCCCAGAGAACCCTTTTCCCACCTACCTCTCTTCTCCCTATTATGAGGCTCCCAAATCTTTGTTTCCTTCACCACCGGGGAAGACTAATAAGTTCTAATTTATCATACAAAATAATTTAGTTATCTCTGTTGCAACTCTCTCTTTCCAGAAACCTCAAGCAAGCCAGGTGTTTTTCTAAACAAAAGAGTCTTCCATCCCTGGCCTGATGCTCTCCCTTCCCCTGGCTTTTAGATTCTGTGCAGTATTTTTTTTTTTTTTAAATAGCCGCTTTTTTCCTTCACGTTAACATGAAATCATGAAATACACTTAAAGACTAAGAGCTTCCAATAGCCAGCCAAAATTTCCCTTTCCTAAGACCTGGTTCTAAATTGTCATAGTCTATTTCTATGTAATTCCACTTCTGGGACTCCTAACAAAATAATTCAAAACAATACATCAAGCAAACAAAAGCCATATTCAGGAAGATGTTCATTGCAGGGTTATTGTAATAGTAAAATTTCGAAAACAATCGGTTGTTGTTAAGTGCCACTGAGCCAGTTTTTGACTTATGGCAAACCTATGTGACAGCATAGAACTGCCCCATAGGGTTTCCTATGAGTGGGAACCAACTCAACAGCAATGGAGGTGGTATGGGAATCTTGAAGGGAGCACATCGCCAGGTCTTTATCCAGTGGAGTCACTGAGTGGGTTTGAACTGTCAACCTTTTGATTGGTAGCCGAACACTTAACTGTTGGGCCACCAGGGCTCCACTGAAAATAATCTAAAGGTCCAGTAATAAGAAAATAGCTAAGTAAATGAGGATATAGCTACTCAGTGGAATATTCTGTGGTCATTAAGTGAACAGCCAAGAAGACTTATAGCAACAAAGAAACGTTACGTGATCGTGCGTTTTGAAAACCGGAAATACACTTGTATAGAATATGGTAGCATGACTAAGTTTGCAAAAGCATGTATAGGAAAAATATGGAAAGAAATATACCAATGTACAAAGAATGGTAGTATTAGGGCAACAGGACTATGATTTTTTTTCCCTCTGTATACCAATTCTCTATAATAAAATTATATTCATTCTATTAGTAGTTTAGCTTAACTAGTAAAAAATGTCTGCCTTGAGCATTATGCTCTTTTAAGAATTTTGGGATCAAATTGACAACAGCAAGTTGAAAGATTAGATAGGAAAGTTAGGAGGCAATGAGTTTACGCTAATGATGGAGGAACAACTCAGAAAAGGAGGGTGAGAATGGGTACACAACTTGAAGAATGTAATCAATGTTACTAAATGGTACATGTAGAAACCATTGAATTGGTGTATGTTTTGCTGTGTATATTCTCAATAATAACAACAAAATAAATAAAATTATTTTAAAAATTTATATTCATTCTATTATTGGAAACAAACAAATTAAGCTAATTAAAAATAGATACAATTTTAACATACTGGATCCCCCTAAAATTATGACACACTAAAAGCCAAAGAATCAAGACAAATGAAGTTACATATATATAATCTGAGCATCACATATAAATCTCTATCAGATACCCAAATTCTATGCTATAAATTCACCTTTTATTAATTTCAGTGGTAACCCCATTTACACCATCAGCTCAACTCTCTGGAAGGTGGTCAAGAAATAGGTAAAAGTAAAAAGTAAAAGGCTTCTAGCAAGCAAAATGAATGTCAAGTCCACAATTTTACTCACAGGCTCTTTCCAAGAGCTGGTTATGATCATTCTTGCCACAATACCAATAAGCTAGAATTTCTAGGCTGCAGCATATGAGAAGCAGGAAATTGAAAAGTAGATGGGGTTTCAAAAAGTGACGTTTGCCAGCCTAAGGTCCAAAGGTAGAGAAAACCACCCCAATACGGAGGAAAACATGTTGAAAATGATGTAATATTGGGTGCCAAACATAACTATATTACAGCATTTACTACGGTAATTGGTCTAATAATGACACTGGAGTCCTTAATAGCAAGACACTTTACCCTACTTGGGACACTGGTCAGAGAAGCATGTGGAAAACACATTTTAGAAAGAATTTCCCTTATACGGCTACTTCTAAAAATATATATTTTTGGTGCTTGTTTTATCTAAAAAACCATGCCTACAAGAAATTGCTCACTTCATCGCAGGCAATAAACGAGGCATTATAGTTGGGCTTTCCTGAAAAAAAAAAAAAAAAAAAAGCGGCGATTTATAGAAGCAACTTTCTCCTCAAATTTTCTTCATTTTTCTTTTACTAATGAAGCACTACATGAACATTTTTCAGTCTTGAAACTTGCACCGTGTCCTGTTGTCTCCTTTTCCATATCCCCCTCCATCCACGCCCGTTTTCCTTCCACGCTCAGTACCTCCACACGCTTACCTCGAGCTAGAGCTGCACCAGTCTTGGGGGAATTAAAATTGAGATATGTTAATGTCAGTTTCTATTATAGCTAACAAGAAACTCTCCCACCAGAATCTCCACAAGCGCTGTAAGCCCTAGGAGATGCCTTCCACAGTATCTGGGCTGCCTGCATATCACCACAGTCAGGGCTGTTCGCAAGGTTTTAAGGTTGTTTGCTTTAGTGGATTTGTTCCAAGTGAGGCACATGTTTTTCAAAAGACGAATGCCAAAGATAACAAAAAATTCAAAGGAGAGAGGAAAGAGAGACTTATCCAGAATACATGGGTGAACCAGGATAAGACTTACTAAGCAACAGAATGTTCAAGGGCACTTGAATCTCCACCACGTTTAGAATGACCCAGAACTCTGAGGTTAAAAACAATGTACATAATCACTTAGAAGACAGTGATTTGGGACCTGAATGTGTTTTACATGTTCTTCGTGCCAGCTGGGGCAGAGGTCACTGCCTTCTTCTGTTGTTTGAGCAGTTTTCAGCTGTATTAGAGTGGTCTTTGTTGACAACACTGTTTCCAAGTAATTTTCTAAAAACCTTCTGATTACTGTTTCCTGTCATTAGCTCCTGTAATTTGCTTTCAGGGCTAATGGTCAGCACTGTAATTGCACTGAGAACACTGAGTGGGTTCAAGTGATCATTTGGTGTACCTCCGTGTTAAACTCATGGCTGTTCCTCAAACCCACTTTAGATTAAAAAGAGCATGCCATTTACATCTTTAAAGAAGATAATGGAAGATGATTATTCATATTATTATAATTTAGTATTTGCATAGTACTCACATTTTCAAAGGCATTACAATCATTTATTAATTATCCAGCCCCGTACCCTTGAGCTCTCAGCCATTTGGATTTCTCTCTGATTTATAGATAAGCAACTGAGGCTGGGGAAGGATAGTTGGCTGGTGAGAGGTTCCACCCTTTTCCAGGCTGCTCCACCCAGCTGGGATCTGCACAGGCTGGCTTCATTACTTTGAAGTTTTGTGTTTGATGTTCTCTCAATGTGTATATAAAATACATTCCAAAGTCACGTATAGATTATTTTTGGATTATTTGATGTTTTGGGTTTTTGCTAATACTATTCACTTCCATTCACTCACTCACCCCTTTATTAAAATCTGTATCGAGGGCCCACTCTATGTCAAGCAGTGAACTAGGTTCTGGGGAGAGGGAAGCCACAAGCTGGCAATGCAGGCAGTTAAGAATACATCTGAAAACACTGCCAGCGAAGTGTCTGATGCCGCTAGAAGAAAATAATTACAGGAGAACCAGGGAAATGTCTCCTCCTGGGGGCTACGGGTGCTGTGTTTCGAGTTGGAACTTGGAAACTCCAATTTTGTGTGTGTGCATTGAGTGGGAGGTGATAAGAAGAGGGTGAAGAAGAGATGGCAATAAACAGCATTATTCTGGGGAGACAAAACAACATGAACAATAGTAATTCAGGGAGCAGTAAATCATGTATTTGGCCTGATCGGAGCGTTTGTTGTAATAAATAGTGGTAAATGAGGCTGGACAAGTGGTTTGGAGGCAGATACTTGATAGTCTTAAATTATCTACTGAACAGGGTGAACTTCTCCATTAAGAATGTCTCCTCAATTAGACAATAAGCATTGGAAGCAGCCAGAAGTATAGAGAAAGCAATAGTATAGTTGTGCACACTTTATGCGAGAAAGTGAGAGAGAGAGATTAATTATTTCGATGAGAAACTGAGTGACCAAATAACCAAAAGAACCAAAGCAAGTCCAAGACAATAAGTTTTAGCAAGGAAAATTGGTAATGAAGCAAGGAATAAATTATATTGACCCTGAGTGGTGCAAATAGTTAACAATGTTGGCTGCTAACCAACAGGTTGGAGGTTAGAGTCCACCCAGAGGTGCCTCAGAAGAAAGGCCTGGCGAGCTACTTCTGAAAAATCAGCCATTGAGAACTCTATGGAGCACAGTTCTACTCTGATACACGTGAGGTTGCCAACAGTTGGAATTGACTCAATGGCAACTGTTTTCTTTTTTTTCTTCATATTTCTCTTTTTTTTATTGTACTTCAGGTGAAGGTTTACAGAACAAATAGTTTCTCATGAAACAGTAGTACGCATATTGTTTTATGACATTGGTTAACAACCCCACGACATGTCAACCCTCTCTCTTCTCGACCTTTTTTTTTGGTGAAAATATACATAGCCAAAGATACACCATTTCAAAAGTTTCTACATGCACAGTTCAGTGACATCAACTGTGCTCTTCCAATTGTGCTCCTATTCTCACTTTAGATGAAGGTTTACAGAACAAAATAGTTTCTCGTTAAACAGTAAGTATACATGTTGCCCTACGACAATGGTTAACCTCACAACACATCAACACTATCCTTACTCAACCTTGGGTTCCCTATCACAAGCTTTCCTGTCCCCTTCTGCCTTCTAGTCCTTGTCCCTGGACTGATGTGCCTCATTAGTCCCATTTGGTTTTATGGGGCTGTCTACTCCCCAGTTGAACAGTGAACCTCGGAAGTGACTTCACCACT
>NW_004444051.1:6323545-6373614 GCF_000243295.1 Trichechus manatus latirostris
GGTCTCCTCATTTTTCTTTTTTCTGAGTTTTCCTCAAACAGTGTTGTATCCAAGTGTTTGTCTTCAATTCCACTGATCTTGTCTTTCACCATTTCAAATCTGCTGCTCAGCTCCTCTATGACACCCTCCATCTCTCAAATCTTGTTGTTTATCTTTTGGATTTCCAATTGTTGTTTTTGTATAATTTCTAGTTGTGAATTTCTTTTGGTATTTTGTTCCTGCATTATTTTCCTGAATTCCTCCAATTTTTTGTCTGTATTTTCCATGAATTTGTCTATTTTTTCCTCATTTTTGTCTGCTTTTTGCTTCAACTTTTGGAGAACTCTGAGTATTAGAGATTTGAATTCCCTATCAGGTAGTTCTAGTGCCTTTTCTTCCACTGGAAAGTCATCTGGTGTTCTACTTTGGGTGCCTACTGGAACCATCCTGTCCTGTTTTTGTAACTGTTTTGATATTGTCTGCTGTCTTCAGGGCAGTCCAGTAGTTATTTTTCTTGTTTGTTGATTTTAGACTTATTTGTTTCATTCTTTTTTTTTTTTTTTAATTTGGCTATGTCTGAGTAGGTGGGCTGTGTGTTCTTTGTTGTTTGCTCATCTGTTGGCATGATACTTTTCACCTCCTTCTCCAATTGGCAGGGTCAGTCACTCAGATATGGTCCAGCAGGGCAGGTCTAGCTGAAGAGGAGTTACTGGGATGGGTTGTTTGTGGCACTTATTACAGCCACCAGGGTGGGTTGGTAATCAGTGCAGGGCAGGTTCCAGTAGGTTGTGCCTGTGCTGCTTGGTGGTGTGATGTTAAGCGCATGGTGCAGGTAGACAGGATGTAGAAGGGAGATTGTTATGTGTGGAGCTAAGATGGATATGGGAGAGAGGAGAGAGGAACAGGAGCCAAAAACATATAAACAAACAAAAAAGAGTGCTGGGGGAGCTTGCTGTTGGAGTGGAGAGATGAGAGACTATGAAATGGAGAAAAACAAAAAGGGGAAGAAGAAAAATTAAATAAAAGAATGAATAAATAAAAATCAGAAAGGAAAATGGAGAGCAAAACTCCCAGGGATCCCACTGGTGCAGCTACGAGGTTGGTGAAGTTGTTCTCAGGTGTTGCAGTACAGCCTGGCTAGAAGGCGTAGAGATATTCAGTGCCAGGTATTCAGGGAACAGAAAGAGAAGGAAGGTATTGAGAGACGAGAAACTGAGTAATGAAGAAAGATAAAAAGGGAAAAAGAGGGAAAATAAAATAAAATAAATTTAAAAAAAGAAAAAAAGAACAAGAAAAGCCCCCCAAAAAACAGAAGGGGAAAAAAAAAACCCACAAAAAAAGAAATGCCCTCAGGGATCCCTCTGAGCATCTGTGCAAGCCAAGGTGGTAGGCTCCAAGCCGTGCAGCACCACCCGGCCAGAACGGACTCCCAACTCCAGAAAAGGAAAAGAAAACACACAAAATTCAAAACAAACAAACAAACAAAAGCCCCAAGATCCCACCAGTGCAGCAGCCCAGACTGGGAAGCAGCTCCACACTTGAACGGAGCTCCGCAGCCCCTCAGGAAGAAGAAAAGATGGCTCACGGAGCCAGGTCTTTGAGCAAAAGGAGGGGGAGGTGGTGAGAGGTAAGGAAGAAATCAAAAGAAGCAGAAAAAAAGCAACACCAGCAGCCAACAAATGGCACTCAAAGAGCCGGCCAGTGTGGGCGGGTGAACTCCAAACAGCCAGTGCTTCCCAGACCAGAGACTGTAGCCGCGGGAAGCAGAGGAGGCTGAGTGGGGGTGAAGAAGGGTGGGGGATGGGAAAGCATATTTCACAAATTACCAGTTGTTCTGTCTCCCGCTGTAAGCTCTGTGAAGCTACTTTCTCATACCCCCTATTTGCTGGTCTTTGATAGGAGTCCCTGTTTTTTGTTTTTTTGTTTTAGTATGTGATTAAAGGATTTAATACTCGGTGGATTTCCAATCTTATTTGCTCATGGATTCTTCTGTCTCTCTCCCTTTTTGTCCCCATCCTGTACTTACACCAGATTCATGCCAAGCTCCACTTCATGACAGCTTTCACAGGAAATCCAATCATATGAATGGCATTGTGATTTTTGCACTTTACAAAGATGTGCGGGATGATGGGAGTGTGGGTCACATCACAACCTCTGGTTATCTCCATCTCCTCAGCATCACCCTGCCTATGAAGCTTCCACCCACTCATAAAGCTGGTGCTTATGACAAGTGGTTCTACCCTCCTCTGCTAAGTCCCTGGTTGCTGCAGACCTGGCCCCTGATCCACAATCTTATTATATAGCAATATTAAATACAATAATAGTAGGAGCAACTACCATTTATTGAGCATCTACTATGTTAGAGGTCCCAAACTAGGAGCTTACCCTCATTATCTCATCAAACTCTTCAACTCTTGAGACCATTTTACAGACAAGCAAACAGAAGCAGAGAGAGGGTAAGTAACTTACCCAAAGTAACCCAGGTTAACAGGCAAATCTATCAGTCACCAAAGTACAGCGTCTTAACAAAGCACCATATTAAAATTATCTTCAGTTACTCAATGCTGAAGATACATTCTCTGGACAACAATGAAATAGGTCTCAACACAATTTTAAATACAGGAACCTCAGTTACTCAGAATGAAAAATTAGTGAATGGGTATTGATATATGTTAATGTCCCTGAGAATTAAAATGACAGTGTTTCAAATGCTGAGCTTTTTAAATGTTTACTCTTTTTGGTGAAAATCTTTCCAAAAGGGACTAGACACTTTTGTACATTAGTTAACAGAACATAGTGAACTAAATCTGAGTGCTTCTAGATGGTTTGTTTTTGAGACACAGACAGCATTTTTTATTGTACTCAGTGTATTGACGAAGCCACAGAGGATTAGTGCCTTTACAGCAATAGGTGGTTCTTATGTGGGTTTTCATTAGATACCACCCTTCCCCCAGGCTGTGAGTTAGAATTCCCTCTCTGTCTTAGTTCTTTAGTGCTGCTATAACAGAAATACCACAAGTGGATGGCTCTAACAAACAGAAATTTATTCTTTCACAGTTTAGGAGGCTAGAAGTCCAAATTTAGGGTGCCAGCTCTAGGAGAAGGCTTTCTCTGTGGGCTCTGGAGGAAGGTCCATGTCTCTTCTGAGTTTCTGCTCCTGAGTGAGCTTCATGTGGCTTGGTATCTCTCTTCCCGCATCTCTGCTTGCTCACTTGCTTGTTTAAACTCTTTTATATCTCAAAAGAGATTGACTCAAGATATACCCTACACTAATCCTGCCTCATTAACATAACAAAGACAACCCATTCCCAAATGGGATTATAACCACAAGCATAGAGGTTAGGATTTAAAAGTATTTTGGGGGGACACAATTGAATCTATAACATTCTCCTTTCCTCATGTTTATCAACATGATAAGAACCAGTAGAAATGATAGCAGTTTGATAAGCTGTCACATTTTGAACAGGTACTAGATAGTGAGATTGCCCTAAAAGAGTTTCCTTTGAGTTTTACTGCTCAAATAATTAAGTATAAAAGAACAAGTATTTGAATATTGGAGTCCTAAGGAGCCTTGGTTGTGCAGTGGTTAAAGTGCTCTGCTGCTAACCATGGGAGAAAGATGTGGCAGTTTGCTTCTGTAAAGGTTTACAGCCTTGGAAAACTATGGGGTGGTTCTACTCTGTCCTATAGTGTCTCTGTGAGTCAGAATCGACTCGATGGCAGTGGATTTTGGTTGGGTGGTGCAAGTGGTTAAACATTCAGCTACTAACTGAAAGGTTGGCAGCTCAAATCCACCGAAAGTCACCTCGGAAGAAAGGTGTCGCATTCTACTTTCAAAAGATCACAGCCATTGACAACCCTATGGAGTGTAGTTCTACTCTGAAACACACAGGTCACTATGAGTTGGAATAGACTTGATGGCATCTGGTTTGGTTTTTCTTTGGGTGGTGCAAATGGTTAACATGCTTGACTGCTAACCAAAAAGCTGGAGGTTTGAGTCCACCCAGAGGCATGTTGGAAGAAAAGCCTGGTGATCTAGTTCCAAAAAATCAGTCGTTAAAAACCCTGTGGAGCACGATTCTACTCTGATACACATGGGGTCACCATAAGTTGGAGTCAACTCGACAGCAACGGCTTGGTTGTTATTTGAATATTAGTTCTCCTGAATTAAAAAAACGTAGGGGGAGGGGAGAAGAATGAGTTACTTTAGAATTTGTAACACGTTTTGAGCCTGACACACACTGTGGCAGGTGCTGATTCTAACATAGAAGATTACTCGAAGATTAGTTGATAGCACCAGTAGTATTTCAAATACGTCTTAGAACAAGAATATGCCACTTCTTGCTTAAGATGTGTGAATGAGCTGGCAGCCAAGTCAACAGCTTCCTTGTCCTTTCCTCCTTTTAAGTAATTTTCAAGACAAGCTCAAACATAACTCTCACAGTTAGTTACTAGAGGAGTTAATGACTACAGTTTGACAAAAGTCTCCTTAAGGCAACACCTTTCACCCCTATCACTACTCTAGTTGAAGTTAGCAACAGTGTATTATTTGAAGATGAATCTCAGGAAGCACTAAGCTTTGTCCTTTTTTTGTCAGAATACTAAGCTCACAGTAGAAGGCAAGTAATTCTAATTTACCTAGAAGCTTCCTGTTAAGTGAACTGAAAGTTTCCCGGTAAATATTTTCCACAAAGTACCCAAATTAAGGACCTTATTTTCATTTCATTAGGACTGATTATACAAAGGTAGTTAGAATTGCCTCCATTATCAGGAGGGACCAGTTCCTGGAGAAAGACATCATGCTTGGTAAAGTAGAGGGTCAGTGAAATAGGGGAAGACCCTCAATGAGATGGACTGACATGGTGGCTGCAACAATGGGCTCAAACATAGCAACGATTGTGAGGATGGCGCAGGACCAGGCAATGTTTCCTTCTGTTGTACATAGGGTTGCTATGAGTCAGAATTGACTCAATGACACCTAACAATAACAACAACAGTTGTCTACATGAAATGATTAGAGAATTAACAGAAATGTGTCCCTTCTCCAAAATATTTTCTTTACTGGCTCGTTGCTAACGTCTGAATTTCGCAATAAATAAGTCAGTTTTGGAGTTAAACATTGCCTTCACTTCTGCTTCAAAATGTACCACCCTTGGAGGAACTAACATCTGATTCCTACCCAGACCCACCCACATGGATAGCGGCCTAGCAGACAGGTCGCCAGGACTAGCTCTGGAGGAAGAGGCTTTGTTTTGCAGGGAGCACCAGAACACTGAAAGTGGAGGAACCCAAAGTACAATGCCCTGCCAATAGAATGCTGAAAGTCGAATCAGGGCTGCATTCTTTTAAATGAACAGGGTTGGGCTTCCAGAGCTCCATCCTATTGAATGTCAAATATACACTTTCATAGTTCAGTGGTAGTATCTGTGTTAAAAGTCCATGGTTGGATGGACCGGTAACATTTTAAGTTGCCTGCACATTAGAATGAATTAGGAGTTTGTTGCTAATTTTCAATGGGATCAAAATGATCATCTAGACTGGCCCTCAGTGAGACTTGGGGCAGGGGGCAGGGTAGTCACCAAAAAAGATGAAAGGGGAAACTGAAGACAAATTTTTCCTGTTTAGTAATTTTGGATGATTCTGCCTTAACAGAAAAGGGACTTTCCATTCTCTATATGTCTTTTTGAATACATAGAATAGTGATGCCCTGGGTATCACAGTTATTAAAGAACATTGTAAAACCTCAAACTGCTTATTTCACTTTACAGAGAGGGGGGAACCAGTTAGCCATAGGACACAGGGATTGGTAGGCAGTCCAGCATACTCTGTCTACCAGGTGACATTCAGGTGTCTGTTACCATCAGGGACAGCTACATAATTTCTGGGCCCAGTACAAAACGAAAATGTAACTCCCTTTGTTAAAAAAGCAAGAAAAGAAGTGTGACTGCGCATGTCACATGCCCATAAAACTGCCTTAGTTACCATAAAGTGTCATGTGAATTTCAGTGATTGCCTGCCTGGATAGATGAAAAATTTCCATCTTTCACCAAAGTATGTTAAGACTCTGCCTTAGTTTCCTAATGCAGGTGTAACAAGTGGGTGGCTTTAAAGAACAGAAATTTATTTTCTCATAGTTTAGGAGGCTAGAAGTCCGAATTCAGAGCATTAGTTCTGGGGAAAGTCTCTTTCTCTTTCCACTCTGGGGGAAAATCTTTGTCTCCGTTTCTCTAGCCCCCGTGTTCCTTGGTTCCTTGGTGATCTCCCCGTGGCATCTATCTTTCCCTCATTTTTCTTGCTTCTCTCTGTGTCTAATCTGCTCTTTTTATATCTTGAAAGTGATTAAGTTTAAGACACACTCTTCACTGATGTGGCCCCATTAACATAACAAAGAAAATCCTATTCCCAAATGGGATTGCATCCACAGGTATGGGGTTAGGATTCCAGCACATACTTGGGGGTGGTGGGGAACACAGTTCAATACATAACAGACTCCTATTGATTAAATAACATGTCACACTCCTTAACTCAACATTCCTACCATCCTTCACTTCTTAATCCTTATTATCTCCCACTTGCTCTCTTTCTCTTTCATTGCCGTCTTTACTCTCAGTATCACACTAGAGTGCTATGCAGGCTAGGCTTGTTGTATTCGCCTTGCTTTAGTCTTTTTGTTTGTGTGAAGTTCTATAAATAGCTTGGAAGAGTCTTCCCTCAAATATTTTGCTTCTTTTTGTGGTGGTCTACAATCGTAAACTCAGCCTACATCCAACCCTCCTGGAACATTTAAGGTAAATGAAAATCTGTCTGGTAAGTCCTGTTCTCAATAAGACATTAATTAGGATAAGTCACCCAGCCTGCCATTGAAGACATATGCTTAGAGGAGATGATGAGGGAGTCCTAAATGTGAGGAGCAGCCAGAGATGATGATAGCTATTAATCAATACTTACTATGTGTCAGCACTTTAAATGAACAGACTCATTTAATTCTCATAGCAATTCTATGATTTGAATTTTAATGCACACATATACTAATGAGGGGGTTGTTGTTATCGTTGGTTGCTGTCGAGTTGATTCTGATTCATGGTGACCCCATGTGTGCAGAGTAGAACTGCTCCATAGGGTTTTCAAGGCTGCAACCTTTCAGAAGCAAATCACCAGGCCTGTCTCCTGAGACACTTCTGGGCGGGCTCAAACTGCCAACCTTTCAGCTAGTAGTCAAGCGCTTAACCGTTTGAGCCACCAAAGGACTCCTACTAGTGAGGTAGGTATTGCTATATCCCCCTTTACAGACAAGAAAGTTGAGGCATAAAGAAATTAGGAAGCTTCCTTTATATCACACAACTAGTAACTAAATAAGGAGGATTTAAACTTTGGTAGTTTGACTCTAGAGCCTGAACTTTTAATTAGAATACTATTCTGTCAAGATATTCAATTTCAGAAATTGAAAAACAAAATTCAGTTGGACCCTAACCTTATATATCATATACAAAAAATTAGCTAAAAATGAACAAAAGACTTAAACGTAAGAGCTAAAATTATAAAACTCTGAGAAGAAAATATAGGTGTAAATCTTTTTTGATCTGGAATTAGGCTACGGTTTCTTAGACACAATACCAAAAGTGCATGTGACAAAAGGAAAAATAGATGAATTGAACTTTATCAAAATTAAAAACTTTTGTGCTTCAAAGGACACTGTTCAGAAAGTGGAAAGACAATGCACAGAATGAGAGGAAATATTTACAAATCATACATCTGATAAAGGTCTAGTACAGGTAGTCCCCAACTTGTGACATATTTAAGTTAAGACAAACCTCGCTTAAGACTGTCTTTTTTTTTGGTACATCTTATAGTTAGTAATATGTATTACATACAATGTTGCAGTACATAATTTGTTGATGTTATCGTTCTCAGATGTTCACTTAAAGATGTTTAAAGTTATGATTTATAAAGATACTAATAATAAAAGGCAATAACAATGAAAACAAACAAACAAAAAAAGTATTCGACTAACATCAGAACCAACTTATGACAGAGATGTCAGAACAGAACCTTGTCGTAAGTTAGGGACTACCTGTATTCAGAATATAGAAAGAGCTCTTACAACTGAAAAATAAAAGACATGCTGAGACAACTAAATTTCTACATGCCAAAGAATGAAGTTGGACCCCTACCTCACAACATATAAAAGTTTATTCAAAATGGAACAGTAACCTAAATATAAGTGCTAAAATGATAAAAATTGTAGAAGAAAGCATATGGGTAAATCTTCATGACCTTGGATTTGATAGTAAATTCTTGAAGATGATACCAAAAGCATAAGTAACAGAAGAAAAATAGATAAATCGGACTTCATAAACTTTTAAAATTTGTGCATCAAAGGACATTAACAAAAAAGTGAATAGACAACCTATAGAATGGGAGAAAATATTTGGAAATCATACATCTGATGAGTGTTAAATACCCAGAATATATAAAGAACCCATACCTCCACAACAAAAAAACAACCCAATTCAAAGATGGGCAAAGGACTTTAATAGACATTTTTCCAAAGAAAATATACAAGCGGCCAATAAGTACACAGAAAAGAGTGTCAATATCATTAGTTATTAAGGAAATGCAAATCAAAACCACAATGAGATGCCACTTCACTCCCACTAGGATGGCTATAATAAAAAAAGATGGACAATAACAAGCGTTGGCGAGGATGTAGAGAAATTGGAAACCCTATACATTATTAGTGGGAATGGAAAATGATAAAGTCACTGTAGAAACAGTTTGAAAGTTCTTCAAAAAGATAAGCATATAGTTACCACATAAGCCAGCATTTCCACTTTTAGGTGTATACCCAAGAGAAATGAAAACATGTCCACAAAAAAAGCACACATACAGTGGTGAAGTTACCTCCGAGTTTCACTGTTCAGCCTGGGAGTGGACAGCACTGTAAAACCAAATGAGACTAACAAGGTACAGGAGTCCAGTGACAAGGGCCAGAAGGCAGAAGGGGACGAGGAAGCTGGTGATAGGGAACACAAGGTTAAGTAAGGATTTTGTTGATGTGTTGTGAGATTGTTAACCATTGTCATAGGGCAACATTTGTAGTAACTGTTAAATGAGAAACTATTTTGTTCTGTAAGCCTTCATCTTAAGTGAGAATAACAGCACAATTGAAAGAGCGTAGTCAATGTCACTGAACTGTGTATGTAGAAACTTTTGAAACGGTGTATCTTTGGCTATGTGTATTTTCACCAAAAAAAAAAAAAAAAGGTTGAGAATTTAGAGAGTTAGTATGTTGTGGGGTTGTTAACCAATGTCATAAAACAACATGTGTACTACTGTTTCATGAGAAACTATTTGTTCTGTAAGCCTTCACCTGAAGTACAATAAAAAAAAAAATACATAAATGTTCATAGCAGCATTATTCATAATATCCAGAAAGTGATAACAACCCAAATGTCCATCAACTGATGAATGTATAAACAAAATGTGGTATACAGTGGAATATTATGTAGCCATAAAAATGATTAAGTGTTGATGAGCCCTGGTTCATTCTACAACATGGATGAATTTTAAAACATTATTTATGATTAGTAAAAGAAGCCAGGCATAAAAGGTTACCATATTGTATGATTTTATTTATATGAAATATCCAGAATAGAAAAGTCCTTAGAGACAGAATATAGTTAATGGTTGTCAAGAGCCGGGGGCAGGGCAGATGGGGAGTGAGTGCTAATGAGTATGGGATTTTCTTGGGGATGATAAAAAATGTTCTGGAATTAGTGGTAATAATTGTCAACCTTTTGAATGTTCTAAAAAACATGAATTGTACACTTTAACAGTGGGAATTTTTTTGGTATGAGAATTATATTTCAATTAAAAAACAAATAGGTCTTTCAAATAAATTGTAGCCAAAATGAAAACAAAATTGTTTAGATGTATTTTACCTGTTTGTTAGGAAGTGCCTTTGGAAGAACAAATGTTTTATCTGTTGCCATTAACATATGTGTACATTAAAAATAATTTTAAAACTCCAAGAATTGTTCTCAAAATGACTATCACATATACTGATAGTATCATAATGTGGAGATTATTGGAGAAAGTCTCTAAGCTATTCTATGGAAATTTCAGCTTTACTTTGAACCAAGAGGAGCCCTGGTGGTATAGTGGTGAAGAGCTCTACTGCTAACCGAAAGGTCAGCAGTTCGAATCCACCAGCCACTCCTTGGAAACCCTACGGGGCAGTTCTACCCGGTACAACAGGGTTGCTATGAGTCAGAAACTACTCAACAGCAACGGGTTCAGTTTTTTGGTTTTTTTGGTTTGAACTAAGAACTTCCTTGAAATAATTGAGAACTAAAACTAACAAGATCTGTTATTGATAAGTTGTTAGGTGGCTTTGAGTCAATTTCAACTCATAATGACGTCATGTGACAGAGTAGAACTGCCTAATAGGCTTTTCTTGGCTGTAATCTTCACAGGAGTCAATTGCCAGGTCCTGCTCCCATAGAACCACTGGGTGGGTTCGAACTACCAACTTTTCATTTAGCAGCAGGGTGCTTAACGGTTGTGCCACCAGGGCTCCTTAACAAGACTTAACATATAGATTTTTTAAATCAGTAAATTCTAATAAGATTAATAGGTGTTAAAGATGGAGAATGTTTGGTTTTAATGCTAAGGAAGATGATTGTGTTGGTTATTTGAGCCATAACAAGTCTACAGTTTCTGACCACCTGATCTGAATTTCTATTAATTGAACAATGTGCTTAAAAACAGATAAAAATCAGAGGCGGGGCCAAGATGGCAGAGTAGTCAGACAGTCCTGTGGTCCCTCTTACAACAAAGACCCGAAAAACAAGTGAATCGATTATATATGACCGTCTAGGAGACCTGAACATCAAAGACAAAGATGAGGAATCAGACCAAGTGGCAGGGGGAGGGAGAGACGGTTTAGAAGCGGAAAGGAGTTGCCAGACCTGACCCGGCAGGAGCCAGTGCACTTCAGGCTGGATTGGCTTGCGTGAGTGGTGAAGCAAATGGTGGTGCTCAGGAGGCGTTTTCCACATTCAGAGAGACCCAGGAGCAGAGAGTATACTCAGGCATCAAGAAACAGTGAAAAGCAGCACTCAATCAGCAAAAGATAAGTACTTGTGTCTGGCCTACCATGCAGATGAAAAAACATTCCCTTTGGGAAAAACCTCTCTCCCATTTACATCCCCCCTCCCTGCTCTGCACCAGGTCCAGGTCAGCTTCAGTAACTGCCGAGTCCCCTGGGCCAGAAGCAGGACCCATCACGTGTCCTGAGCCATTCTCCCAGCCTTGGAGAGGGAACAAATTAACAAACGGGAAAAATAATCTGCTGGCTCCCTTAAGCCAGAAACTGAGGGTAGCCACAGCTCCCTTGCCTAGGTGCAGGCATAAGGGGTCCACAGACTTTGAATGCCTTTTACCCCTGCATAGACCTGTGTGGGCCCATTTCAACAGCATAGGCCCCCATTACCACAGTACAACAGGGTATATACCTGAAGTCTAACTTCAACTGTTTCAGCTATATGTTAAAGTGGCAGGTTCATGACATTTGACACTGCTCTGCCCATTAAGCAGGGTCCTCACCTACCCCCATCAGGAGCCTGAGGACTGGTGACTTTACCCATACCACTAGCCACCCGCAACAGAGGTCCAAGAATAAGTGGTGCCCCTCATTCCTTACAGCCAATAGCACTGAGTGCTCAGAGTCCAGCTGCAAAGCCCACCCACCTACACGCTCTAGGGAACAAGGACATGCTTTCCTCCCAGACACTCAGGGACAGCCATCAGCCCCCTGCCTTGCTCAGTGCGTGACCTCCTACTGCAGCCAGTTACCTGTGCCTACTCAAATCACCCATGCCTGTCTAGGACTGTAGGTGAGAGCCTGCACCACACACTTGGTGACCGACTACCTGGACCCCTTAGCTGAATTCATACAAGAAAAGTAAACAGACTCCTGGGCGCACATACCTAGTAACAGCTCTAATCACCTGGAGACAGGATATTAGAGCTTCAAAGGCGCCAATAATCAAACTAGGTCACATGAGCAGCCTATTTGGCATATCAAAACAAAACGAAACAAAACAAAACAAGAAGCTGGGACACAGTAAGCAAACATAAAATAAATAAATATAATAACTTATTGATGGCTCGGAGACAACAGTCAATATCAAATCACATAAGGAGGCAGACCATGATGGCTTCAGCAAGCTCCCAAAATAAAGAATTATGAAATTCTCCACTGGAGGAGAATTTCTTGGAATTACTGGAGGTAGAATACAAAAGTTTAATATACAGAACTCTTCAAGACATCAGGAAGGAGATCAGGCAAATGCAGAACAAGCAAGAAACATACAGATAAAGCAATAGAGAATTTTAAGAAGGTTATTCAAGAGCATAATGACAAATTTAATAGGCTGCAAGAATCCATAGAGATTGCAGTGAGAAATATAGAAGAGTAACAGTAAAATTTCAGAGTTAGGCAACTTAATAGAAAGTCATAAGAGCAGAATTGAGGTAATAGAAGTCAGAATTAGTGAGACTGAAGATAAAGCACTTGACACCAACTTATCTGAAGAAAAATCAGATAAAAAAATTTTAAAAAAAATGAAGAAACTAAGAATTATGTGGGACTTTATCAAGAGGAATAACCTACAAGTGATTGGAGGACTGGGGTGGGAGAGGGGGGGATTAACAGAGAGAGAATTGTTAAAGTTTTGTTGGCAGAAAACTTCCCTGATATCATGAAAGATGACAAGATTATCTATTCAAGATGCTCATTGAACCCCACATAAGGTAGATCCCAAAAGAAAGTCACCAAGACATATTATAATCAAACTCACCAAAACCAAAGATAAAGAGAGAATTTTAAGAGTAGCTAGGGATAAACGAAAGGTCATCTACACAGGAGAGTTAATAAGACTAAGCTCGGACTACTTAGCAGAAACCATGCAGGTAAGAAGGCAATGGGATGACATATGTAAGTAATTGAAGGAAAAAAATTGCCAGCCAAGAATTATATATCCAGCAAAACTATCTCTCAAATATGATGGCAAAATTAGGGCATTTCCAGATAAACAGAAGTTTAGGGAATTTGCAAAAAACTAACCAAAATTACAAGAAATACTAGAGGGAGTCCTCAGGTTAGAAAATCAGTAACATCAGATAACAACCCAAGAATAGAACACAGGACAGAGCGACCAGATATCAACCCAGACAGGGAACTCACAATAAAATAAATCAAGCGAAAACACTGGAAATAGGGAAACAGAGATGCCAATATGTAAAAGATGACAACATTGAAACAAAAAAGAGGGACTAAAAATGTAGTCATAGATTTTTCATATGGAGATGAAGTCAAGGCAATATAAAGAAATAAAAGACTGGTTTAAACTTAGAAAAATAGGGGTAAATATTAAGGTAACCACAAAGGAAACTAACAATCCTACAAGTCAAAGTAAAAAACAAGAAAAATATAAAAACTCAGCAAATACAAAATCAACAACAAATGAAAAAGATGAAAAGAAAAACGACTCAGCACAGAAAATTAAGTGGAACAAAGAAACGGTGAACAACACACAAAAAAAGACATCAAAATGACAGCACTAAGCACATACCAATCAATAATTTATGCTGAATGTAAATGGATTAAATGCACCAATAAAGAGACAGAGAGTGACAGAATGGATAAAAAAACACAATCCGCCTGTATGCTGCCTACAGGAGACACACGTTTGGCTTAAAGACACAAACAAACTAAAACTCAAAGGATAGAAAAAAAAATATCAAGCAAACAACACTCAAAACAGAGCAGGAGTGGCAGCATTAATCTTTGACAAAATAGACTTTAAAGTAAAATCCACCACAAAGGAGAAGGAAGAACACTATATAATGATTAAAGGCTGAATACACCGGGAGGACATAACCATAATCAATATTTATGCACCCAACGACAAGGTTCAAAAATACATAGAACAAACTCTAACAGCATTGAAAAGAGAGAAAGACAGCTCCACGATAATAGTAGGGGACTTTAACATACCACTTTCAGTGAAGGACAGAACATCCAGAAAGAAGCTCAATAAAGACACAGAAGATCTAAATGCTACAGTCAGCCAACTTGATTTCATGGACATATACCGAACACTACACCGAACAGCAGCCAAATACACTTTCTTTTCCAACGCACATGGAACATTCTGCAGAATAGACCACATATTAGGCCATAAAACAAGCCTTAACAGAACCCAAGTCATCAAAATATTACAAAGCATGTTTTCTGACCATAAAGCTTTAAAAGTAGAAATCAATACCAGAAAAAAAGAGGAAAAACAATCAAACATATGGAAACTGAACAACACCTTCCTCAAAAACTACTAGATTATAGAAGAAATTAAAAATGGAGTAAAGAAATTCATAGAATCAAATGAGAATGAAAACACACCCTACTAGGAGCTTTGGGCACAGCAAAAGCAGTGCTCATAGGTAAGTTTATAGCAATAAATGCACACATCCAAAAAGAAGAGAGGGCCAAAATCAAAACATTAACCCTACAACTCAACCAAGTAGAAAAAGAGCAGCAAAGAAGCCCTCAGGTGCCAGGAGAAAGGAAAAAAATAAGAACTAGAGTAGAATTAGATGAAATAGAGAATAGAAAAATAACTGAAAGAGTTTAAAAAATCAAAATCTGGTTATTTGAAAAGATCAACAAAATTGATAAAACATTGGCCAAACTGACAAAAGAAAAACAGGAGAAGAGGCAAATAACCTGTATAAGAAATGAGAAGGGTGGCATGACAATAGAACCAACTGAATTTAAAAGAATCATAATAGAATACTATGAAAAATTGTACTCTTACAAATTTGAAAACCTAGACAAAATGGATAAATTTCTAGAAACTCACTACCTACTTAAACTAACCCAAACAGAGGTAGAACAACTAAATAAACCCATAACAAAAAAGAGATTGAAAAGGTAATTTAAAAACTCCCAACAAAATAAAAAAGCTCTGGCCCAGATGGTTTCATTGGAGAATTCTACCAAACTTTCAGAGAACAGTTAACACCACTAGTACTAAAGGCATTTCAGAGCATAGAAGAGGATGGAATACTCCCAAACTCATTCTATGAAGCCAGGATAACCCTGATACCAAAACCAGGCAAAGACACCACAAAAAAAAAAAAAAGAAAATTAGAGACCAATATCCCTGATGAACATGGATGCAAAAATCCTCAACAAAATTCTAGCCGATAGAATCCAGAAACATATCAAAAAAATAATTCACCTTAATCAAGTGGGATTTATACCAGGTATGCAGGGATGGTTCAACACTATAAAAACAATCGATGCAATCCATCATGTAAATAAAACAAAAGACAAGAATCACATGATCTTAGCAATCAATGCAGAAAAGGTATTTGACAAAGTCCAACACCCATTCATGATAAAAACTCTCAGCAAAATAGGAATAGAAGGGAAATTCCTCAACATAATTAATGGCATTTATACAAAGCCAACAGCCAACATCATCCTAAATGGAGAGAGTCTGAAAGTATTCCCCCTGAGAACGGAAACCAGACAAGGATGCCCTTTATCACCAACCTTATTCAACATTGTGCTGGAGGTCCTAGCCAGAGCAATTAGGCTAGAAAAAGAAATAAAGGGCATCCAAACTGGTAAGGAAGAAGTAAAACTATCTCTATTTGCAGGTGATACGATCTTATACACAGAAAACCCCAAAGAATCCACAGGAAAACTCCTGGAACTAATGAAAGATTTCAGCGAAGTATCAGGATACAAGATACACATACAAAAATCAGCTGGATTCCTCTACAGTAACAAAAAGAACTTCAAAGAGGGAATCATCAAATCAATACCATTTACAATAGCCATCAAGAAGATAAAATACTTAGGAATAAATCTAACCAGAGACGTAAAAGACCTATACAATGAAAACTACAAGACACTACTGCAAGAAACCAAAAGAAACCTACATAAGTGCACATATACCTTGCTCATGGATAGGAAGACTCAACATTGTGAAAACGTGAATTCTACCCAAAGTGATCGATAGATACAATGCAATCCCTATGTAAATTCCAATGGCGTTTTTTAAGGAGATGGAGAAACAAATCACCAACTTCATATGGAAAGGGAAGAGGCCCTGGATAAGTAAAGCATTACTGCAGAAGAACAAAGTGGGAGTCCTCATACTACCTGATTTTAGAACCTATTAAACTGCCACAGTAGTCAAAACAACCTGGTAGTGGTACAACAACAGATATATAGACCAATGGAACAGAATTGAGAATCGAGATGCAAATTTATCCACCTATGAGCAGCTGATATTTGACAAAGGCTCAAAGTCCATTAATTAGGGAAAAGATAGTCTCTTTAACAAATGGTGCTGGCATAACTGGATATTCATCTGCAAAAAACTGAAACAAGACCCATACCTCACACCATGCACAAAAACTAACTCAAAATGGATCAAAGACCTAAATAAAAATCGAAAACCATAAAGATCATGGAAGAAAAAGTAGGGACAATGCTAGGAATCCTAATAGATGGCATAAACAGAATACAAACCATAAGTAACAATGCACAAACAACAGAAGAGAAAGTAGATAACTGGGAGCTCCTAAAAATCAAACACTTAATGCTTATCAAAAGACTTCACCAAAAGAGTAAAAAGACAACCTACAGACCGGGAACAAATTTTTGTCTATGACAAATCCGATCAGCTTCTAATCTCTCAAATCTACAAGATACTGCAAAACTTCAACAACAAAAAGACAAATAACACAATTAAAAACTGAGCAAAGGATATGAACAAGCACTTAACCAAAGAAGACATTCAGACAGCTAATAGACACATGAGGAAATGCTCATGATCATTAGCCATTAGAGAAATGCAAATCAAAACTACAATGAGATACCATCTCACCCCAACAAGGCTAGCACTAAGTCAAAAAACACAAAATAATAAACGTTGGAGAGGTTGTGGAGAGAATGGATCACTTTTACACTGTTGGTAGGAATGTAAAATGGTACAACCACTTTGGAAATCGATTTGGTGCTTCTTAAAAAGCTAGAAATATAAGTACCTTATGATCTAGCAATCCCATTCCTTGGAATATATCCTAGAGAAATAAGAGCCATCACACAAATAGATATATACACACCCATGTTCATTGCAGCATTGTTCACAATAGCAAAAAGATGGAAACAACCTAGGTGCCCATCAACGGATGAATGGCTAAACAAATTATGGTATATTCACAGAATGGAATACTACACAATGATAAAGAACAACGATGAATCCGTGAAACATCTTATAACATGGAGGAATCTGGAAGGCATTATGCTGAGTGAACTTCATCAGTCGCAAAAGGACAAATATTGTGTAAGACCCACTATTATCATAACTCAAGAAAAGGTTTAAACACAGAAGAAAACATTCTTTGATGGTTACAAGGGTGGGGAGGGAGAGAGAAGGGTATTCACTAGCTAGACAGTAGATAAAAATTGTCTTAGGTGGAGTGAAGGACAACACACACTTCAGGGGAATTCAGCACAACTGGACTAAACCAAAACCAAGAAGTTTCCTGAATACAACCAAAGACTTCGAGATACAGAGTTGCAGGGGTGGGGGTTTGGGGACCACGGTTTCAGGGGACATCTAGGTCAATTGGCATGGCAAAGTTTATTAAGAAAATATTCTGCATCCCACTTTTGTGAGTGGGATCTAGGGTCTTAAAAGCTAGCAAGTGGCCATCTAAGATGCATCAATTGGTCCCAACTCATTTGGAGCAAAAGAGAATGAAAAACACACAAGGAAAGTATTAGCCCAAGAGACAGAAAGGGCCACGTAAACCAGAGACTCCATCAGCCTTAGACCAGAAGAACTAGATGGTACCCGGCTACCACAAATGACCACCCTGACAGGGAACACAACAGAGAGTCCCTGACGAAGCAGGAGAAAAATGGGGTGCAGAACTCTATTTCTAGTCAATAGACCAGACTCAATGGTTTGATTGAGACTCAAGGGACCCTGGAAGACGTGGCCCCCAGACTCTCTGTTTGCCCAAAACTAAAACCCTTCCAGAGGCCAACTCTTCAGACAAAGATTAGACTGGACTACGGGACATAAAATGATACTCATGAAGAGTGTCCTTCTTAGCTCAAGTAGATACATGAGACTAAATGGGCTGTTCCTGTCCAGAGGCAAGACGAAAAGGCAAAAAGGGAGACGAGCTGGTTGAATGGACACAGGAAATCCTGGGTAGAATGGAGGAGTGTGGTGTTACAGTATAGGGAGAGCAACTGGGGTCACATAACAATGTATGTATAAATTTTTGTATGCAAGACTAACTTGAATTGTAAACTTTCACTTAAAGCACATCAGAAAAAACAAAACAAAAATAAGTAATATCATTTTGTCTTTATTCTAATTAGGGCAGACTAGTCAAACAAATGACATGGAAATTCCTACAATTGACCCAGAATTCAACAATCATGTTTTGTATAAACATAAACATTTATACATAGACAGTCAGTATAACTTTGTGGTCAAACCAGACTTTCATCTTGATTCTACCACTGGTAACAACTTTGGACAAGTCTTAATCTCTTGTAACATGGATTTTCTTATTTGTAAGATAGGCCACAAATCTTTCCTTCACAAGAGATTTGCCAACATTTAATAAAATATTTAAAGTTCCTGACACACAGTAGATGTTCATTAAATAAGGATGGTGTTAATGATGGTTATGATGATGATGATGAATGATGTACAAATCCCAAGTAAGATAAGTTCCTGCAGAACTTATAATACCTAGCACAGGGCTAGATATGAAGTACATCCTAAATAAATACTTGGTAGTTGATTACTTATTTCCTATTGAAAACTACACAAATCAAAAAACATCTGCCTTCTCCTCTCTTCTCAAGTGATTGTCCCACCCCTAGCTTTTGTCATGTCCTCTTATGACTAGCAAATACACCTTCCTTACCCAATCCTGACTATGGGCAGACTACTCTATGATGTTATTTTCTTTTAATTATATTTTCTCCCCATCTAAGAAAGTTTACTCATTGTGGAATATGCCAAACCACATAATCTGGAAGAACAAACTACAACTCCAATTGGAAAGACCTAACTGGGTTTCAGCCATTGCTGGAAAAGTTGTAGTCCTTGTTTAAAATTATTATTTTAACTGGCCAAATGCCTTTTTTCCCAGATTAATAGTCTCTCCATGGTGCCCCAAAATTTGATGTTATTTTCACTTTTATGCTAAATTTCACCAGATAAAAATAACAGCACACCCTCAATTTCAGAAGTACAAACTCCTGTAAGTTTTTCTAATTCCCCATTTCAAAGTCCTCAGCTTGTGAAAATAAACCTCACCACAATGGTTTTAGTTCTCTTTGGTCCATCCATCTAGCCAACTGCTTTTACTGGCAAAAGGAAACAATAGTTGGTTATTGTTAATTTATTTGTCTCACAGGAGCTTTGCCATGTCTGACTTTAAGTTATACATACTAATGTTAGTCTAGCAAACAGTGCAATGTATTTGGCCAAATCAATTTCAGACAGTAGCATTGGGATATTATACTAGACTGAATAAAATACATTCAGTAGACTGAAGTACAATAGATTCAAGCTAATATTGTCCTCCCACCTCTCCAATTATAAATTACTACAAAATTGAAAAAGTGAAAGCATGTACTAGAGTAAAAGCACAAAATGGAAGTGTTGTTTCTGCAGCAAGATGTTTAATCAAATATAAAGTTTTAAAACTGTTCAGCTAATTCTCAAATGCAATTAAGGTGCACTGGTGGCAAATGGTTAAGTGCTCAGCTTCTAACCAAAAGGCTGGTGGTTAGAACTCACCCAGCAGCTCCACAGGAGGACCTGGCGATCTGCTTCCTTAAAGATTACAGCCTTAGGAAACCCTATGGGGCAGCTCTACTTTTTCACATGGGATCACTATGAGTCGAAATCGACTCGACAGCACCTAGCAACAACAACCCTAATAGTTAGGTTGACCAGGTTATTGAAAACCTAAAGTAAACCGAAAACATTATTTTTGCCTCCTCCAAGACAAAATTTTAATTCATTGGTGGTTATAGGAAAAATAATTTATTGTTTGATGCCTCTCTTTCCCTTTGTCACCCTCACCTCCAACTTCTGAAGTAGCCAAAAGTAGACTATGGTAATGCCCAACCCGAGGGTAAGTTCATTTATAGTTTGTAAAATTAGCCTCTGAAAATCTGAAGCTGAATGCAATTCCAGGAAGATTTCTGGAGAAGAGACAGTCTAGCAGATCAATCGAGGAGGTTGTGGTTAGCGTGTCACCATGGGGCCCATCCTTGGCCCTGTCAGCCCAGTGCCCTGCTCCAACAAGAGGTATTTTGGGCAAGAACAGTAACTGCCCTTGGATGCTAACTCATCTCCCCAGCTTCCTCTCAGCAGCCTGTTATTGATTTATTGCCTGTATATTTGTCTAAACCCTAAAGCTATTTTTCTTTTCACCAGGGTAACAAGTTCTGTATGCGTACAATCTGCTGTATGAAATAGAACTTCTTATTTTTCCCTTAAACTAGCTCCTTTAAGCTTCAAAAAGATTCTGAGATTTGGGGAACAAGTTCTTACACACATTTTTCCTACCTTTCATGATTTTATGAACTTTCATCAGTATCCTTCAACTTTAGTCTTTTATCACCAATACTTTTCATCCCAGCAAGTATCAAGAAAGAGGTAGAGAGGAGATGGTAAACTGTGAGGGGTAAACAAAATGAAAGATATTAAGGGAGAGGTGGGGGGAAGACAAAGTCTGAGGGATTGGCCATTGCACAAGAAAAGGTTTCTGGTAAAATACCCGTGATAACTTGGAAGAAAGTCTTCACAAGAATTTGTTTAGCTTTTTTAAGAGGTGTGAACTTGAGAGAAAGAAAAACAGGTTAAATCTATTACTACACATGCCAATAGGACTAAAAACAAAGTCTTGCTATGATAAAAACTTCCTAAGTCATACATAAGAAGCCCTGATGGCACAAACAGTTAAGTGATAGGCTGCTAACTGAAAGGTTGGTGGTTCAAACCCACCCAGCAGCTCCACAGGAGACCTAGTGATCTGTTCTCGTAAAGATTGCAGCCTAGGAAACCCTTTGGGGCAGTTCTACTCAGTCACATGGGGTTGCTATGAGTCAGAATCAACTCAATAGCACCCAGCAACAAGAAACAATAAGTCACATATATTAAAACTTCATCCACACAAAAGGTTACATATTATAGGATTTACTATATATGAAATATCCAAAATAGGTAAATCCATAGAGACAGAAAAAGCAGATTGGTGGTGGCCGGGAGCTAGGGAGGGACAGGGGACTGAGAAGTGACTGCTTTAGTGGGTATGAGACTTCCTTTTGGGGTGATGAAAATGTTTTGGATCTAGATAAAGGTAGTGGATGTGCAGCCTGTGAATGTACTAAATGCCACTGAATCTACTCACTACTGCTTTACAATGGTAAACCCTATGTTTAACTTTTAAAAAAGTGAAAAAAAAACCTCATAGAATAAAAAAAGAATTTGGACACATCATTGAGAGTTCATTGGGACCTGACTATTACAATGCACTTGAAAATTTCAAAATGATAACCCTGTTTCATGTTCTATCTAAAATACATATTCAAGTTAACAAATATTTGAGTACCTACAATGTGCTGGCCACTTTGCAGCTATTAGGGATTCATCAGTGAAAAAGGTAAACTTAGCCCGAACGGAGCTTTTATAAACATGAAATCACTATATAGTGTGATAAGCACCATAAATAGATGAAGCGCAGGTAGCTGTGGGAAGGACATTTAACCCAGATGTAGGCCATCATGGAAGGTTTCCTATAAATTAAAAAGTGATATTTAAATAGAATTCAAAGCAACCATTCATTCCAGAAATGTGTTCTAAGTACTTACAAAGTGGCAGGCACTGGTATAGGACCTAGGAACCCAGTACTTGAACAAAACATAGCCCTGCCCTCCAAAAATGTACATTCCTGTAGCAAGAGACAAAGTAAACAAGTAAATATAACAGCTGTTGTTATTGTTAACAACAGGTGTCGTTGAGTCGATTCTGACTCATAGAGATCATGTGTGACAGAGTAGAACCGTCCCATAGGATTTTCTTGGCTGTAATTTTTATGGGTGTCTTGGAAGAAGTGCAGTCAGAATGCTCCTTAGAAACAAAAATGAGACACTCCGTCTCACATACTTTGGACATGTTTTCAGGAAGGATCAGTCCCTAGAGAAGGACATCATGTTTGGTAGAGGGTCAGCAAAAAAGAGGAAGACCCTCAACAATATGGATTGACACAGTGACTACAATGACAGACTCAAGCATAGCAACAATTGTGAGGATGGCGCAGGACCAGGCAGTGTTTCATTCTGTCGTACACAGGATCCCTATCAGTCAGAACTGACTTGACGGCACCTAACAACAATTTTTATGGGAACAGATTGCCAGGTCTTTCTCCTGTGAAGCCGCTGGGTGAGTTTGAACTGCCAACCTTTCGATTAGCAGCCGAGTGCTTAACCATTGCACTCTAGAGCTTCTTAAATATAATAGAAGTGATCAATGCTATGGAGAAAATTAATAAAAAGAAGGCGGTAGGGAGTTGTGTGGAAGGAGGAAGAGCAAGTTCTACCTTATAATACAACTCGATAAGGGATGTCCTGGCTGACAAGCTGATATTTGGGCAGAGACCCAAAGTTAGTGAGGGAGGGGGTCAGGTTGCTGTCTGGGGAAACAGGAGTTCAGGCAGGTAATAGCAAGTACAAAAGACCCCGATGCAGAAACATTTCGTGGGTTCAAGGAATAGCAAGGAGAAGGTGGGCTTGAAGCAAAGTAAGTGAGAGTGGGAGGATCATGTGTGGCATTTGGGTCCATAGGACTTTGGCTTTACTCTGAGATGGGGAGACTTTGGATGGTTTTTAGCAGAACAGCGATTTATCTGACTTACATTTTAAAAGGACCCATCTGGCTGCTGTGCTGAGAACCAACTATAAGGACACTGGTAAGGAAACAGGAAGACAAGTTAGGAAGTGGCTGCATTTATCCAGGCAAGAGGCAAGGGTTAATTTTATATGTCAACTTGGCTAGGCTATCAGGCCCAGGTATTTGGTGAAATACTAGTCTAGATAGTGTTATGAAGTAGTAACATGTGATTAAATCAGTTGACCTTAAGTAAAGCAGATTAACCTCCATAAGTGGGTGGGCCTCATCCAATCAGTTGAAGGCCTTAAAAGAAAAAAGGGAGTTTTCCCTATGGTTTATTTTGCCTCCAGAATATACACAGACACCTTTCCAGAAATCCTGCACTTTTCCCTTCACCTGACCTACAGATAGGGGGACACAAGACTATAGGAATCTCTAGCCTTTCCCCTGACCTACAAATTTTGGATTTGCCATCTTCTACAATCACATAGGCTAATTCTTAAAATCAATCAATATCTACCTATCTCTCTCTCTTACACATTTTACTGGTTCTGTTTCTCTAGAGAACCCTAGGATAGGTGACTTTGGCCAGGTGTAGAGTGGAGGCAGTAAGAAATGCCTAGATTCTGCATAGATGTTCTTTGAGCCAGTAGTTTTGCTGCTGGATTGGCCTGATAAAATGTAAGCATGGAGTTGCCATTTGCTGAATCAGGAAGACCAGGTTTTCAGGATGGGAATCAGGAATTAAGTTTCTGAACATGTTAGGTTTGAGATGCCTGTGGGACATCCAAGTGGCAATATTGAATAAGAAGCAGGAGTTCGAGAGAGAAGTCTGCACTGGAGATGTAAATATGAGAGTTATCAGCAAACAGATTTAAGCCCTGAAACTGAATGAGATCATCTAGGAGTGAGTTCCCCAATGGTTGAAAGTCAACTGAAAAACAGACAGCCCTATGTCTTACACTAAGCAGATCATTTATGTGGGGAGGGAAGAAGTCCTAACAGGGCTTGGAAATTCAACAAGCATTTATATGTTAGATCCAGCTTTCACCAGACATCTCTCAAAATGGTTCAAGAAAGAGAGTCAACACATATGTACAGACAGGAAAGAAGGCATATTTCCAAAGACAGATAGGAACTGATTTAAAGGGAGGCCTGAAAGTCATCTATAACAGCTTGCTTGCTGCGCTGACTCGTCTGCTCTACAGATTTCAGAGAAGTTTGGTACTTAGCATGAACATATTCCAGAGCAAGAAAGCTACAAGCACAGAATGGAATGCCTAGGAGTTTAGCTCATCTAGCTTCATTTTATTACTTTGAATAAGCACTTGTACTTCTAGTGAGAGAATTGAAAACGTGTATCAGAGTATTTAGCATGACAATTTCTAACCAGTAGGGTCATTTCTTTCTCATTCTTTCAACCAGTAGAATAATAAGGAATGGATTTCTGCTGTTGGAGGGGCTGGTTGTGATACAGGGCTTGAATGTCAGATAGACACAGGTATCAATTGTCCAAAATGTCTACTCCCTCCTCCAGCTGGCCTAGGTTCTACAAGGCCCTTAGAACCCTCTAACATGTACCCAATGATCAAACATACATTTGCAACACTCTGCTAATGCAATTAGAAAATTTTGCTATCGGCCTATTCTCATAAGGAGTTCTTGAGTGGTATGAACAGGTAATGTGCTCTCTGCTATCTGAAATGCTGGAGGTACAAGTCTACCCAGAGGTGCCTCAGAAGAAAGGACTGGAGATGTACTCCAAAAAATCAGCCATTGAAAACTCTGTGGAGCACAGTTCTATTCTAACACACATGGGGTCGCCATGAGTCTAAGTTGACTCAACAGCCACTGGTATGGTACTAGTAGTCTCATAAAGTTTTCAAGTGTATAGTTCTTTATAGTTACCCTACAGGTTGTTGACCGGTTGATTTTTTTTAAAGTTAATATTTCTTTGGCTGTCACTCATCCACATTCCCAGTTATTGGCTCAGAACTCCCACATTTACCGGTGACCTTATTAAAATTAGATTCTGCGTGTCATAATCTATGCTGGAAAGACTTTGTTCAATTTGCTGGCACAAAACTACTTGAGCAGAGTGAGCTTGGTAAGAACGACTGACTGCTTTTATTACTTTCTTAGGGCAAAATTCTTTAATTTCTTTTAAGACAAGATCCTTCTCTTCAGAACCAGATTAATTTCCCAGCTACCGAACAAAAATTCTGACTATTTTGGCCAGTTGCTAATGGATACTAGTAACATGAAGTCCCCAGGTGGCATAAATAGTTAAACGCTCAACTACTAACCAAAGATTCCCTGGGTAGTGCAAGCGGTTTACACTTGACTACTAACCTAAAGGTTGGCAGTTCAAATCCACCCAGTGGTGTCACGGAAGAAAGGCCTGATGATCTGCTTCTATAAAGATTGCAGCCAAGAAAACCCTATGGAGCAGTTTTAATCTTTAGCACATGGGGTTGTCATGAGTCAGAATCTACTTGACGGTAATAGGTTTGGCTTTTTGGTTTACTAATTGAAAGTTCAGTAGCTTGAACACACCCAGAGGTACTTTAGAAGAAAGGTCTGGCGATCTGCTTCCAAAAAGTCACAGGCTTGGAAATCCTATGGAGCGAAGTTCTACCCTGTGCACATGGGGTCACCATGAGTTGGAATTGGCTGAAGGGCAACTGTCAACAACAACTAGTAAAATGATCTGCTCTGCTGAGGCAACCTTACAAATAGGAGGATTTGGTGGTCTCTGCTTGGTATGATTTAAATACAGTGGAGAGGTTCCCACTTCAAAATCTCCTGAGACTTCCTGAGCCCCGATGCCTGAAACTCCATCATTAGTGAATCATTTCTTTAGATTAAGCATTACCTTCTGGAAAACATTCTTGGAAGGGGTATCGTAATATTAAGTCAGTTTGGTGGCCAAGAGGACATTTCAGTGGAAAGGGGGCAGTACAAAAAGAGGAAAAGAAGAAGAGAATTGAAATAAAGTTTGTAACAAAAAACTTTGTGTAATGACAGTTTCAGGAAGGACTGTATTGCAACACTGGTGCAAACACAGTAGGTAACAATTATGAGGGAATAATTTCAGCAGGCTCAAACCCACAAGCACATGCCTAATGTGGTCTTATTATTTACTTATATGAGACCTTAATAAATAAGTTCAGATTCAACCTGATTTCTAATCGGCTTACTAATTCAATACAAATTATAAGATTCTTTAGGACAGTAATTCTCAACTGTGGCAAATGTCCCATATCCACGGGACATTTGGCAATATATGAAGACATTTTTGGTTGTTACAACTAAGGGTTGGGTGGAAATGCTAGTGGGTAGAGGTCAGGGATGCTGCTAAACATCTAACTTGCATAGGACCAAAATCAATATTACTATGGCTGAGATACCCTGCTTTAGTGTTAGTAGGAAGATACAAGAGATGCAGAAATGATAGAACTGTAATATAGAAATTTCTAGTTTTACTTTGCACAGAATACAAATATATGTGTGTAGAGCATGAATGCAAGAAGTGGGCCTTGAATGTTGTTCATCTTCAGAAATTCATCATTATGTCCTGCCCCCAGTCTGCTATTTGAAGAGTTGGATCATTGATTGCTTTTATTTCTTTCCTAGGGCAATATTCTTTTATTTCCTTCAAGACAGGATCAAAACCAGAACTGTTTCCTAACTATCTAACAAAAATACTGATTATTGTGGCAAGTTATTAATGGATACTAGTAACATGAAGTCCTCAGGTGGTGTAAACAGTTAAACACCAAGGAGAACACCCTTTATACCCACTGCCAGGTGACCAGTGGACAGATACATCACCTCACCAGAAATTCCAGCTGTGTACTCACCAGCCCCACAAGACTAGCGAACAGAGACCCATGCTCACACACTGAGTCGCTGCCCCACTTACCCCGAGACAGGAGGTAAGAGCTACAATGCAGCTAGATTAGTAACCAGATGAACATAAATTAAAGAAATTTGTAAGAACCAGATCAAACTTACAAGAAATATTAAAAGGAGCCCTTTGGATAGAGAATCAACATGATCAGACAATAACCTGAGATTAGGACACAGGACAGCATCAGCCAGATACCAACCCAGGAAAAGAATTCTCAAAAATAAAATGAAGCTAAAAACCTGAAACAGGGAACCAGAAACATCAATCTGTAAATGATGACAACATCAAAATAAAAAAGGGGGAATAGATGGTATAGTTATAGAACTTTCATATGGAGAGGAAGTCAAGGTAATATCAAGAAATAAAAGACTGGTTTAAACTTAGGAAGATAAAGGTAAATTTCAAGGTAACCACAAAAAAGTTAACAAACCTACTCATCAAAATAAAAAAGAAGAAAAACATAAAGACTCAATGAACACAAAATCAACAACAATGAAAGAAATAAAAAGAAAATACACAAGCAAAAAGAACTCAGCACAGAGGATTAAGCAGAACAAAGAAACTGTCAACACCACAAATAAAAAGTCCAGCAAAATGACAGCAGTAAAGTTATACTTATTGGCAATCACAGTGAATGTAAATGGCTTAAATGCACCAGTAAAGAGACAGAGAGTGGCAGAATGGATTAAAACAAAAAAACAAAAAACAAAAAACCACAATCCATCAATATGCAGTCTACAAGAGATACACCTTAGACACAAAGACATAAACAAACTAAAAACTCAAAGGATGGAAAACAATATATCAAGCAAACAATAACCAAAAAAGAGCAGGAATGGCAATATTAATCTTTGATAAAATAGACTTTAAGGTAAAATCAACCATAACAGATACAGAAGGACACTATATAATGATTAAAGGGTCAATCTACCAGGAGAACATAATCATAATAAGTACATACATACCTAATGACAGGGCTCCAAAATATATAAAACAAACTCTAACAGCATTGAAAAGAGAAATAGACTGTTCACAATAATACTAGGAGACCTCAACACATCACATTTGGTGAAAGACAGAACATCTAGAAAGAAATTCAACAAAGATACATAAAATCTAAATGCCACAATCAACCAACTAGACCTCATAGACATATACAGAACACTCCACCCAACAGCAGCAAAGCTTACAATCTTTTTCAATGCACATGGGACATTCTCCAGATTAGACTACACTTTAGGTCACAAAGCAAGCCTCAAAAAAATCCAAAACATTGAAATAATGCAAAGCATTTCCTCTGACCACAATGCCATAAAAGTAGAAATCAATAACAGGAATAGCAAGGGAAAGAAAATCAAATACATAGAAACTGAATAAAACCTTGCTTAAAAACCACTGGGTAATAGAATAAATCAAAGATGAAATAAAAAAAATTCCTAGAATCAAATGAAAATGAAAACACATCTTACTAAAACAACTGGGACAAAGCAAAAGCAGGGCATGGAGGTAAATTTATAGCAATAAATGCACACATCAAAAAAGAATAAAGGACCAAAATCAAAACATTAACCCTACAACTAGAACAAATAGAGAGCAGCAAAAGAAGCCCACAATCACCAGAAGAAAGGAAATAATAAAGATTAGAGCAGAAATAAATGAAATAGAGAACAGAAAAACAATAGAAAGACTCAACAAGACCAGAAGTTGGCCTTTTGAAAGGGTCAACAAAATTGACAAACCATTGGCCAAACTGACAAAATAACAGCAGGAGAGGAAGCAAATAACCTAATAAGAAATGAGACGAGTGACATTACAACAGAACCAACTGAAATAAAAAGAATCATAATAGAATACTGTGAAAAATCGTACTTCAACAAAGTTGAAAACCTAGAGGAAATGGACAAATTTCTAGAAATACATTACCTATCTAAACTAATACAAACTGAGAGAGAAAAACTGAAAAGACCCATAACAAAAGAAGAGATTGAAGAGGTAATAAAAAAAAATTCACAACAACAAAAAAGGCCCTGGCCTAGACAGCCTCACTGGAGAATTCTACCCAACATTCAGAGAAGAACTCACACCAATACTACTCAAACTATTTCAGAGTATAGAAAAGTAAGGAATACTTCAGATTTCATTCTATGAAGCAAACATAACCCTGATACCAAAACCAGGCAAAGGAACCACAAAAAAAAAAAAAAAGAAAAGAAAAGAAAATTACAGACCAATATCCCTGATAAGTACAGGCACAAAAATTCTTAACAAAATTCTAGCCAATAGAATTCAACAGCAAATCAAAAAAATAATACATCATGAACAAGAGGTATTCATACCAGGTATGCAAGGATGGTTCAACATTAGAAAATCAATCAACGTAATCAGCCACATAAATAAAACAAAAGAATAGAATCATGTGACAACCTTCATCAATGCTGAAAAGGCATTTGATAAAGTCCAACACCCATTCCTAATAAAAACTCTCAGCAAAATAGGAATAGAAGGGAAATTCCTCAACATAATAAAGGGCATTTACAAAACCAACAGCCAACATTATTCTCAACAGAGACAGGCTGAAAGCATTCTCCCTGAGAATGGGAAGATGATAAGCATGCCCTTTATCACCACTCCTATTTAAAATTGTGCTGGATGTCCCAGCTACAGCAATAAGGCAAGAAAAAGAAATAATGAGCATCCAAATTGGTAAAGAAGAAGTGAAACTAACCCTATGAGCAGATGATATGTTCCTATACACAGACAACCCCAAAGATTCCACTAGAAAGATACTGGAACTAATAGAAGGATTCAGCAAAGTAGCAGGATACAAGATAAACATACAAAAATCGCTTGATTTCTCTACACCAACAAAGAGAACTTCAAAAAGGAAATCAGGAAAACAATGCCATTTACAATAGCCACCCCCCAAAGATAAAATACTTAGGAATAAATCTAACCAGGGACATAGAACACTTATACAAAGAAAACCACAAAACACTATCGCAAGAAATCAAGAGAGGCCTACATAAATGGAAAAACATACCACACTCATGGATTGGAAGACTCAACATTGTGAAAATGTCAACACTACCCACAGTGATCTATAGATATAATACAATCAATAAAGCCAAGCATTATTGAAGAAGAACAACAAAGTAGGAGACCTCACACTATCTGATCTCAGAAGCTACTATACAGCCATGGTAGACAGAAGAGTCTGGTACAATGACAGACACATAGACCAATGGAACAGAATTGAGAACCCAGATATAAGTCTATCCACTTATGCATCTTTGACAAAGGGCGAAATTCCATTAAATGGGGAAAAGACATTCTATTTAACAAATGGTACCGGCAAAACTTGATGTCCATTTGTAAAAAAAAAAAATGAAACAAGACCCATGCCTCACACCATACACAAAAACTAACTCAAAATGGATCAAAGACGTAAAGGTAAAACAAAACTATAAAGATCATGGAAGAAAAAATAGGGACAACACTAGAGGCCTGAATATATGGCATAAGTAGAATACCAAATATATCTAAAAATGTACAAACAGCAGAAGATGAACTAGATAAATGGAAACTCCTTAAAATTAAACAGTTATGCTTTTCAAAAGACTTCTCCAAAAGAGTAAAAAGAAAACCTATGGACTCGGAAAGACGTTTTCTATAAATTTTATAGAGATTAGACAAAGGTGTAATCTCTAAAATTTATAGAAAAGGTCAACACCTCAACAACAAAAAGACAAGTAATCTAATTATAAAATGGGCAAAGGATATGAACAGGTATTTCATCAAACATTCAGGCAGCAAACAAATACATGAAGAAATGATGATTAGCCATTAGAGAGATGCAAATCAAAACTACAATGAGATACCATCTCACCCCAACATTACTGGCACTAATCAAAAAATAGAAAATCACAAATGTTGGAGAGGTTGTAGGGAGATTGGAACTCTTATAAACTGCTTGTGGGAATGTAAAATGGTACAACACAATTGGCATAACATAGTTTATAAAGAAAATGTTCTCCATTCTACTTTGGTGACCAGTGTCTGGGGTCTTAAAAACTTGTGAGCAACCATCTAAGATACTCCACTGGTCTCACTCTGGCCAACACAAGGGAAAGATTAGTCCAAAGGACTAATGGACCACAACTACCACAGCCTCCACCAGACCAAGTCCAGCACAACTAGATGGTGCCCAGCTGCCACCACTGACTACTCTGACAGGGATCACAATAGAGGGTCCCAGACAGAGCTGGACAAAAATATAGAACAAAATTTTAACTCACAAAAAAAGACTAGACTTACTGGTCTGACAGAGACTGGAGAAAGTCTGAGAGTATGGCCCCCAGACACCCTTATAGCTCAGTACTGAAGTCACTCCTGAGGTTCACCCTTCAGCCAAAGATTAGACAGGCCCATAAAACAAAATGAGACTAAATGGGCACACCAGCCCAGGCGCAGTGATGAGAAGGCAGGAGGGGACAGGAAAGCTGGTAATGAGGAACCCAAGGTCGAGAAGGGGAGAGGGTTGACATGCCATAGGGATGGTAACCAATGTCACAGAACAATATATGTATTGTTTAATGAGAAACAGTTTGCTCTGTAAACATTCATCTAAAGTACAATAAAAAAAATTTAAATAAATAAAATGGTACAACCATTAGAGAAAATGATATGGTGTTTCCTTAGAAAGCTAGAAATGGAAATACTATATGACCCAGTAATCCTACTGCTAAGTATATGCCCTAAAGAAATAAGAGCTGTGACACAAATAGACAAATGCACACTGTCTTAGTCATCTAGTGCTGCTACAACAGAAATACCACAAGTGGATGGCTTTAACAAAGAGAAATTTATTTCTTCACAGTAAATTAGGCTAAAAGTCCAAATTCAGGGCATCAGCTCCAGGGGAAGGCTTTCTCTCTCTGTCGGCCGGTGTTCCCCTGGACTTGGAGCTTCTGCATGCAGGGACCCCAGGTCCAAAGGACACGCTCTGCTTCTGGCGCTGCTTTCTTGGTGGTATGAAGTCCCCAATTCTCTGCTTGCTTCCCTTTCCTTTTATCTCTAGTAAGGTAAAAGGTGGTGCAGGTCACACCCTAGAGAAACTCCGTTTACATTGGATCAGGGATGTGACCTGGGTAAGGGTGGTGTTACAATCCCACCCTAATCCTCTTTAACGTAAAATTACAATCACAAAAAGGAGGCCAACCACACAATTCTGGGAATCATGGCCCAGCCAAACTGATACACGCATTTTTGGGGGGACATAATTCAAACCATGACACACACCCATGTTCACTGCAGCATTTTTCACGATAGAAAAAGATGGAAACAATGTTAAGTGCTCATCAGCAGATGAATGGATTATATACACACAGTTGAACACTCTGAAATGATAAAGAATAGTGATGAATCCATAAAACATCTCACAACATGAATGAATTTGGAGGACATGATGCTGAGTGAAATAAGTCAATCACAAAAGGACAAATATTATATGAGACCACTATTATAAAGAAACAAGAAAAGGTTTCCACACAGGAAAAAAAAATCTTTGATAGTTAACAGGGATGGCAGGGGTAGGGAGGGAAAATTACCAAATAGATAGAAGACAGGTGTTAATATTGGTGAAGGGAAAGGCAATACACAATATGGAGGAAGTCAGCAAAACATGACTAAGGCAAGGGAGGACACTAGGAGGAACATAAGAGCAAAGGGCATGAATGAAACTCATGTCACAAAATACTTTATATACAAACTATCAGTTGGGAAACTAATTTTCTCTGTAAACTTTCACCTAATGCACAATAAAATTTTTTTTAAAAAGCCTAGTTTCCAGCTTCTAATTATCCCAGTCAAATGAAAGGCAAACAGACTCCATGTGAGGCCATCTTCTCCCCTGGCCTCTTCTACTCTTCTATATCTCTTTTCCCTCTGATGGGTGGTATTTTCCTCCTTCCTGTCTTCCACCACAGCATGCACTCTTTAGCCCTTATCTATTTACCTTCTTCTCCATCCCACTCCCATCTTCCCCAAGAGCAAAGGCAGGTGGCTGATAGCTGGTAGAGAAGAGTCTGCCATCAGTTACTTATGTTTACTGATTGATGCACTTTATTGGCAACTCACTCACATCAATGATTACCTCAGGGGGAGTTTCTGGAATAAAAGGGCTTCTCCACCCCACCCTCCACACTGGCAAAGCCATTACAGGCATTAAAATAGCAGGGAAAGCACACCAAGTTCTGTAAATTCACTCAGCTTATTGCTTTGTCTGAAGCCTATTGCTTTGTCTGGTTTAGTCTTGAAAACTCATTTAGGGCAAGAGGAAAGGCATTATAATAGGTCACTAACCAAAGGAGACAGGTCACAGTCAGCTTTTATTACCCTAACACCACCTGACTCAGGCAAGATGTGCCAACACAGCCGAGCCACTGGAAACCTGACTGGGAGTAGAAGAAAAATCTTGATTTTTTCCTGGATCCCAGCCTGTCACACCCTTAAAAGTATAGCCTCTACTGGCAATCCCCTCCCTGCAGGCTTTCCTCTCGTTTCTGACTATCAACAAATCAATCACTCAATCATTTTTTCCCCTCAGCACCAAGACTTCTAACACATATTTTCTTACAAATATCTGGAGTCCCTGGGTGGTGCAAATGGTTAACACACTTGGCTGCTAACTGAAAGGCTAGAGGCTCGAGTCCACCCATAAGTGCCTTGGAAGAAAGGCCTGGCAATCTCCTTCTGAAAAACTCACCATTAAAAGCCCAGCGGAGCACAGTTCTACTCTGACACACATAGTGTCGCTATGAATTGGAGTTAACCCAACAGCAACTGTTTTTTTTGTGTGTGTGGTTATTTTTTCCCCTGATAAACATCTACCGGAGTCTAGGTTAATCCTGGAAGACTGCTTTTCTTTTAGTACTAGAATTGCTCTGATTTAACATCACGGAACCCTCCTGTAACTCTCCTGTATTATTTCTGACTCTGATTGTGAATTTTCTGATAATATGTGTGCCTGGAATGCACCCTCTTGGCTCATGGAAGCATCACTGTGCTGTGGTCAGGAGATCAGGATTTCGTCTTGCCTGGAACCTGACTGGTATCTGCAGGATAAAAGAGAAATAATGCTGAGTGGTGAAGAGGATATGTCCAGACCTCCAGCCAGAGGGAGAAAGGAAGGAGGGTGGGAGGGATCTGAATTAATCTTCCTTCTTCCAGCAGAGATACAGAGGCTGGGAAACATTTCAACCATAACAACCAAATCAAGGCTCACTCCCTTTTATGCTCCTTTCCAGAAGGCACTTAGAGAAGAAAAAAAAATAAAGACTTTCTTTTTCCCTATCCTTTATTCTTTTAGCAAGGTTGTGACAAACCACTGATTTCTACTCCATAAATAATTAAAAATTTCACCTTCACATTGAGATTGGAAAATCAATCTTCCTGATTAAAAAGTGACCAGCTTCATGTTTCCAAATGTCTCTTTAATCTTTCAGTTATGCCGGTTATAGATAGCACAGGTCTGAAAGAAGCAGAGAGTTGCACACTGTGCTAACTGAACGCAAGAAGATCTGTAAGTCCATCAGCCTTTTTACTTAACCATCTGGCCCTGTTACTGTCAGGTAAGATTGTGTTCAGAAATACTGCTATAGAACTAGGGGCCTCTCATCAATATACTTCTTAGTTCAATGCTATATATAAAATGTTTGTTGCTTCTCCAACGTAAATATTTGGGGATCTAACTGGAGACTTTGTAGATACAAAGGCCAGTTAAATAAAAAGAATGGAGGCATGTGAATGTTCCTGTACAGGCCTGAGAATTCAGCAAAATTCACTGTCATAAAATACAGTGAGTTGAGGCAACCCTGCCAAGTGTATACATTTGTAAATTGATGCCAGGTGCCAAGCTTTTTGGAGGAAGAATTACAATCACTTAACCCAATTCTTCATGAGAAACTGCTCTTCTCTAGTGAGCTGGATGAAAAACAGTCTCCAGAAAGCTTTCAAATGTAAGCAAGAGATTACTGAGTGCAAAACAAGAGGTGCAGGATCCAGGTAAGTCTTAAAGTGATTCTTGGAGAAGTCATTTATTATGCACCTTGTTTGAAAATGCAGTGAAGCCTACGATAATGTAGCCCAAGAAACTAAAGCATTTCAAAAGCCCAAACACAGACATGTAGCCACCTAGTCTTAACTCTACATCTCAATGACCATCTGCAGAAAGCCTGGCTGACTAATCAGGTTTCTTAAACACTATAAACTGCTGTTTTAAAATATTCTTGCAGTCATATGAATTGCACTGTAAATTTCACCCCTTTCCAGTTGTCTACCAGAGAAAAGTACATTTAGCATCTTAAGGTCCAGTCTAAACAGAGAGTAGATCAGAGGTTCCAGGGAGACACCTCAGAGTTGAAGGGGTGGATTCTGAGTCTCTCACTTGTAAGACTTTGCATGGTTGGGATGCTTGGGCATATAAAACTCCAGTAATTCTGAAGCATCGCAGTAAACAATTAAAGGCTAGAGGAGGGATTCTCTGGGAAGATTCTGCAGTAGTAGAATGACATGAGCTTTCAACCCTTGGTTCTGGTATGTTCTGTGGGTTTTCCTCCATCTAATCTAGGTGGGGCATTGATAGCACCAACTGGAGATAAAGTGTTCCATGGTCTTGCCCACCATATGCTTATGATAATGTGAGTCTATGCTGTTGTTGTTAGTTGCTGTCGAGTCAGCTGTGACTCATGGTGACCCCAGGTACAACAGAACAAAATGTTGCCTGGTCCTGTGCCGTCTTCATGATCACTGGTATGCTAAAGTCCATTGTTGCAGCCACTGAGTATTTTGAGTGTCTTCCAACCTAGAGGGCTCATCTTCCAGCATTATATCATACAGTGCTCTATTATGATTCACAGGGTTTCTATGGGCTAATTTTTGGAAGTAAATCACAAGGTCTTTCTTCCTAGTCTGTCTTAGTCTGGAAGCTCTGCTGAAAACTGTCCACCACAGGTGACCCTCCTGGTATTTGAAATACTGGTAGCATAGCCTCCAGCATCACAGCAACATGAAAGCTACCACGACTCACAAACTGATGAGTGTGGTGGACATGATTCTATAGAACTTTTGAACCTAAAGGGAAACCTTTTTTATCTATCCTTGTGTTTTAAGAATCATACATGAAAGCTCTTGGAAATAATGAAAACTTGTATTCTCAAAAACTATTCTGAAAAAGATTATTTAACTTGTGCCCCCTATAAGCTTGCCCAAAATTTTTCTAATCTCAGGACTGGATGCCTCAAAAATCCAGCCTTGAGTTATTTTAGATGCTCCAGTTAAGCTGATACGGTATTTTAATGGTCTCATCGTTTTTCTATAAAATCAACTTTAAAATGCTATACATTTATGTACCTAAAAACTTATTTTAATTTTGTTTTGTCTGAAGTCCTATAATACTTTTTGGAGAACACACTGTACCTGTTTCTTCAGGTACAAAAGGATCTTCAGCTTAAAGCACTGCCCTTCTTATCTGATCTCATTTAAATATAAACACAGGAACAGTGGATCAAGATAAATCATCAAACATTCAATTCATTAGGCATCTACATGGATTAAGTGACAAGGGGGGCATAAGGAGATAGACAGATAGATAGATGATAGATAGACGATAGATATTGTCATGGTTTGAATTATGTCCCCCCAAAAATGTGTGTATCAATTTGGCTGGGCCATGATTCCCAGAATTGTACGGTTGGCCTACATTTTGTGATTATAATTTTATGTTAAAGAGGATTAGGGTGGGATTGTAACACCACCCTTACCCAGCTCACATCCCTGATCCAATGTAAAGGGAGTTTCTCTAGGGTGTGGCCTGTGCCACCTTTTACCTTACAAGAGATAAAAGGAAAGGGAAGCAAGCAGAGAATTGGGGACTTCATACCACCAAGAAAGCAGTGCCAGAAGCAGAGCGTGTCCTTTGGACCTGGGGTCCCTGCATACAGAAGCTCCAAGTCCGGGGGAACACTGATGAGAAGAAGGCCGACAGAGAGAGAAAGCCTTCCCCTGGAGCTGACGTCCTGAATTTGGACTTGTAGCCTACTGGACTGTGAGAGAATAAATTTCTCCTTATTAAAACCATCCACTTGTGGTATTTCTGTTAGAGCAGCACTAGATGACTAAGACAGATAGACAGACAGATAGATAGATATGCACAAACACAAGAGCACACACACCCACATAGATAGATTGATCGATAGAGACAGCATTTAAATGAAGAGAAGGAAACATACTAAATAAACACAAGGTAACAGAAAATAAATTCCAAAAGAGAAGAAAATTGATTTGTGCAAAAATATAATAAGTTTGAGTTTAGGAATATTGATTACAAATTTCCTAGGAGGTGGAAAGGAGTGTGTAGGTTGGCTGTCATTAGCATAGAATAGTTTGGGCCTTGGGAACAGGTAAGATTCCCCAGATAAATAAAATGAAACACAAAGACACAATCAGCAATAATATTGGAGAATGAGCCAGAGAATCAAGTACAGGATCAAAGAAGTCCATATAAAAGAATTTAATCAAACAAGGTGTTTAAGAGAGTCAGATGTTGCAAAGAGCTCGGGAAATACAAAAAGAGAATAGGCCTTTGGTTAGTAGGTCCCTGTGAAGCAAAGCCTGTGTCAAGCACAATGGGGAATAAACGAAGGAAGAATAAGGCATGGTCTCCACCACAAAGAACTTGCAATGTATTTGGGAAGGCAAAAGTGGCCCCAAAATGGTATTACAATTCAGTGCTAAATTGTGCGATGCTGAATATAGTAGCTGGAAATTTTCTGTGGCAGTCCAAGGCGCAGTCTGCCAAGGGGATTCTGACTCCACGGGGAGCAGAGGCCGATACTGTCCAGATTGCTGCCATAAGGATTGTACTGAGGCTGGGTTTGTATTTTAGAAACAGCCCTGATATAACATAACTTAATTGCTCAAGGCTGGAAAAATGATAAAGGATGGTTTAGCCAATCATTGTTCTTGCATTCACAAGTTTATTACTGAATGCAAGATATGACTAGAAAATACTACACCTCAGTTCTGTGACAGAAAGCTACAAATACATGAGCTCCTCATCCCACCATCTCCTCTCACCTCTTTTCTTTCATTCCAGGGCCTCCCAACAAAAGCCTGTCTTATGATCTGTTAGACTGTCTGTGGAAATGATTGCCAAATGGCCTTTTAAAGTAAGAATGGAGGCAACTGGATGCTTCAAACACCTCTTTTACTGCTGCGGCATTTTTTAATATTCCAGTTGCTGTTGAGTCAACTCCAACTCATGGCAACTCAGAGAAGAACTTGCTCCACAGGGTTTTCAATGGCTGATTTTTCAGAAGTAACTGCCAGGCCTTTCTTCTGAGGTGCCTCTGGGTAGACTCAAACCTCCAACCTTTTGGTTAGCAGCGAACACATTAATTGTTTGCATCACCCAGGGACTTAACATCAAAGAGCGAGCAGTATACATAATCATGGCTGGATTTGAAGTGCCATTTGGGCCTTTTAAAAAATGCCTGTGTCCCTCAGCTCTGTTTGCTGTGTTACAAAACCAGTAATCCTGGAGCTTGTAAAAGAATTGTGGTTTATTAGTATCACCAAATAATTAAGGAAGTACAGTCTAAAAGAAGAAAAGGGTAAAACAGAGATTCACATAGCAGGAAAAGACCTCAACCTGTGCTGGAATTCAAACATTCCTTTATTTATTCATTCATTCTATAAATATCCATTAAGTGCCAACTTCATGCCCAGCATTGCACCAAGGGTGAGGTTACCCTTAGAAGAATAGCATATGGTCTCTGCCCCTGAGAGGTTCACTGCCTGGTAGCAAACGTAGAAAAAATAACATCTATTATTTATTCTGTATCTATTTTTCCATCAAGAACTCCCCTTGGCTCTTTACCTACTTTTGTTCGTGTAATACAACAAATCTGTGAGTCAGGTCTTACTCTCTTCGTTTGATATTCCAACGGAAGAATACTGAGGTATAGCAAGATCAAGTGGCTTAACTAAAGTCACACAGCCTGATATGTGAAATTCAAACCTAACTCCCCTGGTTTCAAAGACCATGCTCTTTCTCCTGCACCATGGGACCTCCCTGAAAAGAGTAAGACCTTCAACCTGCCCTCAAGGATTGCACAGACAAGTTTACAAATAATAACAATATGATGACCGTAAAATAATATCACTTACAAAGCTTATCCAGGACTCTACTTTTTAGCACTGAGGAGCATGTTTGAATCCCCACACATCACTGGATCAACTCTGAAGGGCTAAGATTGAGGAGTCTCTTAGGAAGAAGAAGTTCCTCCCATCTATAGTGATACCCTCTGTAAAGGACAGGAACTGCTAAGATGCTATAACTACATGGACTCATTTCCAACCTTCACAATAGTCAAAGCCTTGGCTTCCACTGATTCCTACAGGTCATGGTACTGGTTATGGATTGAATTGTGTCCCCCAAAAATGTGGGTCAACTTGGCTAGGCCATGATTCCCAGTATTGTATGGTTGTCCTCCATTTTGTGATCTGATGGGACTATCCTATATGTTGTAAATCCTAACATCTATGATGTTAATGAGGCAGGATTAGAGGCAGGACACAATCTACAGGATTAGGTTGTATTTTGAGTCAATCTCTTTTGAGATATAAAACAGAGAAGCAAGTAGAGAGGATAGGGACCTCATTACCACCAAGCAAGAAGAGCCAGGAGCAGAGCATGTCCTTTGGACTCATGGTCTCTGTGCTGAGAAACTCCTAGACTCAGGGTAAAATTGATGACAAGGACCTTCCCCCAGAGCTGATAGAGAGAGAAAGCTTCCCCTGGAGCTGGTGCCCTGAATTTGGACTTCTAGCCTCCTAAACTGTGAGAAAATAAACTTGTCTTTGTTAAAGCCATCCACTTGTGGTATTTCTGTTATAGCAACACTAGATAACTAAGACAGTACTCCCATTTCATTGGGTGCATATTTCTATTGTAAGACTAATCACATTGCACAATGCTTATCTGTTTCCTTAATCAATCTCCGTCACTACACTACAAAGCTCTCCAGGCTAGGGTCACTATTCCACTCACCATTACATCTCTAGCTCATACGGCAGTTCATTGTACATAGTAGGTCATTATTAAAATATTTATTGAGGGAAAGAAGAAAACTGCAACTCAATTTGTTTTGGTGAAAATATACACAACAAAATACACACCCATTTCACAATTTTTACTTGTACAGTTCAATAACAATAGTTACATACTTCACATTGTATCACCATTCTCACTATCTCTACCCATATGGTTTCACCACCATTAACTTATACTTTCTGCCCTTTAAAGTTCTCAGCTGGGTTTTAGAGTTATTATTGTTAATTTTAATCTCACAGAGATAATTCTTTAAAAGAGTCCAATGCTCATGGCAAACATTCTTTATTAATTGAGCTAAACTGCTGTTTAGTTTAAAGGTGACTTCGTGGGATAGTTTCAGTTCAAGGTTTAACAATTGTTTCTAGGCAATAGATTCGGGGGTTTCCCCAGTCTCAATGGATCCAGTAAGTCTGGTTTCGTCTATTAATTTTTTTAAAAATTTTATTTGCAAAGCTGTGTTTTGTGCTAAGTCAACACAAAACTGAGTAACACAAACCCTGGCCCTGGTTTAACCTGGTGAACACTTTCAACTTTCACTTATTATTGATTTAATTTATAAGGGAAGCCCTAGTCCTAGCAAGTGTGAACACTGAAATAAATGCCATGAAAATATGGCATATAAGTTCTCACTTTGATTTTATTAATCAATATGTTTAGATCCAACATCCCTTAAAGAATAAGCTATAATTCAGAAGTAATTATTAATCAAATTACAAAATTGATACCCACCTAAATATGGGGCATTGAAAATATATGCTTACCTCCACTTGCTGCTGGAAACCCACTTATGTGTCAGTAAAAGCATATAAAAGGTATAAAACCACAAGAACAAAAGAACAGCCAAGAGGACAACAGTGGACAAGAATGTCAACAAATATCTGCTGGATGGACAGTTATTACAGAAGAGATAACAGTTTAAGCAGGACAGAAATGGCTGTATTCTATATGCCTGTAGAGGCAACAAGCCAGTCATTCTTCAGAACTTTGGAAAGGCTAAGGGATTGGAGGCACAGTTTTAACAGAAGGTACAGGCATAAAGTTAAAGGTAGATTGAAAGTCAACACAAAAAGCACAAAGTTAGTTCCTTAGGTCCATCCGTCATCATTACCTCATACCCCAGAGAAAGGTGGCTTATTCTCTCCATAAATGGAACCAGATAGGCTTGGGACCACATATTGAAAACAGAAGACAGAGACACAGGGGCTGTCACCAAAGGTCTAAATATCAATCTTCTCTAGCCCCCTTCTTCTATCTACCATTCAGACGGCCACAGCCAGGTTTATAACCACTAGGAAGACATTTGGAAGATCCTTCTGTGGAGACATTAAACAGCCTTAAGAAAAAGACCAGGAACTTTGGTGGTGCAATGGCTAAGCACTTGGCTGCTAACCAGAAGGTCAGTGGTTGGAACCCACCAGCTTCTCCACAGGAGAAAAGACCTGGCAATCTGCTTCCATAAAGATTACAGTCTAGGAAACTCTATGCGGCGGTTTTTCTCTGTCCTATAAATCACTATGAGTCAGAATCGACTCAATAACACAAAACAACAATACGAAAAAGAACTGTAGAATTCAGGGTTACCTTAGTAAAAATGTTGGCACACTGTCCCACTACCCTACAGTGAATCCTCCAGTCTGAGCCTTACATACACACATTCAGTCTGTGTTTCATTCCCTCATAATCAATAATCACCAGATATTGGGGACAGCCTACAACATGAAAGGCAGAGACAAAACAAGCAAATAGAAAACATGGAAACCAGAGAGAAGGAAGATAGCTTCAAATAAAGTATGGTGAATTTTCACAGAGAGATTAAAAAACATATGAAACAGAGTAAGTGCTAAAAAAAAAAGTACTAGAATGTGAAAGAGTCCTAGAAATTAAAAATATGAGCTCTGATATTTAAAAAAAAGTCAATAAAAAGGCTGGGAGATAAAGTAGAGGAAATCTTCTAGAAAGTAGAACAAAAAGACAAAGAAGGAATTAGAAAAGATTAAGAAAATGTGAGATTAATCCAGAAGAGTCAATAGCTGACCAATAAGAGTTTCATATGAGAAATCAGGGGAAAACAGAAAAAAGGAAACCATCAAAGAAACATAACAAAAAAATTTCATAGACTGAAGGATATGAATCTTTAGATTAAAAGGACCACTGAGTGCCCTGAGTAAGAAAAAACCCAAAAACGCATCATTTTGAAATTTGAGAAATCCAGAGATAAAATAATGCTCACTTAAAAAAAAAAAAAAAGTGGAATCAGAATGACATTGAGCTTCTAAATAGAAACATTGAAAGCTGAAGGCAATGGAGCCATGCCTTCAAATTCAGAGCGAGAATTTTTTTAACCCTGAATTCCATTCTCAGCCAAACTAACAAACAAATGTGGCGGTAGAATAAGATATTTTCAGTAAGAAATTTCTCAGAAAATTTACCTCGTATGCACCCTTCCTCAGGAAGGGTATGCCACCAAAATGAGGGACTCAGCTAAGACAGAGGAAAACATGGGAACCAGGAAGTAGAGGATTCAAAACAAGAAAGAAACGAAGAGAAATGGCAGGACAATAGCAAAGGGAAGTCCCAGAACAAGAGTTGTATAGCAGCCAAAAAGAAAAGCCAGTCTAGCTTGGAAAAAAAGAAGAAAAAGGCCCCAGGAAGGAGGTCTTGAGAAACTGATAGATTATTGACTATATATTACCATGTGAAAAGTTTTTGTGAGACTGTTGAAAGTTGTGGCAAGACTTAGGGATAGTTGTGTACAAAGCCAAGATGATGAAAAACAAGGTGACTATTAACTCCAAGAAAAACAAAAAGTTGTAGAAGAATGGAAAAATAATTATAGCATAGTGTTAGCTCGGTAGAGAACATTATTTACATAGTCATAGTAATATAAACCCTGAATATTGATTTAACCAAAAAAGGGAGAGGAAGCAGTGTTGTGGTGTAGGAGACTAAAATCCTCACTTACTGTAATAACTGGTCACTAAATAATCAGCTAGTAGGATCTATATAAGGAGCCCTGGTGGCACAAAGGGTAAGCACTCAGGGGCTAACTGAAAGCTCTGTAGTTGGAACCCATCGGCCACTCCGTGGTAGAAAGACCTGGAGATCTGCTCCTGTAAAGATTACAGTTTAGGAAAGCCTGTGAGGCAAGTTCTACTCTGTCCTATGGGGTTGCTATGCATTGGAATTGACTCGAAGGTACACAACAACAGGATCTATATATATGAAATTTAGAAATATAGAGGTAAATACCAGAAGAAATAGCTAAAATTAAAAATAAAAGTAGCTACCTCCAGGGTGCAGGACCATTGGTGAAGGGTGAGGTGGTGAAAAGTTTGCTCTTTTATTTTTGTTTGTTTTTGTTCCCTCCTCCCTCCACCCTTTTTAAAGCCTCTTAGTACTATTTGAGGAGCCCTGGTGGCACAGTGATTAAAGTGCTTGGCTGCTAACCTAAAGGTCAGCAGTTCAAACCCACTAGCCACTCCTTGGGAGAAAGATGAGTTTGTCTGCTTCCATAAAGATTACAGCCTTGGAAACTTTACGGGGCAGTTCTACTCTATCCTATAGGGTCACTATGGGATAGCGGAATCGACTCAATGGCAATGGGTTTGGTTTTCGTTTTTGGGTTTTAGTACTATTTGATTCTTAAAATGGGTGCATTTAGTTGGACAAATCTTCCATTATTTTTAAAAACAGTGAGTTAGCATTACTCTGGTAACTAAGAAGGCTTATGATCAATAAATTAGATAGATTTGCCCCCAAGTATACAATTTAAGCACAAATCTGAGAAAACTGCACAGATTATTTTCTACTATAACAAAACCCCAGAGATTTTGGAACCGATATGAATTTGTGTGCATCTTCTTCTGGTATCCAGACTGCTTTGCTGTTAGTGTTGCCTGCGTGGAGTTGCCCCTGACTCACGGTGACCCCATACACAGTGGGACATGCACGACAACAAAACGCTACCTGGGGGGCTGCAGCTTGTACTGTTGTGATTCATAGGGTTTTCACGGGCTTGTTTTTCCGAATTAGATCACCAGGGCTTTCTTCCTAGGCCATCTTAGTCTGTAAGCTCCACTGAAACCTGCTCAGCATCATAGCAACACGTAAGCCTCCACTGACATTGATTGGGAATCAAACCCAGCTCTCCTGCATGGAAGCCAAGAATCCTAACACGAATCTGTAGAAAAAAATCTTTAAAATATGAAGAAGTTACATGTGTAACATTTTCCCAAGATGTTTAAGGGATTTAGTTCAAAAACATTACCATAATTTGAGTGGATATTTGTACATGGCCGCACTTATCAACTAAAGTATGAAGACCAATCAGTGTAGGGAGAATTTGTCGTGTTTTTACCTGTGTCTGAATTCAAACAGAGAAGGCACCATGAATAGATGAGGTTTGAGCCTAATCTTCAAGTACAACAGATGTACAATGTGATGAGTAGGCAAACATAGCTCCATCCCTGATTGTAGAGAATAGTTTGGAACTGAGAAAAGTTGCAGGTCAAATTGAGAGTCAGAATGGCCCTGAGGGGGTTCTCAGACACCTGCAATGTTTTGGGAAACAAGACACTCAAGAGTCACAGAGAATGTAACCTGCTAATTCATCCCCAAACTGCAATTTCTTCATCACAGCAGAAATCCGTTAGACTAATAAAGACTTTCCCCTAAAGCGGCATCACCATGACCAAGCAATAGCTAGCCGCCTTGCAACAATAATAATGTGTTAATGATTTTGATAAGGGAGGATACATATCATTATCACCTCTTAATTACCTTTTGGGCAATGGAAAGCAGCCGTAGAATACACAAATCAAGGAGCTGGGGAGGAAGCTTCACTGAAAGCAGTTCCTTTGATTGTTAACTTTGTATTATTCTGTCTCCATAATCTTTTTTTTTTTTTTTTTTATGGTTATCTGCCATTAGTTAAGAAGCAAAGTACAGGCTTGTGGCTGATTCAGCCCCAATTACAAACATGGTGTTTACCTACAGGAAGATCATTTCCTTCAGGCTTAAAGAGTAGCGCTTACATGCTTTGTTGATTTCCCTCCCCATTGTCATATTCTTGGAACACAGCCCTACCCATTTACTTTGCGAACCAAGAACTAGGAGACACTTTGTAGGGCTATTATTCCTTAAGAAGAGGGTAAGCCCCAGTTTGCGTTTTGCCAGGACAGCTAGTACAGTGCAATTATATTACCTTGCATGTAGCAGCCACACAGTAAATATTAGCTAAGGGCCGTGGTGGTTCAGTGGTGGAAATCTCGCCACCCATGCAGGAGACCTAGGTTCGATTCCCAGCCAAATGCACCTCATGCGCAACCACCACCCTTCTGTCAGTAGTGGTTTTTGTGTTGCTGTGATGCTGTACAGGTTTCAGCAAAGTGCCCAGACTAAGACAGACTAAGAGTAAAGGCCTGACGATCTACTTCCGAAAATCAGTCAATGAAAACCCTATGGATCACACTGTTCAGTCCATAGCCGATCATGAGGATGGTGTAGGACTGGGAAGACTTTCATTTTGTTGTGCATGGGGTCTCCATGAGTCAGGGGCCAACTCAACAGCAACTAACAACAAGCTAAGAACAAAACACTAGTTGAACAAAACATATGTGTTTATGCCAGAGATTAGAGGAGTTTCACTATTTTGATTTGGACACTGCTTTTGAGATCCCTGTTAATACATGCATTTGTATGTACACACTGAGCTAGACAGTCTCTTCTGGTTCCACACCACAGTTTCCAAAAGACCCCAAGCAGAAATGCAACTTGGTCTGACAGGTCAAACCCCTTCCTAAGTGAGGGGAGAAATTTCTTTAGTTCTAACTCACAAAGATACTCCTCTAATTTTCACCCTATCCTTTACAGATATGTGGTGTGGAATATTCAAAACTTCAGTCCAGGGGTCTTGATCTCCCCCAAAACTTTGCCCAGTGGCCAGCCAGGGAATGAATGATTTTGTGCAATAAATCAATACCGTCTTCCCTTTCTCTCCACGCAAAAGGGACTCATCAACTTCACTTTTTCTTTGCAAAATACTCTCCAGGAGTTCAAGGTTGCTAGAGCATAATTCCCATTATCACTTCAGGATTCCTCTATCCTAATATTATCTAGCTCTCAAAAGAATTCTTTTTTGGCTATAGAAAATTTTGGCCCAGTTCCCTGTTCATCTCTCACTGTTATCAACTATAATATTGACTGCTCCTGAGATAGCTCATTTCTCTACACATTGGCAACATCCCAAACGATCAAAACGATAACAAACCCAGAGCAGTTGTTCCAATTGGAAAAATTAAAATGCAGGTTCTTGAAGTTTGTCTGCCTTGCTATTTTTCTTTTCTACTGATTTTATTTTAGTTTCTGTTGCTGGCCTGGACCAGAGATAAAGGAGTTACTGAATTCCTTTATATTCATGAGCCCAGGGCAATCTAAATTCAAGACTATCCCTCAAATCTGAAGTTAGCATAAAACCACAAATTATGAGTGGGCAGCTGAGATGACCACAGATTCCATTATTTGGGTAGAATAAAAATAGATTAGAAAAAGTGTTATCTAGGTTTACAGTCATCCTGATTTTTCTACAATGAATATGTACTATGTGTCTAATTTTCTTTTTTTTTTTACTTTAAATTGGTCATTTGAATTTTCCAGAAAAAAATATGGTAGAAGCAAGTTCAATTCAACAGGCCAGTTCACATTAATTCCTTCTATATACACAGACCTGGAAGCAACTGCTCTAGCCTCCTGCTCTCACCCCTTAGGCTGATACTGTCAGGTATTAACCCTATCTTGCCTCAGCTGGACAAGGGCAGCAGCAGAGAGAAGCCAGCCACTCCTTTCTCCTCCACCGCACCCACACTGCTGTCTCTCTTCAGCTTTGCCCAACGCCCATCCTACAGCCCCACTTTCCAAAAACTTCTGGCACTTCTTTTCTTCTGTTGTGGTATCCAGTCATCAGCAGTGCCCTGAGGCTGGGCTTTCTACAAAAACAACAAGTAATTTTTACTTTAGACAATAGTGTTTGGGAATAACCCACTGATAGCTTTTATAACCCCCACTACTTGTCTGTCAGTCTGTTGTACTGTGAAGGTTTTTGTGTTGCTATAACGCTGGAAGCTATGCCACACTGGTCACCCATGGTGGACAGGTGTCAGTGGAGCTTCCAGGTTAAGACAGACTAGGAAGAAAGACCTGGCAATCTACTTCTGAAAATTAGCTAATGAAACCCTATGGATCACAACAGATTATTGTCCAATGTAGTGCTGGAAGATGACCCCATAGGTTGGAAGTCACTCAAAATACACAGTGGCTGAAACAATGGAACCGAGCAGACCCATGATGGGGAAGATGATGCAGGATCAGGCAACATTTCGTTCTGTTGTACATGTGGTCGCCATGAGTCAGAACCAACTGAATGGCAACTAAAAACAAAACAGCATTTATAATCTAATGAATCTGTCTCTCTCTCTGGTTGAAATTGAAGATGAAAGAAGAGGGGGAGCAAAAAGCCCCAAACTGCTATGTGTTTGCTGTAAGCATGGGAAAACAGCAGAAAACTGGGAGATCAAGAAAGAAAGAAGCCCTGTTGCTAAGTCTGTGCAAGCAAAAACCTGGAAGTCTGATACTAGGCCAGGGGGTAGAAGAGAAAGGGTGTTAACCTAGTTGCTCAGATGACCTAAGAAGTATGTGTGAGTTAGCAAGGAGTGAGCAAGCGAGAGCAGGAGGGTTGGGAGGTTTGTAGACAGATGACTCTAGCCCAGCAGCTCTGCTCTTAACCCCCACTTTATCCCTCATACACTCTCATACACAATTCTCTGTTCCTTCTCCTTAGCCCACCCACCAGGAACCACCAAGATCATGCATTCTGAATTGTCTAAGACAGCTGCTATTCTAGATGTTCTGTTCTATTGTTGTTTTTAGGAGCCGTCAGTTTGGTTCTGACTCACAGTGACCCTGTGTACAACAAAATGAAACACTGCCCAGTCCTGTGCCATCCTCACAATTGTTGCTGTTTGAACCCATTGTTGTAGCCACTGTGTCAATCCATCTCCTCGGAGGCCTTCCTCTTTTTCGCTGGCCCTCTATTTTACCAAGCATGATGTCCTTCTCCAGGGAGTGGTCCCTCCTGATAATGTGTTCAAAGTACGGGAGATGAAATCTTATCATCCTCGCTTCTAAGGAGCATTCTGTCCTACTGGCCCTACAACAATAATAGTAGAAGCCGGAAGGCTGGGTTCTGGCATCAGATGGCCCAGTTTTCAATCTCATTTCTGCCACTTATTCACTGAGTGACCTTCCTTACCCCTCTAATCTCAGTTTCTTGTCATTATATTGACCAGAATAACAAAACTACCGCACTGGGTTTTTGTGAGAATTAAAAGTGATCATCTAATAAAAAGCTAAGAATAGTATCTAACAGTAATAGTGATCTCTCAATAAATGCTTTTTTTTTTTTACTTATAATTGCCATTACCACTCAGGTAGATCCTTTAATATACGTTCTCTCTAATCCTCCACAACCCAGGAAGGGATAAAAATGTCTGAGAGATTCCAGGAGTTGATGACTAAACGGCATCTCCTAGATTGGGTCTTCCATGAAGAAAATGGTCCAGTAATCTTCTGTCACACTACTACTCCTCATTCTGGAATCTGAAATGTGGCTCTGATGCACAGAGCTGTCTTAATCTCCTCGCATTTCCTTCTCGTTCCTCCTTGAAAATTTGGCCCCAGTCTGCGAGATCCATGAGAGAGGCTAGGTGCCTCCTTATTACAATGCCATTCAATGGGGCAGAGGTAGGTAGGATAGGGAAAGAGGGTGTCCCTCTCCCTCTGTCATTGAGGGGTGGGAGCACAGAGGAGCAGGTGGGCGCAGCCATGGTCCCAATGTGCAAAGTTGGGATTCTTTTCCCTTTCTGAAAAAATCAGTTTACATACTGTCAAATTCTATAGTCATATTAATATTATAGTGTGCTAAACTTTAAGTACATAACCCATTGCCATCTAGTTGATTCCAACTCATAGTGACCCTATAGGACAGAGTAGAACTGCCCCATAGGGTTTCCAAGGAGCTTCTGGTGGACTCGAACTGCCAACAGCAGTCGAGCTCTTAACCACTGTGCCACCAGGGCCCCAAGCCCATAGTTGGTGCTCAGTAATTCACAGAATCTTAGAGTTGAGACTTTTTAATCCAGCTAACCTGATAGATGGGCAAATAAACTTGCTGTATTATGGAGGTGGAGCCCTGGGGGTGCAGCAGTTAAGCATTTGGCTGCTAACCGAAAGGTCAGCAGTTCAAATCCACTAGCCACTCCTTGGAAACCCTATGGGGCAGTTCTAGCCTGTCTTATAGGGTTGCTATGAGTTGGAATCGACTTGATGGCAACGAGTTTGGTTTTTTTTTTTTTTCTTTTCAAGTTAGTCTCCCATACAGAAATTTTTTATACATACATTGTTATGAGACCCTAATTGCTCACCCCATTCTACAACAGCACACTCCTCCTTTACGCCTCTGATTCCCCATGTTCAAACAACTGGCTCCTAACTCTCTCTGCCTTCCCATCTCACTTCTGGATAGAAGCTGCCCCTTTGGTCTCTTGTATCTACTTCACTAAGAGGCACACTCTTCACGAGTATCACTTTATGTCCCACAGTCCAGTCCAATCCCTGTCTGAAGAGTTGGCCTCGGAAATTGTTTTAGATCTGGGCTGATAGAGAGTCCGGGCACCATGCTTTCCGGGGCACCTCCAGTCTCAGTCAGACCGTTAAGTCTGGTCTTCTTACTAGAATTTGAGTTCTGCACCCCAACCTTCTACTGCTCCATCAGCGACCCTCTGTTGTGTTCCCTGTCAGGACATTCATTGGTGGTAGCTAGGCACCATCTAGTTCTTCTGGTCTCAGGCTGATGAAGTCTCTGCTTCATGTGGCCCTTTCTGTCTCTTGGGCTAATACTTTCCTTGTGTCTTTGGTGTTCTTCATTCTCCTTTACTCC